>NC_069145.1:11296612-11650895 GCF_943734635.1 Anopheles cruzii
CCCAAAAGTTTCCAGTTTTCGGAGAAGCTCTCGTTTCTCGGACTGTCCCTCGCTCTGCTGGTGACTGTTTTTTTCCATCCGTCCCGCTTTGTTGGGTGACCTCAATCGCGGAGTCCCCCCCGATGGAATTGGAAGATGCGTTCTGTGGCAGAGATCTGTTCAAAAAGTATCGCGCGGCACAAGCGTTACAGTTTTATTCGATTGCAGAGGCGTGGTGCATTATGAGTTCTTGCCGCGGGTTGTGGAACGGTCCATAAGGATCATTACCGCGATTTGCGCGAAATATTCCGCCAGAAACGCTCGAATTAAGAAAAGTGTATAACATCTGATGGGGATAACCTTTGAAGGGAACAAAATAGATATTCATGAATAAATAGTTTTAGAAAAACACAAAATTCCGAATACTTTTTAAACAGATGATGCTGACAAGTGCCACGGCGTCAGCGCGGCTAATGGAGTAGTGTGAGCCGCAGGGTTGACAGTCTTGGCCTGATGTTCCTTTGTTTGGAACGACATTCCATGGTTTAACCGTGTCAATGCAAGTCATGCGTCGCAAGCGATGGACAAAGATTCAATCGCTCCGATTAGTTCTGACACGTTAATCACATCACAATCACCAGGATGGGTAACACTTTTTTGATCCTTTTTTATGAGGAGCAAATCAATCAAAGTTGTGTGGTTCGTCCGTGGATCGTCAGGCAGACGTCAGTTCTCGAACCCTGACAGGTGCAAGTTGGTGACGCCACACGCGACTCCATCCGTTCTATAAGAGTGAGTGGAACATCAATTAAACTTGATGTTGAGTTAGGAACGAGCCTGCGTTTCCGACGTTGAGGAGTTTTTTCCGGAAGTTGAGCTACTCGCGCCTTGTTTACTTACATAAACGCCAATCGAATCGGCTAACGCTCCGACGGCCGGCTCGTTGGGAGTTGTGGAAAATGAAACTGAAAACGCGCCGCGCGCCGAAAAGTCGACCCGTGGGAATGAGAAAAGCGCCGGAAAAGTGAGAGGTTTCCAATCGGCGGAACGAACCTCCGTTACTCTCACATTTTTGGCCGGCCCCCCGAGGTTTGACGCCAGACGCGCCCAGTGTGCGAATTAAAGCGACAAATGGATGATGCGCGCTGATAGTCGATCGGCTTGGACCACTCCACGCCACACGCCGGGACACCGTACACGATTCGTACATTAAAAGAGCCCATAAAGAGAGTGTCTTTCCGCGCGGTTGGCCGCTTGACCTCTCGCGGGATTGCTATGTATATGCTCGTCGGGCTCGGGCTCTCTAACGGTTTTACTGCGCCCCAGGTCGTGACGGCGAGGCTGCCTGTTGTTTCGTCGTCCGTTGTTTTGCTGGCTCATTAATTGCCCGTTTTTATGAGCCTTCCCCAGAAATTGCCTGCCTCACCCATCATGTCGCCGGCCAGGTAGCCGCCGCCAGGTCGCGCAATTTTATGCACTTTTCCCTGCGCGCGCGCGCGCCTCGTACATCTCAAATTCCGCATGCGATGCGCGACGAGGATTTGAAAGTGTCTCGAATGGAGAAGGCTCGTCGAGGGGCCGCCAGGACGGCGGCTTAATTCATGTCGTGCACTATGCGTGAACGGCGCAAGCTGCATACCCAAAAAGCGCCCACCGGTGCAAACGGAGCTGCCGTCAGCTGGGCGGCCACCTGGCAGAAACCCGGTGTGCGAAAAAGGAACCGTTGAGGGGTGGACTTCTTGAGAAAACCGAGGCCACTTTGGGTGATAATTAGCAGGCCGGTAGCAGCAACCCCCGTGACCACATTGTCGGCCAGGAGAGCCCCACACCATATGGCCCCGACAGAGTCGCCGTTGTGGCCGAGGCAGTTAACCTAAATAGCAGCTTAAGCAGAGCAAAGTGGCGACCCGCCGAAAACTGAGCGCGATCATCGGTCAAATACGGTTTGTGCTTGTTTTACACGACTACTTGTTTGTGGACCGAATGGCAAAAAAGGCGCCCGGCGAGAAAAAGGCCTTTACTTTTACACCACTCCGTGGCGGGTAGTTCAACAACTTTGCTGAGGATGCGCCATTTGCTGCGCCCTGGAGCCTAAATTGAGGATTTTGGAATTCCGCGAAATGTGTGCGCGAAACACGTCCTGCCTGCGTTGTGTTACGTGTACTGTACCTTCCAAGGCTGCCATCGGCACATCGTCTTAACTCCTGTGGCGTGGCGTGGCGTGTGTGGCCACTGGCCTATTATGCACCTCTCTCTGGCACGCACGTAACTCGCTGGGAGCGGAAGTGGGGCACTTATTCAAATTATTTTGCTCATTTTTTTGTGTGCGTTTGTGCCGCTGTTGTTGTTGATTTTTAATGTCCTTCCCCGAACGTTACGAACGCGCGCGGACACGCGATGCATTTTTATGCATTCATCCGGCCACGGGTGCTCCTGTTGCTGCGCCCGTCCGAAAGAGGCGGTTGCAATGGTTTTGTCAACCATTTGCATTCTCTCTGTGGTGGCGTCTTAGGTCGATACCGTTAAAGGCGATGTTTCTTATGTGCTACATTTTGTGGTCAACATAACAAGCATTTTACAGCGGCCGGCCTTGGGAGTGTCTTTAAACTTTGTGTCGACTCTTTGGCGATGTTTTCGATGTTTTTCAAACGATAAACGATTTGACAAGTCAGAATTGTTGATGACGTACAAAGAAAACATCGAACATCGTCATTCGAGTAAAAATCGACGAAGCTTTTCGGCGTTTTTTTCGACGTTTTTGATCGATGAAACGAAGACTGACGTTCTCTTGGTCCTTCGGAAGAATTGAAACGGTACCACAGAACACACAGCACCGACCAAGGCAGCGCGGTGTGTCCAGGATGACCTCCGCCCTAGAAAGCGTTTTTGTTTTTTGTTCGCCTTCACCATCTGGGGGCCGGTTAATGGATTCAAATAGGGGGCCGCCAACTTTCTGCCACTCACTGCGATCCGATTCGAAGAAAGAACTGACCAGCGATGGGACATCCATTATTAGCTGCCGCTGCCGCTCTACCGACACGCGAGCCCACCATTCCCGGCCCGGTGTGCCGCGAATGGTAATTGCCCTCACAACCGGCAAGCGGATTAGGTAATAGGCCCGCCGGTGGGCGCTAAAGTAAACTCGGCCTCGGCTCCTCGTTGCGCACTGGTTGCAGTTGCAACGTGGTTGTCCCGGGCCGGGGGGGTTCTAAATATTCAATGAAGCGCACCGGTCGGTCGACGATCGCGCGGCTCATCGTTCTTTGTTGGGCCAGCGAGAGAGAGGTTGGCAAAAAATCGATGACACACAGTCTTGTGTGGGGTCCCGCCACACATGCTTCAGGTTACATGCACCTTCGGGGGTTGCATGTTGGCCTCAAAAGGCCGCGTCGGCGGCGGCTCCGTTCGGGCGACAGCAACTTGCGCCTTTTACCAATCGATTGCTCACGTTCTGTTGTAAATTGCGCCCGTTAACCAAAATTCGCTGTCACTTTTTCCCATCAATCGCGTTGCGAAGGGCACAGAAATTGTCCTTCGCCACACACTCACGCCCTATTCAACCTTCGCCACTGACGGTTGATGATGGGCCGTGGCTGGTTTTTAATATATTTCGGTTGGTTTTTTCGTGCCTCTTCGTCTGATGTGTGCGCGAGCGTTTAATTTATCATTTCCTATCCCACAGCTGCTTGTCTCGCTCTCTCTCTCTCTCTGACACTCGGGCGAATCTGGGGGTCGGCCCTTTACTTTTTACAGCCGTGTGTGCGCCCTTTCTAAAACGCACGTAACCTTGCTGAACCCGCACCCGGCCTCCGGCACTGCGTGTCGCAATATCACCGGCGGCCTCCGATCATGCCCTGGCTGATTTATGCCAACCGCGAACCGATCGCCGACTGCGTGCGATGCGTGAGCCGGGAACAGATTTAGACTCGAACTCGAATGGCTTCCCACCACCGCAAAACCCGTCGACCGGCAGCATAGCATACCTATGCTGTGGGTTCGATGTCAATGCAATGCCGAGGTCAGCCGCGCGCTGACATCATCCACCCGGCCAGCCAATCCCCAGGTCCGGATCGTTGTCCAAAAAAGCGTTTTCACCTTCATCGGGCCCATGCTGGGTGAGATCTGAATTCGGATACCTCCACCAACCGCTGGGGGTAGCGCTATCTGCGGCAGCGGCCCGCATCTACACAGCTGAGTGGATCGCGAGCGGCGGTAATTCAGAGCATTGCGCAACGAGTGCGCACAAACAACGCCCGAACGCTCGAAAGCCTCACCAACACACACCCGCGAGCAGCAGCGGCCGAGCTGATAGAGAGCGGGGATCCTGGTGCTAGCTAGTTCCTAGTAGAGTAGTGAATGCTCCTCACGCACACCATCCGTCCGTCCGGCCGGTCAACTACACAAGCGCACGCGCGCGCCAAGTCTCTAACCATCTCTCAAGGCCGCCACGGCCTGCTGTTTACCTCTTCTCGCCTGAGACGAATGCTAGGCTATTGCAGCTCAAAGTCTCTAAAATACAAAAAAAAAAAAAAACAAAAAAAACCTCTTCTCGCCGGTTTCGCCCACGGTTTCGAGATCGCCCCCGGTGGGGAAAATCAAACCGAGCTGCTCTGTGAACGATCATCTGCCGGACGGACGATGTTGTGAGGTTCGTCGTGAGGTGGCGTCGTGTGTCTGATGGGCGTGAATGCCCTTCGAGCTGGCGTCAAAGTCCGATAAATACCGTCCGATTCGATTTCGGAGCGTACTGGAACCTCGGGATCCGGCAAGCGATTTCCGGATCGCAGCGCGATCATTTGTTTACAACGCTCAATGCACCAGCAACTACTTCCGCCTGTACACCGACTAGACAGGCGTTCAATCTATTTCTGATGCCATAGGGCGAACTAGGGGTTAGAATGCTGTAATGCTAGGTACATTCGGTCGATCTCCATTTCCGCCCGGGTGAGTTACTGACGATCGAATTCCCACCACGCGGTGCATTGCTGTCGTGCGTCAGGGTGGGTGTTGAGGAATGCCTGGCCACGTAAAACTCGTCAACTCGAGGAAACCGCCCCGAAAACTTGTTATGACTTTGCCATGTTTGTCCACAAAGCCAAAGCGGGGTTGGATCAAGGATGTGACGCGGCTGCAAGTGAGAGCGAGAGAGCAACGTAAACACATTCCAGGCACCAGCACCAGGTTTGCGGGGTACCTCCTAATAGGTGGTGTTAGCGGAAGGCGACGATCGCGGTGGATAGCCTTCAACGAACGGCCTCCTCCCCCCGTCGACAGACAGACCGAGGGAAGCAACGAATCCGAGAGTTGAATTCCGCATTCGCATTCGGGTGCAATTCGGCCATCGGCAAACGGGGCGTTGCGTCGCGAACCGTGTCAATGGCGCCCCTGGTGGGGTACGCAACCGAAAGCTGTTTCGCCTCAGGCCTTCGAGTCGCCGCATCGTTACCGCATCCCAACGCTCGAACGCGGAAGGCCTTGATGTCGGCTGGTGAGTCGGACGGTGTTGCTGTGTGTGTTGGCTCACTCACGGCTGGACTGCTGCGCCACCGCTGTTGCATCACCAATTCGGCGCGCTCGCATCGCGGCACCACATTCCGGAACCCACCCGGAACGCGTTGGCCTTAAGGTAGGCGCGTTGCGATAGACCAAATGAAGCAGATCCTCCAACACACACCGCGCGCGATCGTGCAGAGATCGCTCCACGCAACTAGCGCGCGCGCTATTGAGGAATTGAGGCCATGGGCACTTCGCCGTGGCTCCGACTCTTGTACTGGACTCTTCTAGAGCGTTGTCAACCTACGACGTGGCACCTCTACATGGTCGAAAACCGGCAGGTCCACAGAGTATTTGCTCTGGGGCTAGAACTAGTCGCGCGCGCTGTGATTTGCCAACACAGAAATGTGAGCGGCAGCGCGCGCGGCCAAAAAGCGCAACATAAAGTCCTTGGCTTACTTGGGAACTTGGGCCATAGACGGAGCACAGCCACTTCGCCAGTGTTGTGCGGGGATCGTGGCTCTCTCTCTCTCTCTCTCTTGTTGGCGCCTTTCGATCGGCGGCACCAGATTGGCGGTTGGTGGCGGCCGAAACCGGTGAACGAGAGGCAATCTAGGCCTAGGCCGGTGCAACGCGCGCGCCACCGTGACGAAGTTGGCTGGCGCCCCACGATCGGCGCCTGAAATCACTGAAGCCGGCGGCGATCGGCCGGCCCGGCTTTTGGGGGTTGCCTGCCGATCGATCTAGTCCACACGCGCGCTGGTCCACTCTAGGCGCGTCTAGCGAATTGGCCAATCTCTGGAATGTTGACTCGACATCGGGGCCGGTTTCGGCTGAGGGGGGTATACCGGTTGGTGGCGCTCTCTGACCTGCTTTCTGAGCGGTCAGAACGGGGCTCTGGGTTCCGGAACTCCGGAACCCCCTCTTCCAGCACGACCTATCGCTTTCGCTCTCGATCTTCGATGCTAATTAGAGTTTGTTTGCTCCGACGACGATGTTTAATCGGGTATCATTTTTCTGATTCTTTGCAGGTGAGTCCAAAGATCGAGGAGCTTCCGAGGAGAAGCTAGTGAGTAGAAACCCCCCCGGACCACAGATGGGTTGTGTCGAGGTCTGGCTTCCTAAGCTGAGCGCCTCCCCGCTAGAGGCAGGTGTCCGGAGCAGTGACACACTTTCGGTGATTTGGCATGGCGTCAGATCTTCCATCTAGCCACAGAGACCCCGATCCGGCGATGATGACCTACTTTGGCCGGCGTGGCGCGCGCCGTCAGTTACGCTCTCGGGTCGGATCTTATAAATCACAGCTGCTGCTGCGGCCAGTGTTGCAAATGAATCTCTGGTGGGGCCTCTACAGAGAGAGAACCAAGTCGCTTTTTTGACTTTTCAGCAAATTAGCGCAGCGCGACCAACGAGAACACCGAGAGCCGACGGAAGGAAGCCGACGGCGTCGGGCGCAGTAAATGTCAAGGCATGTGTCACGATCTCACAGCCTACTCGCGGCACCACCTCACCTCAACTCAAGTCACCTCCCGTTTGCTGGCGTTGTTGAGCGATCTGGAGCCGGACGTGGATTGATCAGACCAAGAAGAAGCAAATGCGAAAAAAAAAATCAGCTCCCATTCATATCCCAAGGACACAGAAGACCCCGAACCTTGTCCCCGTGTGTGTGCTTCTTCAGGTGCCAGGCACCGGGGACCAACTTTGCCAACTGAATCGACACACAGGCAAATAGCAAATAACGCGTGGTGTACGTACACAATTTGCGACACGGGCAGGCAGAAGTTTTGGGGTCTAGCTGAGCCGGTTTTTAGCAGCTCCCCCCGTTGCTCCGGTGCTCTGCAAACAGCGAGCGGTCGGCCCGGGCAAAACAACTCTCACCCGGTCGGTCGGTCGACTTATCAGAGACAACGAAACTCTCCCTGAACTCAAAACCTCCTTCGAAAAGTAAACGCGAAACGCATTGCGTACCACCAGACCACCCCCGGTAGGTCGGTATCAGCCTCGGCAATTCTTCGCCACCACCGTGATAAGACACCATCACCACCACCACCAGGCTGCTCTGGATGAGGTGTAGTTTTGAGTTCAAGGTAGCTGCAGCTACCCAACCAACCGACCTACCTGTGCCCGATAAGCGGAGACTCCAGGCGGCGGCGGCGGACCAAGAGATAGTGGGCCCCGCGCTCGGCTTTCAAGGTCTCCCGGGAGACTGACTGTCGTCACCTAGCCACCTGTGGTGGGTGCCACCCGCAGAGATACGAGCTACTAGTGGCGGCCGTGCCACAGAACCGGCGCGTGGCGCTGACTCTTTATGGATCTTCCCATTGCGCTGCACCACTGCAACATCGCGCGCGGGCATTCCTGTGCCCACACAACACACTCGCGTCAACCCACTTCTTCTGGTGGTTAGCCTTGACGAGAGCGCGCGTAGGCTGGCGACCCGAGGAGGAACTCGGAAGGAAGCCTGCTCTGTTATGCAAAATCATGTTTCGCTGACCAAATGCCATCATCATCAGGATGATGGTGGCCAACGTCCGGGGTCTCTTTCGGTTGCTGGGTACCAGTTTTTGACATTTTTACTGACCTGACCGCCTTTCCAACGCGGTCCAACATCAATGTTCTTCATCCCACACGCTCCCACCGGTTATTATGCCGCCCTCTGGACACCCCATTCTATTTTCGATTATTACCTTTTTGATTCCGTGTGTGTGTGTGTGCTGCACATTTCCGGTTCTCAAGGGGGTGACATTACGGATCACGGACCCATTTTTTTGCTGTTGACTGTGGTTCTCCCTCGAGCGAGCGGGAGACCTTCGCGATCACCACCACCTGTTGATCCCGTTTCTTCTCGCTCTCGATCTCACTCTCTCATTCCGAGAGGTGTCTCTCGTCGTCGTTGACACCTTCGCGGCCGAACCTTGGACGGGTTGTAGCTTGCGCAACCACGCGCTCGGACACGCGCGGCCGCTCAATCACTGACGACAGGCAACAGCTGCTGTGCAGCTCTCTTTCTTCGCCCGCGTCAGTGGGCAGTGGGTGGTACACCCCGGCTCCACTTCTGACCACCGCGGGCCGGGGTCTTGAAAAAGCCTTGGAAAAGCGCGTGAAGCCGCGGCACCGTGTAAACGAGTCTCAAACGATGCCGCGTTGACGAAAAGCGAACTGCGCGGACCGCCGCCTGATGGTGCGCGTTGGTAAATATGCAATTAATTTTCAGCTCCCTCCCACCGCAGCTCGCGGCCGCACTGCGTAGGTGGTCAAGGTGTGCCTATCTGCTGCGGCGCAGGTTCGAAAGGAAAGCTGATCCAATCCGGCGGCCGCGTATGGAATGCGTAACTCGTTTACGCGCCGCTGGTGTGGTGTGCCGAACAGCTGATTGGGTAATCGGGGCGTACCCCTGTGTGTGTGTGTGTGTGAGGGGGGGAACTGTCAGGGCCCCGGGTTGGTGCGTAGGACCCCGAGCGTGGATAAATAATAAATAAAGTAGGCACGTAGCGCAGAAGGGTGCCACCGCCCGCCACTTGACACTTGGGGCCCTGAAGGGGGGCCTTAGCCCCCCCCTCCGGCACTTGTGGCGGGTGAAAGATTAATCATATCAACGGCCCTTGTAGTTGCGGTGTTGCTGTTGATGGTCGGGCCCCCCCCATAACACCCGATGGCGATGTGGAAAATTCCGACCACAGCCGGCAGTTCGTGGAAAATTAATCCGTGTCACCGGCCACCGGTTTTAATTAATCATTCCGCGGGTCCGCGGCTCTGGCAGCCTTTGTGCCAGACTCCTCCATGCCCGGACGCCATTGTCACGGAATGTACACGGAAGTCCGTCGCGATCGATCGATCATTCCCGGCGGGTGAAACCAACGTCTCATACTTCGATCATACTTTGAGCGTGAAGTTACTTCAGCCCTTTGTGCGTGTGCTCCGGTGTGTCGATGGGGTGGCCCTAGGGGAAAACTTTCTCGTCAGGTCTTGCGCAGATAAACAAAAGGTTGCTCCTCATCGATTGCGCTCTCTCGGTGCGCGCGTGCGCTCGATCATTTATATCGAGACGAGTCGTGTCCATCGAGATCGCGAGCTCCATCACAACTTCATTACTCAGCGAAATCCGCGAAAGTGATCATCATGCAAAACCCCCCAGAGAGGGTGACAAGCATGGCAAAGAAGGACCATGGAAGGACCACATGGAGTAGCCACTCGTAAAAGAATAGAATTCATGACGCAGTAACTCGTATGCGGTACCTCGTAAAAAGCTGTCGAAAGCTGAAGTTGCGGATCCGACACTCCGATCGCACCCAGATGTGGCGCAGAGTCGAACAGGGCGAATGATGCTGCCATTTCTCGCCACGTCTTGGCGAAAGTTGCCGGCGGGCCGGCGAGCCACAGGCCACAGCATTCGATTCCAATTGAATCGAGCAATAAAAGTTAATTACAAATGGCCGCGGTCGCCATGTTTGCCGTATCATCGCCACCGCACGTCTTCGCCGCTCTTTTGCGCGTCTCCCTCGGGGAAACTTAACGGAAACTGTGGCCATTTGCTCGGGCTGTTGTGGATCTCGGGCACAAAAAGCGCGAGAAGCGACAAAAAATTCTACAACTTCAACGTGACATTTCCAAACCCTGCTCCGTCGACCCTCAGCAGCACGGTGGAGGACCTTCGAGAGAGCGGGGCGTTTCGAGCGATTCACCCACCACCAATGAGCGAGGGGAGGGCCCCCCGGGTGGGGATAAAGTCAAGCAGTACGCCCGCGGCCCCCCGATCTGCTGAAGTAATAAATTCTATCCGCGCTATTTAGGTCACCGGTTTGCTCTATTCGACACGCGCGCGCACACAAACAGCCGGAGTTGAGGGCGCAAACCGGGTGGATCTTGTGTTGCTTGTGGCCAAACCCGAACGAGTTCGAGGCGAGTCGTTTCATCTTTTTGCAGCTTTGACGGGCACGCCGTTCTGGGGACGCGTCGTCGGTGTACGAGGGCCTGTCAAGATGCAGCAGCACACACACCCGCGGCGGATTTGTTGTGTGTGGTGGTCGGCCGGCCACCGACAACTTGCTGCTGCTGCTCAAGCGTTGGAATTCTGACCACGCGAAGTGGACCTTCTCAACATACTTTTTTGTCAACATCCGACAAGGGCCGCCCCGCCCTGGGGAAGATTTGATTGGAGCGCTGCAGAGGAGGACTAGGGGCCCTTCCCTTCATCACCAGGTTGACCCCATTCGCGTGTTGCCATCGTCGCAACATCGGGAATCAGCGAGCTGACACAACGAGAGAGAGAATGAGGTGACATTTGGCCTGCTCGGTGATCTATGATCGAGCGTGATCTGGCTTGTAGTTGGTCCAAATGTTCCAGCCACACCATCGGCATCACTCTCTTGGTGAAGTCGAAAATCCTAGGAGCGGAACAATCTGGCGTCCACATTTGGCTGAGAATTGTGAGGCAATAAAGTCATAAAGCCTCGAAGTGATCGAATCCCCAGAGCCTACGACAGCACGCCGAACGCGGCCACGCCCTGGCCCACTCGGGACACGGGGGGCCCACAAAGCAGGGGAGAAGTAGAACGCCGCGCGTTCTATAAACCATAAACCTCTCCCGGCGTCACATCACGCCTCGCTCCGCGATTCGTTCCGCGCGACCGAAGTCTGCCACGAAGTCTGCTACGGTTTTGCCACCCGCGCGGAGAAGGGACTTCGTGGACAGGGGTGAAGGGGGTGCCAACTAGCACACCAGCGTGTGAATGATCGCGATGACGTGATCGCGACTGCCAACTATAGACACCGCGGAATACTTGCACAACGCGACGACATGGCACCAAATCTTACACCAAAAAAGTGAGGTTATGGGCCGCCGTAGTTCAACTTTTCGTTTCTTTTCCCGCGGTTGACAGTTCTGGATGATTGATTCCCGGGAGCGCTATGGTGAGCGCGAGTGTGTTGGACTTGGGATCTACAAATCTCCGAAGAATGACACATGATTTACCGAACAAAGCGGGACCTCTGGGGGAGCTCCGGATGAAGTCGGTGAGGTGCTCCTCAGATGTGTCGAGCGCGCGGGGTCTGTGGTGACAGTAGCCAGCTATTTGAAAGCGACTTACGTCCAGCGCTACCTAAACAAAGCCTCAACGGCTGGGCCGTCGTGGAAAAGACTCACTACCCTTCGGGGGAAGACCCTATCAAGATCCTATTGAGGCACCTTGAGCTCAACAAAAAAGTGCTGCAGCTGCTGCTGCGTCACTTTCGGACATTCCGTTGCTGACCTCTCGTCCATCCCAACCACACTCAAGTCAAGAACTAATCGGATTTGTTCCGACGACGGCAGCGGCGGCGGCGGACGTAGTGCGTCCCGTTAGATTTAATTTTATTCATCACATCGGCCGCCGTTCGATTCGATTCATGCCGCGTCTGTCTGTCAAGACACAGTGTCCGATTCGGAGGCGGCGGCGGACTGTCAACGCCATTACCACCGCCGTCATAGATGTCATCCGATTAGTGAGGAGATGCTGTCAAATTGACGACACACGCACAGAAGAGACACAAAGCGGCAGCTCCCTTGAATCCGTCAGCCGCTGGGACTTGTTGGGATTACCTCTGGACTTCTGGATGATTCCCACCAGCACCGCATAGGTCCGCTGGAATGCCGAAGTGCAGGGAGCAGCGAGCCAACGAGAGAGAGAGCTAGTAGAGTGAAAGAAGTGTCCGATACGACATTAGTGCCGCCGGCGGCCGGAATATCGGAATCGGAACGGAATCGGGTTGTGGTTAGTTCCAGCGAGATACGGATCAGTAGCCACACCGAGGAGCAGTGAGTGAGTGAGGAAGACAGCAAAGGGCCACTTGGGCCGGCGACAAGGGGCGACTGGACTATGAAAATGGAAATTGAGCCGTGCCCTGCGTTCTGCGGCGACGACGACGACGCATTGGCCACGATTATCGTTTTCCGGCTCCGGTCGTTTTTTACACGCGCTCTCGCCAACTGTGCATGTGTGTGCATCCTCCCCTGGTGGCCCGGCCCCCTCTCTGGACGACTTGGGGCTAATTTATTCTAATCACGCACCGCGCGCACACCACGCAGACACATTCAGACACGTCACCGAGTTGTAGCTCCCCTCGAATGTGTGTGTGCCGTGGATAGGACTCCTCCCATATCTGATCTGATGACGCCCTTCCTGTGCGCTCGATAGGAGGACACCGGCCGGGCCGGGCTGGGAACAGAATTCCGCGCGCTGTTGCAGCCCAACACACGATCACCTCTCTGAACTCCATAAAAGGGTCTGTCCGACAACAACACCCGGATGGGAACGGTAGACTTGCTACGTGCCGCGCGAATGGTCTGGTGGTGGTAGCGAAACAAGCGTGTCCAACAAGAGAGTCGAGCTCCTCCTGCCCTCCTCGAATGATCGAGGTCAGCCGGTGTCAACTGGCCGGCCGGTCATATGCCGATTAAGACCTGGCTGAGCCGGCCCTGTGAAAAAGACACCCGGTGATCGTGGCGCTGCGGATAATCCACGGGCGGGTTGAGCTTCTCCGGTTCGCCGCCAGGTGGCGCTGCACTCCGGCGTCTCTAATGGGAAACTAACGGCACTTTAATGGGGCGTCGTGGTCGTCGTCGTGTGGTACAGCACCGGCCGGTCCCGTCACGATGACGTCGGCGTCCACTCGGAAGGAAGGAATGGTCGTCCATCGTAGCATAAACGCTGGCGTAGCTGATTGATTTATGAGGACACCTCCTAAAGCGGGTGATGACGGCGAGACTGGAGAACTGGGCTTCCGAGTAGTAAAGCGCGTCATGTTTCCGTTCATGACGCGCGTTCGAAGATATGATAGGTCTTTTGATGTTATAAAAACTTTGCAGAAAATTGGGAAATATTATAATCTTGTTTCCAAAGTGGTGAGTCTTCAACTCAAACTCGGAACTCACACGTCGTGCAAGAGAAGCCAATACACCCACAACGTAAGTGACTATGTGATGCGGATTTTGGTCGGCCGACATCATCGGCTCATTATACCTTCGAAAATGAAGAATTGGCTGATTGATTGATCGGCGAAATTGAAGCTGAAAACTTGAACGACATTTTGACGTTTCAACAGGACGACGCTACTTGCCATACAACGACAGCCACAATCTATATTTTGCGCCCCATTTTACATCAGGAACACACGGTAGTCGCCACCGCGAGTTACCTTACTGCCTTGCAGTGCCTCCAATCCCAAAGTGGAGCTCCAAGTCCGTCGCTCGAAGCTCTCTCTCTCTCTCTCCTGCTCCATCTGTGGTGGCTCCCCACATTTTTTTCCCACAAACAGCGTCCACAACATCAACCCGAGCCAACTCGTGCCGCGCGTCAGCAGAACACAACCTTCGCCTGGCGCGCCGCGGCGTGGCGTGATGCAATCGACGATGCGACGAGAGCGCACCGCATATGCTGTCTATTTCAATGTGCGCGGCCCCTCACACACCGTACGTCATACACGCCCTGGCCCTGGCCGCCCCCGGACACGGGCGGCAAATTTGAGAAATTGCGAAAACACCGTCCCATACGATCTAACAGATCGTCGAGATGCCCTTTCCGGGGGTGTTCCGGTGGCCTCTGGCGTCGAAGATCGTGCTGGTCGCGACTCCGACTTCGCTCCCAGAACGTATCCGGGTGTTGCTGTGGCCGCGATCGCGATTCGCGAGTAGATCGCGCCACAGTCTTGTTGTCGAGAGTTGCACTTTAGCCGTTGCGGCGGCGGCGGCGGTGAAGTGATCTAGTCTTGCAACGGTCGATCGACGGGCCACCACCACCACCACCACAATCACCTTGCGCACACCCCGAGTGCCTCCCATCCTCCGTCTCGGCCTCGCTATACACCACTTTTCATAATGGCGGCCGGCTTTGTTGGCGGCCGCGGCAACTGCAGTTACTCCCCACTCTCGGCCAGAGAGCCGTTGCACCAGCAACAGCAGCAGCGATGTGAAAACCGGTTTCAGGGCAAAATACTAATTATATTGCGCCGCGCCCGCGTGATGTACTCTTCCGCACCGCCACCACCACCACCACTATCTGCAGGTTGCCACGCACAAAATGGCGCAAGCTGCAGCGCGCGCGCGCACGTAGCTTTAGTAGCGAAGGAAAAAGCCCGGCCGGCCGGCCGGCTTGGCCTGTGAACCAGTTACCCAGCTACCTACACGACGACTCCGCGTTCTCGCGGTCCTCGAGGTTCGCCATTTGCGCCACGACCACCACCAAAACCCCCGGCCGCTTTTGTCCCCGAAGGGCCGCGCAAGAGAACCACGCACGGCTAGCTTCGGCTTGTAAGCGGTCTAATTAAACGTATGGTCTCGGAGGACAATCGAACCTGCGTGATATCCTGCGATTAAAGGGGGAATCGGGTCTAGTAATTGGGAGATACTAAGCCAGAGTCAGTACACTGCTCAAAGTGACTATCGACGACTGGTCTTTCTGTGTCAAGGGTGCACCGAGGAGCAATAGGTTCCTCCGAAGAGACCTCGCATCAGCTAATGAATTGACGGCCAGCTCGCCGGTGCTAATGAGTCGCGGCACACCCGCGTATATCAGGTTCTTCGCTCGAGGCTTTCCGGTCGCTTCTAATTTGACTGGCCGCGAGGATTATGATTTGTGAGACCGAGGCCGACCGCCCGCCCGTCCGCCCGACAGTCACAGCCACATTATCACATCGTTCAGGGTCTCTCATCGTTCAGGGCTTATGATGTGTATATCAGACATGTTCACATGAACACATGGGCTAAAAAGTTCAGAGCCTCGCGGGAGAAAAACGCGGTTTTTCTGCTAAAAATTGGATTTATTCATCAACGTCCTCGTCTAATCCTTCAAGAGCCAAACGATCAGCGCCGCTCTAACATTTCATTTCAACATTTCAATACCTCTTTTGTAGGACGATTTATCTTTGGCCTCAAAATAGGCCTCAGTTTCAGCCATAACCTCGTCATTCGAGCGAAATTTCTTACCGATGAGCGTTTTTTGAGGTCTGCCAATAACCTAACCAAATCCGCGTCATTTGGACGTTCACTGCATTCAGCATCATCGGTGTCTCTACGCCCCTGTTTGAAGTCAGTAAACCAATGTTTTATTGTTGGTTCTGATGAAGTGGAGTCCTTTTAACACTTTTCAAGCCATCGCTTCACTTAAACGGTATTTTTTCCATCAAAGTTATGAGTAGAATGTCATGAAATTTCAACAGCGATAAATGCAATAAGACTAGCGCAATTTTTTGGGTTAGGCCCGAGACTTTTCAATCCACGTGCTATGACAGCCAACCGCGACGAGACAGCCCCGACCCCGGTCGCCTGGAGGACGCCTGGATCGCTCTGTGTCTCGGCCTCTTACAAATAACACACCGAGGAACCAGAAGATGTCTGCGCCGTTTTGGTCCTTTTGGTCGCCTCGCCTCCACCAATAAATCCTGTGCCACCCGGGCTAAAAGGACATTGTGCTGCGGCCTTCCCCAAGCGCCAGCCAGCAGTGGTCTTGGGGGAGATTTTCGGCGACGTCCGGTGTTGTAACGCCTCTCGTTTGCAACACCTTCTGCTGTTCGGCGGAACGCTCTTGAACGATCCGTGGGAAGATTAAAAAGCATCCGCACAACAAAGCAATTGATGTGCTGCCGCGTGGGGGTTTCGGGGGTGTTTCAAGTTCAAGGGACAACACCGCCCACCAGAGAGCGTGCGGGGTGGGATGGAAAAAAGCCGGAGCCGGCTCCATTATTCCGCCACAGACACGGTCTCCCGACAGGGAGAGCTGTTGAACAGCTTACGGGCGCGCTCGAGTCAAGTGTTAGCCGATAGGTGCTACACACAGTTTTTTTTTGCTTCCAGGCTGCAGGAGTGTCCTGCTGCAGCTCTCTCTCGCTTCCTGTAGTGAGTCTTGTCTAGACTCGAGCCGAGAAGAAAAGGTCCCGCGCTTCTGAATGCGCTGTGAAAATGAAAGTGCTGAACTCTGTAGCCACGATAAGGGCTGACACTATCCGAATGAGCGACTCACGGATCGGCGGATACGCCATACGATATCGGCCAAATTTCGGCGCCCAAAGGGAAGCTCGTCATGGCCGCCACACTATCTAGTGACTGACCGTGGAATGCGCAATGTCTTTTTTTCCGCACCGCACAACAGGATGTGTTCGATAAGGCACGTAACGTCGCCGTGCCCGTGGCCCGTTTGAAGTTTGGGCCGTTGGGCCCAATTAGCTGACCGCCGTAAACCGTGAAACGTGTCCACAAGTGTGCAACAAAACCCCGAAAACGATGGTTTCGTCAAAAAGAGAGGTAAGCCACCGTTTCCGCTTCCGAAAGCGCCGCAACCGTTTGTGGAATGTGTGTGTTTGCGCACACGTTTGGAATTTGGGGTCTCATTATCGGACTGGCCTCTTGGAATCCGGTGGCAGCATTCTTTTGGGTTTGAGTCGCCCGGTTCGAAGACACCCGGCGAAGAAGACCGCCTCGTGAGCTGGCGAGGTAAAGATGGCACACCCGGAAGCACTCAGGCCGGGTGTGGCGGTGGCTTTCTCTCTCTCGCCACCACTTCCGTTTTCTCACAACGCACGGCCGCTTCGGTGTGTTTTGGCCCCCTTTCGACACTTTCACTTGCAGGCGATGAAGTGATCACTGAAACACCCTCCGGAGTCCGCTCTGTGTGGGTTCGTGGAGTGGTAAAACCCTTCATCAGAGGCGCGCGCGGTGCTCGAGTGTAGTGTTGCTGGATGTGTGTGTGTACACCCTTAGGACACGGTACAATCCGCGCATTATGCACTACTCCTCGCGTGTGTCAGGTCGGTCACAATTCCTCATTTCTGACGGAATGTAAGGCGGCCGAACGCCTTCCAACGCTGCTCTGTTGTAAGTTGAGTAATATAGGGTGTTGTGTAGGGTGATCCATCAAGGGTTTGGATTTTAAAATACCCATTATTGGACATTTGAAACCTCAAACTTCATTCTGGAAAGTGTAAACATTTTTTGTAAAAACTTTACCGAAAATTGGGAAATATTTAAAACTTATTTTCAAAGTCTTCAACTTAAACTGTATGAAATTTGAAACCCTGGCGACATTCTCGGTCCATTTTCATTTCGAAAATGAAGAAAGAGTCGCCGTAAGACTCTGGAGTGGAATGGCTCCAATCCGTCCCATATGACTCAGTACGGGGCGCAGTCACTTCTATAACTCCTAATCCTGTGCAAGAGTTCTGAAGCATGAGCAAAAAGGGACAAATTACGACACTCCCACAGTCGGAGAAGTTGAGGGCGAAAGTCGTCGAGAACGGCAACTCAAACGATACGAATAGGAAGGCGCAGCCCCCAGAGTCACTGTTGGAGGAGGCCTATGATCGATGCGCTCAACTCGCCGGGCGCCCTCGGGGTAAAATGTTGTGCCTTTGTTGTCGATGTGTCCACCTCGCAGCTGATCGCACCGCGGAGTCTGGCCCGATGGTCCGTGAAACGAGAATGTCGCAATTTATGCAACTCTCTTTCTGTTGAACTTCCACGACCACATCGGGCTATCTGTCTCCCTTTGTCACGGACCTCGACTTTCGAGCGGCTGCGGCTTTTTATCTCACCGCCCTCGGGGGGACACAGTACAAGATCAACACCACGCGCAACTGACCTAGCGATGGGGACCGAAGTTTGCGTCCGTATTCTTCCCCACGACTCGCAGAAACTACAGAGCCCCAAGAAGGGGGGCGACGTTGGTGATATACTTGGGCCGCGGTCGCCCGGAGGTCTTACCGCAACTCCCCAGTGCAAGACAACTTTTACTTTTCCGCGTGGCTGAGACTGCTGCGGGCTTTAGTGGCTTTGACTAGCGCGCTCCCTCTCTCAACATTGGCCGCGGCTGTGCTGGTTTTGCCGTTGAAAAGTCGACTAACGTCGGGTTCTTTCGTGAGAACACACAGAATGCAGCGCACACGGACCAGAGTGCAACGGATGCCCGGTTGTCTGTGGTCGGCGCATCGAGAGTCCTTTACATAACCTTAAAAGCGGCGAACGCCACACGACTATTGCCATCCGGTCCCGGCGGCGCTAAATCGCTCGGACCTCGAGTTCGTGGAACGCGCGAGATTTATTTCAACTCGAGCCGGGCCTCCGACAGTCCGATGTGGTATGGTTTGATTTAGAAAGGAAATCAGCCGCCACGGTGACTGGCTGACTGGGCTGGTTGGCCGGCGGCCGTCAAAAAGCCGGCCAACCGCACACAGCGCCCTCTGACGGTCATAAATCATAATCATCTAATCGCGGACAGTCGTCCGCTTCCCGTTTGGGGTTCGCAAATCGCGGTCCGCGTGATCAGTCGGTCAGTCAGTTGTGGTGATGGCGATTGGTGTGGCCCCAACATTACGGTCCGGTTTTTTATGTTGAAAGTTGCATTAACCAAAAGCTCCAGTCGGCGCGACTCGTTTCCATTACAAATTAATGGCGGGGCACTAAGCCTTTTTGCCATTTTTGCGCAGTTAGTCACGCAGACGGGTCCCTAAAGGAGCCGCTCGCGAATGTGGCGCAAAGCGACATGTGCTGCGCACCCTGCAACTGTTTACCATAAATTAAAATTAAAAATAATTTTCACACCCAGCCAGAAAGTTCCGTTAGAAAGCCGGCCACCGAGCCGGGGTTCGGGTCGGATGTGTTGGCGACGTTGGCCCGAAATCTGGTCGCCTGCGCCGCAGGTGTTGGCAAGCGCAGGCGTTGGTGCAAACTGCAATTGCATCGCGCCACTTCCCGCACCATCCTCTCCGATCGCTTCCCGCACCGGGCGGCGACGGCATATTAATAATATCATGTAGCCTGCATCTCTGTCTCTCTTGCGCGCCCGCAGGATGCACTTTTGCACTGCACTGTGTGGATGCACTACACCCACACGGCACACGCGGCATATTTAATAGTCATCGAGTCCGAGCGCTTGACCGAAGGCGAGTTGAACTATTTTTAACACATAATCCCACGACCCAGGCCAGGCCAGGCCAGGCTCCGTTCGGACCTGATTCTTCCGAAACCGCCGGCGGAAGAAAAATGGGCCGCACCCGACGGGGAAAATGAATTAAAAACGAAACAAAATAATCGGGGCCACACTGGCCGAGAGACGGCGCGCAGTGCAATGTGCAAATGCACCATCCTTCGCGCAACCCAGATTAAGGTTTTTTTTGGGTTGGCCGTTACTTTGCGCTTCGGATCGGTGTGTTTTGTGGGGCCGCCGCACTACCGATGCATCCGATTAAAAATAGTTGCAAACACCGGCCGGCCGGCGGCCGGCTCAGGTCGAACCAAGCCAGCCGAGCGTGGATGCGCAGCAAGCGATATGATGGCGACCGCCGAGGCGTGCCGTTAACCTGATTGGGGGCCCCCACATCCGACCGCCCCCCCAGCGACCGCTTTTCGGTTTCTGTGTCATTCGATGTGCAACTTTGCGAACCTTGATGGCTACCCAGCCGGCCGGCCAGCCGGCCTTTACGCAAGACACCGGGCCACTTTCACTGGCCCGGACACACCGGTGCGGATCCAATGGATCCAACACCTTCTTCGGCTTTGGGGGTCCGGACTATTGTCGGCCACCAGCGTGGCCATTTCGATCGCAGCCTTCGCAATCGCCTCTCACTTTGCGGGTCGCCATCTCACCTGATCGAAGTCTGGTGGGTGATCCTCGGGTTAGTCAACGCAACATCGTTCGGGAATTGGAGAAGCTCCGGGGGGCTTAAGTAATCCTCGGTGGGCCATGTGTGACACTCGACGGTGCGTAATTTATGGCCTCATGAAGCTATGATGCCCATCATCAGCCAGAGAGGAGTTAGTGTCACCGAAAGCCGCCGACGTTGATTGATCGTTTTTCAATTAGCCTTTCGCCGGGCCGGCCGGAGGTCACATAAAACACATAAATAAACGCTTACGAAACGCGCCTAGGTCCCAATCTGGTGGTCGAACGGGAGAGAGAGATCGAGCGACGAAGACATTTGTGAAACCGAAACACCGGATCGATGGGGTGTGGTGGCAAACCTTGGCAAAGAAACGTCCTCGGTGAGAGACTCCTTGGCCAATCCGCCAAGCCACAGGACTGGTGCCAAACCGTCCCCCCCCGCCACGGGGGCTTGCCAAAATCCTTGCACAAGGTGAAGGTCAGCGAAAGGTTCCCGAGTTCCCCGAGAAAGGCGATCGCGACTTAAATATCCGCGACCTAGCCCGGCGAGTCCGGCGAAATGGGAGCTTTCCAATTTTCCCTCCCGAGTGGCGCCCGAGTCGAATTAGTCACGGAAAGGCCAGTCCAGTCCACGCCGAGCGCAGGTGAAACCCAACCTAGCTCGGCATTTCGGTGATTGTGTCATGCGGAGAGTTAACGAGTTTACTTTCCATTTCCTGCCGCGCGCATTGCGCAGTGAAAGTGAACTCGCCCGGGTCCGGCAACGAAAAAAAGGCAAAATAATCAGAGGTCCAATCGAGAGCACCTCAGATGCCGAGCTACTACACGCCCGTGGTAAACTTCCGGGCAGCTGTAGCCAGTTCGGACAGTCGGGAGCGCCTTTTGTAGTGACCTCAAATTTTGACATGACAGGGCTTGACTGCGTGTCCTGTGTTCTCCTTTCACGATTATTCAATCGCGGGGACTCGGAACACCTGGGACCCCGATCCATCCTGCTGGTGGGGCGGCCTTTCTCTCGCCGGTTGTGTCTTACGAAACTCCCGGCCTCGCCTCGAGTCTTCCCATATCATGATCATCCGCGTACGATCAGGTTGAGAGCTCCGCGCAACCCTCTCCAAAATGGCGCGCAGGTGTCGAGAAATCGAGGTTTCTCAAGAAGAAGTTCAAGAAGTCACAACGCGAAGCTGTGGTGGAGAAAATGAAAGTGCGCCTGCCGGCGGAAAATGTGCTCGAAGAGACGCTTTGCGTAACGTGCCAGTTTTCCACCAGTTTCGGCGGGCGTGGCGTCTGGCCGGAGTTTCCCAAAAAGGCGCTTTCACTTTCCGCATCTTCTCCGGAGCAGCTCTACCGATCGATCGCACGGAAAAATGTGGTGGCTAAGCCGAAAACAGATCCAAGCTCCTCTTCTCCTTCTGGTGTCTTCAAGTTGCCGTGGTGCGGTGCGAAATCCGGTTTCACTAGTCTCCGGTCATGAGGTCCAAAAAAACGCTCGTCAGTCAGGCTTACAACAGGCAATCGGCGGGGGTCATAATGAG
Organism: Anopheles cruzii; assembly: GCF_943734635.1. Taxonomy (NCBI): domain Eukaryota; kingdom Metazoa; phylum Arthropoda; class Insecta; order Diptera; family Culicidae; genus Anopheles; species Anopheles cruzii. Next base: position 11,318,244 of record NC_069145.1, read on the forward strand.
TTCCAAGAATTACAGTAAACTCGGAACCCGATTCGTATTCGTGTCGTTAATCAAGGCTTCCATCTTCTCCCTTTCCAGGCCCCGGTCGAGCTGACGAAGCGCCTCGAGGAAGTGCGTCTGCTGGAGTCGCGCCGTTCGCTGCGTCTGGCCGTGCAGGAGAAGGACACGGACTTTGCGCGCCTGGCGGACATGGCCGGCGGCGATCGCCGACGGCAGTCCAACAGCATCGATGTGCCATTCACGCTAACGCAACAGAACGGGTAAGTTTGCAGCACGGAGATCTGAACCAGTTCGCCCGAAAGACCGCGCAGCACCAGGCAGCTGGTAGTAACCATTCTAAATCCTTCGATCGACTCGATCGATCGATCGGCGAGTAATTATCTCCTCCAGCAAGCCCTCTCGACTGCTGGGTATCGTTTAAGGGCAAGACCTCGTCGTCGTCGAGTTGTGCGGAAGAGGCCACACTGCGTTTTGGTATAGGTGCCGTGTCCCTTGGAGGACATTCTCGGCGCGGGACACGTGAGCGTGAGCTTTACCCTTTCTGTCAGTTTGAGTGAGTGATCGGCACTTAGCAGTGCACGGTGCACCGCTTACTTCCCCCCCCGATCCCGGCCTCCTCCTGGCTCTGGGGAGTCAGTGTGCTAAAATCCGGCTCGCTGCCAACACACGCGCGCGCGCCACGGTTTGGATATTTTCGACACGCGGCCAATATTCGGTGGTCGAGAGAAATGAAGGACAACTTAACGGAGGAGAGGCGTACGACTATGATTTAATGGCCGCACCCAGCACGTGGCCGTGTGTTGAGGTGGGGATGAGTCACAACTCTTAGCGTGTGGTGCACTCCACACGCTTCGGAGTACTCGGCAACATGGCCGTGAGACTCACCCCAGGTTGACATTCTCACTGCTCGAGGTGATCCTTATCCTCATGATCATGTGTGACAAATCACTAAGGTCCCTCCACTTGTCAAAAGCCCATCAAGAAGACCCACTCGGGGGTGCCTTTCTGACACTTGTCACCTCCGGATCGGATCTGACAACCACCGGACGATCAACCTTAAGAAAAAAAAGGGCGAAAGAAGATCGTGCGCGAGAAAGAGAAGAAATGAAAGGGTGTGAGGATCCCCTCCCATATAGAGGGCCGCGATCGCGTTCATCACGCGCAGCGCACCAACACACGCAAAGCCCGCGCTCAGCTGCTGCGTCCGCGAAAGGTTTGCGAATTTTTTTCCGCCGTCGCCGCCGCGAATCGATTCGCGATCATCTGTTTCTCGCTGCTACCGGCCTGGGGCCCTGAGTGTGTGTGTGTGCGAAAGTGAAGTCCCAGGCCATCATCACGCACACACGGACGGACGGACGGATGGGGACGACGGCACAGCTGGTGGTGGACCTTTGCGCTTGTTCGTGCCGTGAAATGCAATCCGCGCGAGTTGTTGAGCGAATGAAACGACCGACCGATCGCCGCCCCCCGTGGGAGAGAGCGAGAGAGAGAGGCGCAGAGTGTCAGATGTGCGGTGGTGAAAGATGATGGGCCGTGAGGGTGAAACCCGCGCAATTCGCGGGCTGGCTGACGGAAGAAAACGAAACTTGCCCAAGGTCAGGTCAGTTTCGCGAGGTTTTTGGCGAAACCGTTTTTTGCGCACCACACACACACATGCACATTTTTCACATTGCGCGCCGCGCCGTGGAATGTTCTTGTTTTCTGTTTGTTTCTTCGCCATTTCTTATCCACCTTTTCTTCTCGCCTTGCCTGTGTTCGCCGTTTTTTTGCTGCGTTTGCCAATTTTTGCGCTCGCTGCTGCTGCGGCTTCTATTTGTTTTCGGGTTGCACTTCTTCTTCTCGCGCTGTTGCCGCGCTGCTCTCACTTTACGCGTTGCGCTGCGCTGCGTGTTCCCAATTTTTGACAAACGAGGCAAGTTTTTCTCGCGGCTTGCGCGCGCGCACACACCGAGCGCTGCTTTTCCTTTTGCTGCTAACGGGGTCTGCTGCTGTCTTCGGTGGTTTGGCCTCACTTTCTTAGCCCGGCCGGTCTGACCTGCTTTTCCACACGGTAGGTGGTGGTGGTGGTTGGTACACGCGCGCCGCGTGTGGTAGGTTCGGATCTTCGACACCCGGCCATTGGTGCCCGGCGTGTGGCGCCATTTTACCGATGAACTGTTTCACTTTCCACGGAGCTTCTTCTTGGAGGGTGACTCAGCCTCGGTCTGGAGGAGTGATCCTGACAGTGATCGCTTCGGACCGATGACATCAGCCCCCGCAGGACGTTGAGTCATCCGGTGGGCAATCGAGTCATACGGCCATTGGCCAACTGCCAACGATATGGCGTGATTCATAGCCGGCCGGTGCGATAAGCGATGGCCTTGGTGGCTTGTGTCTCATCTTCTTCTGTCACAAGAGGTACGCATTTTATGCGAGGCCATCAAGTGGCCCTCCCAAAAGGTAGCTCCAGATAGCTCGGAGCGCATCCGCAGGACCAATAAAGCAGTTCCGCGGCAGTAATCCGGTCACGTACGTGGTCTGTTAAACAGTATCCGGAATTTTATGTTTTTTCAAACATTTTTAATTTTATTATTAATATCTATTTTGTCATCTTCTTCTATAAAAAAAAAAAAAATCTATTTTGTCCTCTTTAAAGCAATCCCCATCAGATATTACGCCCTTGTGCCAACGTTTTTTCCCAATCCTAGAAGCTCTTCAAACACTATTTTTTTGTTATCCTGTTCCGCTCCTCCTTCCATGCCGTCTTTATCTCCTCAATCGCACTGGGATGATTGAGCTTTGGTTTCCTCGTCATAACCACAAACCCATGATTGGTCACCCGTTATGACCCTCTGGAGCAAATTTGGGTCGTCGTGGACAAAATCCAACAGCTCCTTAGCAATGCGATGCTGTTTTTGGTCGAATTCGGTCGAAAATCGCCGATGAGCCAAAACACATCCAAGCAAACCGGCTGTCAATAATTCACTGATCATTCAAAATGGCGTAGCAATATAACGCCACAAAAGAAATCGAAAATCGAATATTCGTAACCTGCGGAAATTCGACATTTCAGATACTTTTTTAACAGACCCCGTACACGGTACACGGATTCATCGATCAAACAAGCATTATTAGGCCAATTTGCTGCTACTTTCTCTGGGAATTCCAAAAAGGGTAATTAAACATTCAAATGTCTCAACGTCCGCCGCAACGTTATACCGCTTGCGGCCAATCCCCGTTTCGGGCCCGCCAGCAAAGGACGACGAACGATGATGATGGTTATTATCACCACCATCACCACCACCGGCAGTAGCAGCAGCAGGAGCGCCGAAACCTTCGGCCGGTTATGACTCTGGCTGGCCGGGCTAAACCTGAACGCGACCACCCTCCGGCGCCAGACACATGCGCGCACGCGACGTCTAGGTCAGGGATGAATAATTGAGCATGGCGAAAGGTGTCCCCAAAAATGGTCCGGTCACCTTGCGGGGTACGCAACGCCGCCACAGCCGACACCGAATGGTGCCAAGGTTATGGACCAGACCGGCCGACCGGGACCAAGAGTGGTGTGTCCTCCGTGGGAATTCAACCCAGAGATGGTTTTGCTTCACGCCGAATCCAGCATCTCATTCGAGAGGTTTGGGCTTTTTCCGATTGTTTTCGAAATTCCAGACACACCCCGATCCGATCACAGGATCATGATGATGATTTCCGATTCAATTTAATATGGTATTCCCCGTTCGGGGAACGTCATACGTGAGGGAGCCCAGCGAACGGATTGAGATTGGTCATGGTTTCCATTGTGTCGGGAGTTGGCCTTCTTTTTCTGAGAGTGATGATGAGGCAGAGAGCAGTCTGAATGTGGCAATCCTCTTTTATGGCACCCTCCAAACCTTCCAAAAAGGACATCATCCGATGGCGAGAAAAGTTCGGTTAATTTTTCATACACACGACCTGTGTGTGTGCTACAGCGACCGCGCCAGCGACCGCATCGACCACAGATGGTGCGCGTGAAAATCGGGGTCTCGTGGCGCCGGAAAATCTCCCCGGTTCCATGGGGCCACAGACACACACACACACTACTCGCTGACGATGGTGCGACGTGGTTTTTGTTGGCGTAGGTTAAAGTTTCAGCACCCCCCAGACGATGACGACGATCGTGGTCCATGACCATCGACACCACCGTTACCGCCAGAGCCTCCGCTCGTCCTTTGGCGCCTGGAGCCAGACGAATCGAAGTCAACGAATTTCATGGCGCGACCGCATACCCACTCGGCCGTCGCGTTAGTCCCATGTCCACGACCTTTGGATGAGTTTGTCATTCGCTGAAGGTCGAACGTGTGCCGGTCGAAGGATAATTCCCCGGCCGGCAGACCGAGGGCAGAGAAACGGTGGTGGTGCATCACATTTTCGGCTGACTGACTGGCTGTGGCTGTGGCTAATAGTTTGGTGCTTGGAAGCCATTTTCGGGCACCTTCGGGTTTTTCCTTTTTCGGCGGAACACTACTCTCCCTTTATTAGTGCGGTGAGGCGCGCTTTGCGTGATGATTGTGTTCGGTTGTGTCTGGCTGGCAACACCCGACGCGCCCGTCCATTATGATGCAGTTATGATGATGACTCACCCTCGCCGAGAGACAAGCCGCCGCGCCGCGATGGGAAGCGTTTAATGTTTATTACGCACCATCATCCTCGGCGCGCCGCGCCCCGATGAAGCCCGGGAAAACTCTTGAAGAAAGGGAAAACTTAAAATGCCATCGTCCCGGGCACGGGGCCATAAAACGATTTGGTGCCGGTGATTAACGGTCGGCCGTCGGGGTGGTAAATCAGCGCCAATCAAAGTCGGTTTTAACGGACCTCCTGACCGTGCCCTTTTTGAAGCATAAATTTTAACGGGGAAACACCCAAATTGATTATTAATCGGCCCGGGTCCCTGGCTAACACTGTTTGGACTTTTCCAATCCGCAACATCAAACCACCAAGAGCGGCTTCGGTGAAGCGAACGATGTCGGAGGACATTTGTCGCAAACAATATGGTTCGCCGCTTGGAACATAGCTCCAAATTTTTGCCGACGTACGGGGAGAGCATAAAGCGCACCGAAAAGACCAAGCCGTTCGCTTAATCGATTTTACGCGCTCCTCGGCTGTCTGCCTTTTGTATTAGCTGTCTGGCTGGTCTGGCTGGAAGTTACATCGTTCGCCAGTGTCGATGAAAAAATATGCCAAATTGTGATAGGTCACAGGCCAGCAATATCCTTTTTCTTGTTTATGCTTCACCAGTGTTTTCGGAGATGAAAGCTTCGAAACGAGTTTTGTTTCGATCGGCTCGAACGGTCCCCAAAATAGAACCCCTGGAGAGGTGTGTTATGAGTTTCTGATTCCCGTGTCCGCTTTTGGACCCTGAAACTCTCCCTCAGTTCCGATCGATCGATCAACAGCAAAGAGAGCGCGATCATGTCGCGAGCTGCATATTAAACGTCTGTTGTCCCAACCAACAACCTGACTGCGCCGGATTCAATTTACGATGTCCTGCCCAGGTTTTCCCGGCCGGCGTCAATGTGTTGTAAATCGCAGGAGATTGTTTCGCCGTTCGCGAGCGTTCATCGACTCGACAAAGCCCCCGCGCGAGGGCTGCCTGTCTGGAAATTGCTGTTCGCGGATCGGGCTTCACCTCCGAATTTGTTTCGTTTTTTTTCTCTCGCAAGAATCCCTTCAAATTTTCGACCCGGCCAACACAGGGTGACACAAAAAGCTGGGTCTGGGAGTTTTCTGAACTCCCCGCGGCGGCGGCTGCTACTGTTACTGGGATGGGCCTGCGGGTCCTTTTGGGTTACACACCCTCCTTTTTGGGGTTCGGTCACCGATAGTCCACCCCCGGGGGTTTGAGGACGTTCGTCACTGCTGCAACGGAAAGCTTGTGGAGGTTGCAAAAAAGCCCAGACACCGTCCCCCAGACACTCAGAGGGCAGACGGCGAAACTCGGAGACGAAAAAGAAAACGCGAGCAGCAGCAGCGCGATGACTCCATTTTTTGTGTCCGTTGTGGCGCTTTGGTCCGCGGGTCCGGTGTCCGTGCGCAACGCTTGGAAAGGTCAGTTGAAGGTGGCTTGGGACCGCCGTCCTCGTCACCGCGTCTGTCGCGGCAGTCAAAATTCGCGAACCAAAAAGTGTCTGCCGGGGGCCGCCGTCCGTTGCCAACGAAACAAGTGGCATTCTTCGGGGGGTTTACACACAGTTCGCTGCCGATTCTTCTTCGCCCGGTGTTTTCGGTGTTCGGCGGAGCCATCATCAAATGCAACCATCATGCAGCGGCGCGAGATTGCTTCGAGCACCCAAGACAAGCGCTCCATCTCGTAACCTGGTAATGGCGGCGGAGGTTACGACACGCGCTGCCTGCTGCCTGTGTTGGAAAATGGAGGTTACGAAAACACGGCCACAATGAGTCGCGCGGGAGAATGAAGAAGAAGTGTCTAATGTCTTGACCCGATTCCCCGGTGCAGTCGCTCTCGCCGTGCGAAACTTTGGTGCTCGCTAACTTCTTCTTGTCCCGTCTGGAGCTTCTGGCCAGACGGGAGCCTCCTCTGTGGAGCGTTGGTGGACCAGAATATCTAATCAAAGGCGGGGCAGGATTTGTGAGTCTGTTCAACCTGTCTGGTGGCCTAGATTGTGGTCTCGGAGCGATTGGGAGGATTCACTTCGATTAACCTTATGGGGTAAACTTTGGGGTGTGGGATTTCGGGGAAGACCCACGACTGGGCGGGATGTGAGGTTAGTTGTGCAGAAGCAGAATTCAGTCTCAGAATATTTGATGACCGAGCGGCGCTACTAATGCAACCGCGACGACGACGACCTCGTGAAACACAGAGCGTTGACATCCTTTCTGGCACGTTCTGGCCAACCTACCCCAAGCGGACCCCTAGTAGACCTCCGGCACGTTTCGGGTGTTGTCCCAAATATTCGTGCAGTCCCAGCGGGGTGGCCCCAGCACTCGGGACTACTCGTCGATGGTCGATTGGTTGCTGAAATGGGTTCTGGGTTTTTTTATTCTTGTTTTGCTGCCACAAAAACTCAGACCCATCCAGGGGGTTGATTGCTGTTTTGGTGGTGGGATGGTTAAATCTTCAATCAACACTCTCCCCGGGCGAGAGAGAGGTCTCTGGAGCTTTTCGGTGTGTGTGTGTGTGCCTCTCCATGCTGAGCTGAGTTCTGTTTCAACACCTTCATTATTTATTCACGTTCTTTACGAACGAACGCCCAATCTAATCTTTAGTGCCGCATGGAGCTACTTACGTAGCTATAATGTGTGTTTCTGTGCCACGTTTCTGTTGGGTAAGGTTAGGGTTACCAGTGGAAGGATGCTTTTGGGCTGCTTTTTCGGTCCAGGCAATTAGCAACCCCCCCGAAGGTTAATGTCAGGGGTTTTGTATTTGGTTATTTACTTTGCGCTGACGATCTTAAGTTGTTTTTGCTTGTACGTTACGTAATTGGTTCTTTGCCTGTAATAAAATGTTCCTTAATGTCCGTAAGTGCATCGTACGAGTATTGTTGTCTAGTCCGCCCGATCCTTGAGTACGATCCGATCCTTGATCTAGCACCCGCGACTTCTACTATACTTGACTTCCCTTATTGACTCGCCGATACTTCTTGCTCGATTTAATTTACCTCCTGTCTTACTTCTAACAATTTCTCGTCATTTCTTGGCTTTAATACATCCCTTGATCAGTGTCGTGATGTTTTTGCTTTCGAGTCTTCTTAAGTAACTGTTTCATCCATGTTACTGTTTAATTCTAAGTTCCCAATTATATTAAGTTATCAATTGTCAATTGGGCTATGTTGCCCGATGATTTTATTTTTGTAAACAACAAAAAAAAAACGCTAGCACTGTAGAATGGCCAACATATAGCCCCTTGGGGGTGACTTGTGGGGAAGTTTATCTTTGTGCATCACGCGCACCCCATCTGGCGTAACACGCAATGTGAAATTCCTAAAACTTGAGTGCCCCTTGTTGCAATATTACTAGCCGCAGGATGACGAATCGGAGCTTTCCACACGACGCACGCACGCATTGGAATCTTCCTTGTGTGTGGCGAAACGCCAACTTTGACCTCCAAACGAAGGCGCCCCATTTCTGCGTCTCTGCCAAATTGGGGTCGCGATAAGGGACGCACCTCGGGCCCCCTCGATCCCAATTTTGCCAGCCAGCCGCGGAGAATGATAAGGAACCTCCGGTCATCCTCGCGGTTCGCGGTCATCGTGTCGCTGCACCTGTGGGGCCGGGGGTTTCAAATCGCAATTCGCGGCGCGGCGAGTGGTCTAGCAAAAAAAAAGAGCACCTCAAGATAATCGAAACGCAAGGAACTGACCACGGCAACAGGACCGCCACCGACTGCTGCTGCTGTTATCTGCTGCAGCACCGCGTGCGTCTTGGGTTTTGACCGACAAACTGCCGACCGTGCCGAGTGGTGCAGTTGCGCTCGCGGTGATAAGCGTTGGCTTGCAATTTTCTGGCCTGTTGCGCCCGCCACAGGCACGTACCGACACCGTCTCGGGTCCGGGAAAGTCCGGTCGAAGAACTCCCGTCGGTCGACTACGCGGCTTTGTTGTTCGTTGTTTTTTGTCCGCCTCACTATGCGCTTTCGTCACACTTTCTCTTATCAGGCCCCTGGCAGGAAAATCACTCCGAACTCGGAGCTTGAGCTTTGAATTAAAAGAAAGGCCCTGGTTTTGGTGACAGATTGACTCCACGCGTGAATTACGAAACGAGTTCTCGGAATCTCAACAATCCTTAAGGCGATTACGGCGTTTATTTTGATAACAACACTCTCTCTCTCTCTCTCTCCGCGATCTTTTCGCCGACCGATCGCGGGTGATGGGGTGTAAAAATAGAAGGCGCGCACCACCCTCCAAAACATAAACAACGGTGCCAGGGTACCAGGCGCAGCCAGGGTGACAAAAATAACCGCCAAAAAGTGGCTCAACTTACGTGTGCTGTGCGATGAATAATTCGGCCACGATCAAGACGCGGCGCAGCAGCAGCAGCCGAAGGGGTTGTTAATCCCATTTTTTGCGCTCCGTTTGGCCGCATAACACACCCTTCGGCGTGTATGTGTGTGGTTGAGAAGCCCCCAAGGGGGTCCGCACGGGAGGCGCGCTTGGAGGCCCGGAGGGTTGCTGCTGATGTTGTTGCTAATAAAACACAACAAAATACGTCTCAGCTCTGGTTCGGTGGTCGAAGAAATGGGCGAAGAAAACGGGGCAACTGCACCCGAACCGAAACATCTCTCCCCCCGGGTTGATTGACCGATAATACGTTGAACCCAGCGATTTCTTTTCGCCGCCGCCCGACGAAGACGAAGAAGACGCTCCGACGCGGCGAGTTGTTTTTCGCCAGCCCGCGGCAACAGAAATGGGGTGCGCAAAAAAACAGAAATGGGGTGGTGCATCGGCGCGATGATAGGTAGGTGTTCCGTTTGTTTGTTGCGCTCTGCGCGCCGATCGTTTTTGCGGACCGAAAAGCCGTCGGCTGATAGCAGATAGCAGGTCGGGGTCGGGGTCCCTTTTGTGGTGGTGCGTTAATTGGACTCCGTCCGGTCCGGATCATCCGGCGGCGCGTCATAGCGCTGTCGCTGTATGGCACGTAGCGCCGTCCTGTTGTAACAAAATGTCGTTCAAGTTTTCAGCTTCAATTGCACCGCAGAACCGGTCAGTCAATTCTTCATTTTCGAAGAAAAATGGGCAAAAGTCACTCGTTGTTGGTGCATTGGCTTCTCTTGCACGACGTATGGCTTTCAAATTTCATTTTTTCGCTGTTTGAGTTGAAGACTTTGGAAATTCGTTTTTTATATTAGGTTGGCTAAAAAGAAATCGACGTTTTTTGGGTGAATTTCAAAACTATATTTAACAGGTTTCCAATGGTCCGATTTGCGTCAAATATGCACCATTTTGTTGAAAAATTTGTTGCCTTCACAAAAGTACCTTTATACTATCTCTTTTGTAAAAGACTTAGTCGTTATTGACGAAAAACTGGAGCAATCCATTTTCACAGCCCTTTTTTGATCTCAGTTTTTCATCACTCAGGAAATTTTATAATGCGCGAAAAAGCTGTCATTCGCTTAGTGCAAGGTCCGGACTATACAGTAGATGCATTAAATCATCCCAGTCAAGCTCCCGGACTTTCTGGTGAGTCACTAAAGACGTGTGTGATATTTTGTTGTCCTTGTGGAACACAAAACCTCTTCCTTTGGCCGATTGTGGTCGTTTCTGGTCAATTGCTAGCTTTGAACGGTGCAATAATTGACAGTAGAGATCTGCATTTTGTGTTTGGCCACACGAAAGCAACTCATAATACACGATTCCTCTCAAGTCCCACCATAAACCCAGTAGAACCTTCTTGGCCGTAAGTTCTGGTTTGACCACCGGTTAAGCTACTTCGCCATGCTTAGACCACGATCATTTTCACACAGTATTGTCGTATGTATGCCATACCTCATCCCCAGTATCAATCATTTAAAGAAATGGGTCGATTTTGTTCCGTTAGGCCAAAACTTTGCAAGATGGCAAGTCAAGCCATCATGTTTTTGGTGTAAATAGGGTGGGGCCCAAACATCGAGCTTCTTTGTGAATCCAGCTTTGCGCAAATGACTTTAAGCTGTTCGATGATTGGTCTTTAGCTCCTGGCCGATGCTCTGATTACTAAAATGCCGATCTACTTTAATTATTTCTGTGACTGTATCGACATTTTCGATGACGTGTCTGCCTGGCCGAGGTGCATCTTTAACATAAAAAATAACTGAAACGTGTCAACGACACCAAAATTTCACCCAGCTAGCTGTTAGAGTATCGGCACCATACGAAATTTCAGTGGCCTAGCTTGAATTTTCACCTTTATCGGACAAAAATTGTAAAATATACCGAATTTTCTCTGCGTTCACCTCCATTGTTAACACCCTGTAACTCACAAACGAATAGAACAAACAAAAAACAATGAAAGCATTTTTTGAAGTGTAAAGAATCAGCTTTAAAACGAGCCTAAACTTGAAACTGTACGATTGATATTTCACGAGATATCGACCACTAAAGGCATCTATCGTGAAAAACGTCGATTTCTTTTTAGCCAACCTAATATTTCCCAATTTTCTGCAATGTTTTTCCTAAATGTTTACCGTTTCCCGAATGAAGTATGACGTTTCAACAGACAGGTAATCGGTTATTTAAAATCCAAACACTTGATGGATCACCCTTGATGGATCATACATCGAAACTTCCTTTGTGGAGCCTCTGGAGGTTTGTCATTATCTTTACGATTTGTGCACTGCATTCACTGCAATCCCGAGCCCGAGCCGGAGCCATCCTCCACCCGCGGGGAGATACTTGAATTGCAACTGTGTCACTTGAGTTAACAGACCATAAAAAAATGATCGTTCTGAAGAGAAGAAACAGCTCGTGGAAAAGTTTTTCAGGTGTTTTACGACGGTGCACTGTAGGGGGTCTCTTTGTGTACCGGGACCCTTGCAGTGCGCCCCATTTTAGTGTTCCGATCCCAATCTCACTCTCTCGCTAACCAAAGGTTCTCTCTCTTCCCATCCCGTCCAAAAACAGATCTCGCAAACGGCGGCCCTCGTACTCGCAGGACGATCGAGAGTACTACAGTATTAACGACGACGATCCGATGGACGAGTGTAACGCCGCGCTGGTACTTATGAGCTTGTCCTGCTCGCCGAACTCCGGCTCGTCCGTACACGGTAAGGGGGGTGCACCGGGGGAAACTCGGCACGGCACATGCCTAACGCCACACCGTGTCCTTCTTTGCAGGTTACGAAACAATACTGGGAACCAGCTCGGGCAGCAGCACCACGTCCTGGAGCACCGGATCGACCTCGCCGCCGCTGAGCGAGGATGGACATTCCACACCGCCAACCCATCACCACCACGAGCTGAGCCACCATCATCATTACCATCACTCGCACCATGGCCGGGCCTCGCACCAGGGTGGCGGCGGCGGCGGCGGCGGTGGCGGTGCCACCGGGGGTGAGGTTGTGCGCGGTGCCCGCACCACGTCGCTGTCGACCAGCGACGAAGGCATCGGCATGGAGTACAACGAGGACATGCCCCGGAAGCGTCGGGTAAGTCACCAGTCTCCTATCCTCCATCGCCATTTTGTCGGTCGGCCACGATCGCCGCATAACCTTGATCACGCCCGTGTTGGAACATCCGGAGCCCCGGAGCGAGCGAAAGGGCCGGAATCGGACACGTGCGAGACGACGACGATCAGCTGATGGCGATGACGTGTGTGACAAACGTCACACGCGCGCGTCTCAGCTGATCGTGGCGGGGCAAGCGGGTGGGGGGGCATCATCGGGGGCCCCCATGCATAATGGAACTGCATCGGCCCTCGGCTTTTACGATGGCGGCGATGGCCTTGCAGAGTGTGGCGGGCGGCACGTGTGGCAAATTGTTGACTGCCGTCGTCGTCATCGCGGACTTCTCCGGTATTAGCTCCGGTCCGGTTGGTCACGAGTTTTTGGGTTTCTGCTCTGCTGGGCCGGGCCGGGTCGGGGGGAGCTATGTTTGCCTGGCACAAGTGTCCAGCACTCTTGTCGGCCCCCTCGGCACACTATGTTTGTACATTTTCGCACGTCCCACCACCACCGCAAGGTCTTGGTCGTGTCGTTTTGCCTGAACTTGGGTGTTTAAAGTCCACGGGCACGACCACTGATTCCCTGACCGGGCGATCATCGTCGGGTTGGCTCGGTTTTTGTCACCTTTTTTTGTAGCATTTTCAGTCATTTTGTTGCTTCTTTGTATCTCGGGCACTATAAAAACACAACGTTACAGAAAGCAATAGACTGCAAGTGAGGTACTGCTCCCCGGGTTCGGGTAAATCAAATCTCGCCGCCACCTTGGCCATCATCGTCCGCCAAACGCCCTCTGGCGGCTGTTGAACGAACGAAGAATAGTGTCATTCCCTGCCGGACGCAACGTGACGCATCCTCTCGTTTCAGGGTTAGCTTTTTTGTGTTCCTGCCATTTGCGAAGATGTTGGCTTTCAGTTCTTTCTCGGTTCCGTCAAGAGTTTCCGATTGACGCATGGAGTGCATGTTTTTTGTGCCACCTTCATTTTATTGCCTCTCGATCTCTCTCGCTCTCTATTGACGCAAGGTCAACGTGTTGCACGGAGAAGCCACCAGGCTCCGGACGGACAGAAATGCAAAACTCAGTTCAGGCGTTTATGGCCGTTTTCCTTTTCCGACCGATCCTCGTTAACCGTTGGCGAGAAGGTGACTCTGAAGGTGACGCCGACTCCGTCTGGACTTTGCTCCGCGAGTCGTAATGCGCTGATTGACTGACTGACGATCGGGCGGAAGATTTATTGTAGGTCGCTCCGTCGCCGACTCTCCATCGCGTCGGTGCGCTTTAATGAAGGGATCTCCGGCGGAACCTGGGTGCACCTGGGTTCTACCCAGTTCGCTCGCTGTATTCCGGGGGGAAGTCCATTTTGTTCCTGATCTGCACCCGGACAGAGCTGGGATTCCAGGGGCTCCTGACCCCCAGACTGCCACTCGAACTCGGTTCTAAGTCAAAAAGGCCCCCCCACCAGAAGACCTATCCAGAAGTACCAGAGATTAGTTGAGGACCTGGCTGCCTATCGGCCGTAAATCTGTTTTGATTTGGCTTCAAGTAGTCGAAGCGTCGATCATCAACGGGTGATGTTGTGGCGTGGCCGTTGCTAGTCGCGCGCGCGCACACACCTCCCAGTTTAATGCCCTCTCGGACGACACTCATGTTAGCTCATCTGGGCTCTCTGGCCTCTCGGGGGGATATCTGGGTCATAAAAAGTGCTGAGTTTAGTGCTGTAGTCTGAGGCAGCCACATTCCATGGGGCCGCTTGTTATGACTGCCTGTCATTCGCCTCCGTCTGGTCATTAAAACCTTATCAGCTCTCGGATCGTGGGCTCGGAAGCCGGCATATGTGGGAGATGTTTGTGGGACGCTTCGCCTCTCTAAACGCGAGACGAGCGAGGCGCATTGTTTACGTTACGCGAGTGTTGCGTGTGCGCGGCTCCGGAGATGCACCACCAGGACTATCTCATCTGTCACCCAATAAGTAAGCATAAACAAATGCACCGGAGTCAGAATCGGAATGTGGTTCAGCTATAGATCAGCTACAGAAGTTCAACTCGGTCCTGGTCCCCATCGGAGCAGCAGATCATCACTCAGAACCCGGGATGTTCCGGGCCTAGAGTTGAATAAATGATGTGACATTGGCCCGGTGTCCCTAGGAGGCAGGGGCCACTTGTTCATCAGTGCAATCACTGGGTGGGTTGCATAAAAGCGCACATCATGTAGGCGCTCTCTCTCTCGCTCTCACTCACCAGAAACACTAGATTGACACACTTGCCCCAGGTTCGTGGCAGCTGCCGCCGGTGGCCCTATTATTTCACTTGTGTTCCGATCTCGCTCTATCTCTCTCTCCCTTTCTCTCTCTGTCGTTAGTCGAATGTGCACTTAAAATCGATGCAGCTTCTACTAGCTGCGGTGCACTCGCTCTCGTGTTGGTGTTGGCCTCCCGAAGTGCATTCGCCAGCTGCATGCGCAAACGAGCGCTGCGCCGTGCACCACTACCAACGCACGACACGTGCCATCGATTCCGCCTCCTCCGCCCCATTGTTGCCGTTGGCCTCCTCTACTAGTTGTGGCAATCATCAAGCGTGTTCAAGGGCCGGGCGGAGGCCCAAGGTGTTTGATGAGAGACTCGTGGCCAAAGTGCACTTCCAGCTGCACCGACCGAGCGACAGAGAGAGACTGAGAAAGGGGGGCACGGGGTGGCCCGTGTCCGTGGGAGGGAGCACGACCGCCCACCCGGGAGGACTTTTAAGCATATTTCTAAGGCTTCCCATTTTTATGCTTCAAATTCGGGGTCTACGCAGCTTCGCAGAGAGAGAGAGAGAGAGAGAGAGACGAAGGAGCATAACATACCTCTCGACAGCCAGATTATCGATTCCGTGCGTTCAACAACACGGAACAAGCCACCGGAATAAAAAAAAAGCGGTGAACTTGAAACCATTTCTGCCACCCGTCGGTCATCAGTGGGGCTCTCTCTGGCTCTCTCTCTCTCGGTCAGGGAAAATAAAGTCCCCGCGGGGCGGGTGAAAATCCCTCGCCCCCCCCGAAAGAGTGTGTGACGAGATTTGCGTTTTTGCTGCTGCGTTGCAGGCATTTCCGTGACGGCTGCGGCTCCCCCGTGGTCCTTTTCGCATGGCCGCGCCGTTATAAGTTTTCATTTTTAGTTTCATGTTCCTTTTCGCCTGGTGCTTTTTTTTCTCGGCTTTTCAAGTGCATCGCATTGTGGTGACGGTGGTGGTGGTGGTGGTGGTGCACCTTCTTCTTAGCCTGTCCCCACCGAGGTGGCCGTATTTTTGGCATCGATTTTTCACTGTCAAGAGCAACGACGACGACGGTCGGTTCGGTCGGAAAACCGGGAAAAGCGTGCCGGTACAGCGGCGCGCTGACCTTGAGCGACGACGACGACGACGGTGCAGCAGCACCGTTGATGGTGTGCTTCGTCCGGTCTCTCTCTCTGTCTCTCTCGTCTATGTTAGGCCTGCAGCAAACTGAATCCGATTCGGATTTTATGTCATTTTCCCAACTTTGGGCGACATATCAAATTTCTGGCCATCGGCTCATTGCTGCTGTGATTTATAATACGAGGCCTCGAGGCCAAAAGTTTAACCTACGAGATGGTTAGCCAGCCTACCAGAAGTGGACGAAGATGTCCTCCGAAAGATTTCCGAAGAAGATGTTGAGTGAACGCGAACTGACAAAAGAATCACAAGCTTCACTGGCCTTGAACTTGATGTTTTGGACAAGGCACCGAGCCCCGAGTGCTAACGTAGCTTGTGGTACACCACACCTTTCTGGTCCCACCAGACAAACAGCATTGTCCTTTTGCCAAAGAATGATGGATCTGATGGAGAAATGACTTCCTTTTGTAGCTGGCGAGCAAAATTTCTCATTTGGTATTTCGGTTTACATGCTGTCGTTTGTTCAGTTCTGGAGGCATCCATTTTCCAATCTTCTGGATCTTTTCCGGCGCCTTCAAACGTAGCGATATGGCGTCTGGGGACACATTTAGTTGATCCAGAAGTTGTTGTTGCGTTTGCGTGCCCTTTTCGTCGAAAAGTTCTTGTACTTGAGCGTCCTCGATTGGTCGGACTCAGAGAATGGTCATCAGACTTCTACCCTTCTAACCTGATCTTTTGGACAAGGCCCGGAAATCCGAGGACGCATTCCGTTGCACTCGGAGTTGGGTGGATTTTTGCATATTAGGAAATTCGACTGCCGGACCGGCTCGAGGACATTCGAGATGCATGTTGGCGCAAGGCGGTTGCGAATGCACACCGACATCATCGACCCATCGCGAGCGCGAAGGTCAACTGGCGCGGAACTAAATCGCGGAATGAGCGAAAAAACCATCAAAGAAAAAACGGAACGATTTGTTACCGATCGTTGTTGCAGCGCACGACGCTCACGGGCGCGCTGTTGGTTGACATTGAACAATCCTTTTTTGCGGTATTTGACTTGACTTGCGTACGGTTTGGCTTCCTGTCGCTTCCAGCGACGCCATCAGCGTTTGTTGACTGGTTGTTTATTTCCAAAATTTGTTTCCTTGTTGCTGGCGCGGCCCCTGGCGGCCCCAGTCAAGGCTCTTCCCGGATCAATATTGGCCTAGTGGTCTGGGGTGTGTGACATGGCGACCATGAGCCTGACATTTGGCATGGCCGACCGTGGCCGAATAAAATGCACAAATTCACACCACCCCAGGGGTGTGGCAACAATTAGTAGTGTGCTGCAATATGAGACTAATGCCGGTGCACAAATTAGTTATTAGTTCCCCCGACTAGGTGGGAACAAAAATAAAACGGCACGTAACGGAACCACCTGCAACTTGCGCGATTTATTTGCAGTTGCTAAACGCTCCGTTCGGCTCGCTATTGTTGGTGGGGGGCGGCCACATTTGCACACACCGGCCACTAGAAAAATCGCAATCGACCAGCAGCAGCTGATTGTGTTGCATCGCGTTGATGGAACCTTGCTGCGTTTGTGTCTGTGTGTGTGCGCCGAGGGACTTGATTATATGCATATTCCGGTGCGGATTTTAGGGCGGCTTCAGTGTGGTGGCCTCTAGAATAAAAAAAACGCCTCAATAACGACGGCGGCGCGCAATACATCGACAAACGGGAAAAAAGAACATTAAAACAACAGCGGGTGGCGCGCGTGTTTGACCTTCGCGCGGTGTTGCTGCTGCAGTTGCAATGCGTCGCGGGCACGCTCGACTCGTCTGTGTGTGTGTGTGTTAATTGCACTTGCCGCCGTGCATGGGACCGCCACCGTCCGTTCGTCCGTCCGCGAATGGCTTATCGCGACTCGTCACGACTCGTGCTGCTGCTGCGGCTGATGATGATGAGATCCTCGCGAATGGCGCGTGGACTTTATGCGATCGATTTTGGTGTTTATTTGGCCAGCCTTTGGCATTGATCCTGCCGTTGTGTCGAGAGCATCCCTCCCATGCATCCTTTTTGGTGTCACTCGCTCCTCGCGTGTTGCTGGTGTTGGTGCCACCATCAACGGTGGCCACTGCCAACGGTGAGGCGAGCACGTACACATGCGCATCCGGAAGCTTCCCCGGGCCCGGGATTGTTCGTGTCTGTCTGTCTGTGTGTGTGCGCGCTAACGATGGCCTCGAGTGCATCCGCCGTCAGCGCAGTGCACAATATTGGATGCAGCTGCTGGAAACGGGCAAAAAACACGGAGCCACTTCGGGCGGGCACGGTCGTGTCTCGGCACGTGTTTGACCTTCATTCGGTCGGTCGGTCGGTCGGGTGCACGCTGGGCAAGGTCAGGGAAAATTTTCGACCGTTTTCCACCACCGACAACCCAACATGGCCGCAACGCACCGCAGCACCAGACCAATCGGATTCCGGGCGCTGTCTGCTGTGTTCCTTTTTTTGGTGGGGCATAATTTGCAGAATGCAATTAAAATGCTTATTTTCGGGACGCTTCATAAGTCGCGGAAGGAGTCTTTAAGCGGTTAAGCCACAAGCCGTGTGATGCCCGCGAAGTCGGCGCTTCGTTTGGCTTCCATTAAAGCGGTTTCCAGCATTAAAATTCAAGGGGAGGGAAGTCGGGAGTCCAAATCGGGATGGCCATTGGCCAAAAACGAGCGCAGTGTCCGACTTATCGGACGATGCAGTGACAGCAGAGGTGGCCACTTCGATGCGTCTTCGTTAATGAAGCGGTTAAAAGCGGCAACTAATTGGCAATTCTGTGCTGTTCGAAACTGCTCGAATGCGAACCAGCCAACTAGATGGAGCGAGTCTACTATTCCTCAAGGGAGAACTGAGAGACACACGGACACGCCTTTCGTAGTAGTATGCCAGACGGATGCCAGAGTTCCCCAGTTAAAGTTCACAGATAATCAACAAATACGAAGGACATTGTATACGATTCCTGCCGCCCACTATTAGTGGTCATGTCAATTGTGCAATTTATAACCAATTTTATCTACAAAACCAGTCGTCAATAGTCGACTCGCCCGCCCAACTAGTTTGCTACAAAACTGGGAATCGATAGCCCAACAACACCTGGCTGTGAAACCCTGTGTGGACTCAAGGACTCCCTGGCCCTCTCGGACCCTGAGCCCCCACACCTAATGTCCACTCCGTCAGCCAGCCATCAAATTGGTCAGCCTAATGGGTCGGGCTATCAATTATCACACGGTTGGACCCTCGGCCGAAAGGATAGAGCACCACCCACCGGTGATGGCGCGGTCTACGTATCAAAGCCCCCCCCCGTTTTTACACGCCTTTCACTTTTGGCCTCCGCCACACCAAAGTGCATTTGGCCGTTCGACGTTTTTGCCAATTCACTACACTACCAAGGCGTGTTGTGTTGGTCACTTAGAGGTATCTTAGAAACCTACCCACAGACAACCGGTGGATTGCTTAAAGGCCTCAGCACACAGCCGAAGTTCGTTTCGGAAATCCAATTTCGGAACGTCAACACGCGTTGTGTTGCATTGGATTGTATGGGACACTTCACACAGGCAACGGCGTCAAGTTACTCCGTCGAAAGCAAAATTGATAAAATAGACTGCCTTGCGTTCGCATATTTGTCAAGGTTCGTATAGTTGGAGGTGTGGTGGTTGGGGCGAAATATTTCGGGCTGTTTTGTTTTTTGACAGATTATTTGTGTTTATATTTGCAAGTTTAAGATCCATTTAGTTTTGATGCGAGAATTAAAACAGTTTTATGATGAATTTGTGTTTGAACTACAAGTAATAATTAAGTTAAAATTGCTTGTGATACAAAAAACCTCAATTGAGTAGTCTTCGATTAGTTTTAAAATACACAAGGTATCTCAATGTTTTCCCCCGAACGACAGCGGCGAAATACTTTTCTCTTGACGTTCCCAAATTCGGCACATTGGTGTGAAGGCGTCGAAGAAGCGTCGAAGAAGCGTCGTGTCGCTCCCAAATTTCCGTTCGCTGTCTGCAGAGCGCTTAACTTTTAAACCCGGACCCTGGAGGGGCTCCAGAATGATATAAGAATATTCAGACTCCACGCCACTCTGGTTCCTCTTAGCGAACTGCGATCCCTCCCGGGCGTTGACATACTTTGGGTTTTCCGGGAAAAACGTCACAGAGAACCGTCTCCTCCGAGAGGGCAACGGCGGCCACTGTCGCCAGTCTGCCGGCACCGGGTCACGGCACCCCAAGCTGCTGACGAAAGACAAGAAACCGTTGTGAAAACGAAACGGAGTGTGGCGCCCTCTAGTGGCCCTTGGGTCGGGATGGAAGTAATCACTTTCCAGGAAAATCGAGGGTGGCTGGGTGGCACCATTCGTCCAATTTGCTGTCGAAGTCAGTAGAAGTCATTGGTGGTGGTTGAGCCAACGACTCTCCTCACTTGCTCTGGCTCCCCGCCAGGGGGCTGCGGGCGCCCACCTAATTGCCACCCTCGGCGGAACGGTGGAATCTAGTTCATTGGCAGCGTGTGGAGCGTTGGTTTTCCTAGAAAAATGGTCCCCACCAGGGCTGCAGGTCTGCACCTGTTTCCGGGATTCCCCCGTCAGACCCACAGCCGTTGCTTGCCGCGCGTCCCGCGTGAGGTCCTTGTCCTCTTGGAGCAAAATCTGCGAGCTTTTCCGAGCGAGTGGTGGTTGCGTGTTCCAGATAGTTGCAGCTCGAGTTGCACGAACCACGAGGTGGGGTCATCAATAGGGTCTGTCGGAAGCCTTCCAGTCGGTGGCCGCAAAACTGACCAACCGCAAGGCGAAAAGCCGACGCCGAGGACAAGGCGCGCATGTCGATGGCGCGCGCGCGCCGGCCATCAATAATGCAATGGCCGCCGGGCGGGGGAATAATGATGGCATGCGCACCCCCGACCGGGAGGGCGGGAGGGTTGACGACGATAATAATAGACACCATCTCATCATCGGTCGGTCGGTCGGTCGGTCATCGACAACGGTGGCCGCCGCCATCGCCAATTGTGGGGTCGTTTTAATGTGCAGGAACTGCAGGAAAACATTCTCAACGAAAGGCACGCAACAAGGAGTGGAGCTTGCGGGTACTGGCTGGCCTCATGGCGCACGGCACAGGTGTGGTGTGGTACACGCATCGCGCGCGCAGGTGCAGACAGTGGCGGAGCGCGCTTCTCTACGCAAAAGAGACCCCTAGACGCGCTGGGGCCACTGACCCCGGCCATGAGAACAATGGACGGGCACGCGGCCGGCCACCTGTAGTGGTGGTAGTGGTGGGCTGTGGGTCCCCCCCGCCCGGCTGTTGGCCAAAACGAGTTTTTGGACCGGGATCGATTCGCGTTCGCGGCCCACCCCACCAGAGGGAGCCACCAAAGGAGGGCGGTCATCCTTCGCTGGAGGTGTCACTAGAGCGCGGCACTTCTTCAGGTGTCGTCCAAATCGGGCCAAAGAACCCGATTGACAGTGGGGTGGGGACAGACAACAAAAGCTAAATCTCGCTGATGGGCTGGGCGCGTGGGTGTTGATTGATCGCTGATCCTGCCGCCTGATCTCCGAATGTCTCTGCGGAGTCTAATGACGAGTGGTTGGCGTGTCTCTGGCGAGAACTTCTAGAACCGCACGCTTCAGAGGTCGATCAACTGCGCGTGAGGTCGCGCGACGCGCGTTACACTTCACCGGCTATCAAGCTCTGACCTTCGCGCCCGTTCTTAGCGTCCCTCGGCCACACACACACAGGCGAACGAAGAACACCTTCCATAACAAATCGGTTGATGACGCCGGTTGCCGGTCGCCGGCCGGCCGGCATTTCGGTCGTTCATCTCTCTCTCTGCTGCTGCTGCTGCGCGTCTTCTGTTTTGGTTCGTCCTTCGTTCCGTGGTTCTGTTTTTTTTTTTCGTGGGTTCGCGCGGGCCCCCGCGGACGAGGAGAAGCACCTTGAAAAAGGGCGTCCGCGAAGAAAGAGACCGAGAGAGGTAGACCAAGAACTCAAGAGATGTGCTCGAAAAACTCGAGGGGGGAAAATTGAAAGATAGAATAAAGTAAACACAAAATAAAAACCCGCGGGAGGGAGAGAGACGAACGGACGGACGGACGGGCAACAATAACACACCCAGAGACCGCGCCGTGGACGCGAACCGTGTGATCGTGTAATTGGAGTGAACGCCGCGCGCCCGCGATCCTCCGCGCGCACGGGTTCAACATCCGCGATCGCGCCCCGAGCGGCAGCAGGACTGGTTGCGTCCTTTCTTTTACGGTTTGTTGTGGTGCCCCACCCCTCCGCGGGTCGTCCAAGAAGATGATGATGATCGCTGATGATGATGATGATCGAGACTCGCGAGGCCGGCCGGTGATCGTCGGTTTTGTTGTGTGCTTTTGATTCGGTTTTTTGTGTCCCATTTCCTGTTCGCTCCTCACGCACACACACACACAGACACATGGGTAAGGGTTGACGGGACAACTGCCGGCCGGCCGGCGGTGGTGGCTGTGGTGCTGTCGATCGGTGGTCGCCCTTCGCTGGTTTGTTCTGAAGTTTATTTTCAGTTTAGTTCGTTGCTCTGTTGCTTCTATTTTTCTTTTCTCTTTCTATCTCTCTCTCTCCTCTCTCTCTCTCCGTTCTCCCCTGTTTTGTTTTGCTTTCTGCCAACCGCTGTTTCTCGCCATTCTTGGCTCGTCCTTTTTGTGGTGCATTTTCGTTGTGCAATCGCGTGGCGCGAAAACAAAACCAAAACATCCGACGACGGCCAGAAAAAGTGCATCCACTTTTTGCAGGGGGGCCCCCAAAGGGAGCCGGAGAGAGAAGGAAACCACGAGACCCCTGTGTTTTGTCGTCGAGGCCACCAAATTACAGGGTGTTGGGCGGCCCTCCTTCAACCCTCAGCCCATTGATGCAACACCACACACATACACACACACACACACACACACACACACACACACACATACAGTCACACACTCTGATTCATTACACTGTGCGAAATGGCAACGAACTTTTCCGGCCACGAAAGGGGATATCGATTGCCGGGCAGCGTCCTTGTCGCGCGCCACTGCAAACCCTTCACCCTGTTTACTGTTGGGGTCCTTACTTGGGGACCTGCCAAACAGAAAACAAAAAACCGGTCCCCTGAACTGATGCCGCCGGTTCTGATTGCCCCGAAAACCCCCGCGGGTGGGGGCATAACCAGCGAAAGCAACATAATTGCGCGTTGCTCTTTGCGCTGCGCGCCCAACAATAACGCGCGGGCCGGAAAGACAGATGCGCAGATTAGGCTGCTGCTGCTGGAAGAGAACCGGACACCATCCGCCCGCCCGCAAGTAAGAAGGAAACAAGAAAACAAGACTTACTTTTTGGATAAAACACGCACACAGCGTGAGAGTGAAGTGAAGTGAAGTGAATATTGAGCAAATACGTAGCGAGTTTTTTCGGTCTTTGTCGGTACAAAATATTCACCAAAAGCTCTTGGACTTCCGAAAGACTGTTCTGTGAGTGATCTAAATGTAGTAAATTCCCAGTCATCCCAGGAGTAGCCGTTGGAGAACAGTAAAGTAAGTGGCTTTCAACTGCAGTAAGTGAGCGTTCGAATGGATCCTTCACGCTCAGCACCTTGGACAGTGACTTTGTTATACTAAAACAAATCCAAACATTGGAGTTCTCAAATATTTCGTTGCCCAAATTAAGAAGCAAACGGGGGTTAAACTACGGTAAATACGGGCGAAGAAGCGGAGCAACCTCACTCGAACCTCTTGGGTCCCAAAATCGAGAAGCACCAGGCAGGGAATCCGGCGCGGAGATCCGACGCGGAGATCCGTCTAGACACGGGAGTTCCGCGCCGGGTGTTCTTCGGGCGAGGCGTCGAAAAAGACGCGCAGACAAAGAACAGATCCCCCGATAGACAGAGAGGGCCGGGTAAGAACCGGATTTGATCCCGTTTCACCCCCGGCGGCGTCCATTGACCATCATTCCCAATTCTGTTTCGGAGGTCTCCTTGTCTGTCTGCCTGCCACTGTGTGTGTGTGTGTGTGTTGGGTCCATCCCGACGTCTGTCCGGACTTGACATCTCTCCCCCACAACGTTCACCGTTGATCGAGCGCGCGAGTCGATGAACCGCGATCATCGAATCGACGATCATCGTCAGCAGCATCCCCTCTATTTGAAAGCTCACCGAATCAGCTGATGACCGGAAAGCGATCGAATTGGGGCCCCTTTGTGTTCTTGTGAGGGGCTGTAGAACAGACTGTGTGTGAGAGAGAGAGAGAACGTGGAGGGCAACGAACCGGGAGCGAACAACAATTGAGACACTCCAGTAGGTGGGAGAGCGGCGCGCGATCGCGATCCCCCGGGGCCTCCTGAACCTAAAATGAACCGCCCGCCGTCCAACGACACGCGATGCTGCCGCGCCCCACTTACCTTGCGTTACAGAGGCCAGACAAGAGAGAGAGAGAGAGAGACCTCTAAAGAATGATGATGATGGTCACGTTCTGACTGGCTCTGTCTCTGTGGGGTGTTTGACTCGCCAAAAAAAGAACCCGATCCGTCTCGTCTCGACCGGTGTCTCGTTGTCTCTGTGGTCTGTGTGATCTTCCGCTGGGGTCCCTCTCTCTCGCTCTCTCTCTCTCTCTCGGGCTCTTTGTTGTCCGAGCCGAAAGAACCGAGGCACACACAGCGAGAATGCGATCGTGCCCCACGCAGATGTCACGGGCCGCCGGAAGTCCTTGAACCCCGAACACAACGAGAGTCCTCGCGTCAATGGCCGCAAGGGGGTCGGGGACACACACACGCCGTGAACCGAAAATTCCCAAGCGGACGACGGACGCGGCCGATGCACATTATTGCTTGTGACTCACGGCCGAAAAAGAACAAGAAGAAGACGAGGCGGATGATGATGATAATTTCGTTGAAGCGAAGACGCGATAAGTCCCCTCGGGCGCGCTTCGTCTCGGTCGGAGGTACGCCCGCCGCCGCTGCTGCCGCCACCGTTCAATGACCGGCGGAAGATCCCGGCGCGCGAGAGGACGGTGAAGAATGCGTTCGGGTTCGCTGATCCCCCGTGTCAGTCACACACACACACACGCGGACCAAGATCACATCAAGCGAAGAAGCAGCGGCTGGGGGACATCCTGCTGGGTGCATGATCTCCTTTTTGTTATATCGAAACGACGCACAGAGAGAGAGAGAGGGAGTCGGCGAAGGAGTTTCAATTGAGGTGCACCACGAAGATTGCGCCGAAAATTGGACGAGGGACCACAGCCCAGGCCAGGCATTCGTGACCCTTTTTCGGACAGAAGAGGAACCCAACGGCCAGGAATCCACACCCAAGAAAAAAGACCCGAGTAACCCGAGAGCTGTCCAATCCATCCAAACGATCCACAAAAAAAGGGATCCAACTCTGACAGCTCCAGATGGACGCGTCGCGTAATTGGAGAGCTCCTCGGTTCTTCTGTTTCGGAGCAGTCTCTCGAAAGGTCAATTGTGGATGTTTCTGGCGTTTTCGCGCACCGAACGCTGGGGCTATTTTGCCGATAAATGCAACCTATACCCACACGCGCGCCGGTTCCGGAAAGGACTGCGCCATCAGAAGAGCCCTACCTACAGAGGTTAAACCTACAGAAAAACAGTTCTCTATCCAGAGGCATTGATTGCCCAAAGGACCTCCGGAGCGAGAGCAAGAAAGAGAGAGGAAGAGTTTCTACGCCCACCGGGCAAAGGATTCGCGGAGGGACTCGAAGAACGCCAACATACACGACGACGACGCAACCCACGCAAAGTTCGCCACTATCAACGGCGTCGGTGGCGGAACCGCGAGGTGTCCGAGGTATTTTACGCTATAGGGGTGGCCGATGCCGGCCGGAAGTCTGCCTGTCGAACGTGGGTTGATGACGCGCGCCATTGCGTTGGCGTGAATTGCTCCGCAAAAGTTGTCTGTGTTTGTGGCCAACAAACATTTGCAAAGCCAAGCCGGCCCACAGGTTGTGTAGGTCGTTCCTGGAGGAGTTTTCCCAATTTTCCACGTCACGTAGGAAGTCAGAGGACACGCCAGAACCAGCAGAATCCCCGGCTTTTTGGGGGAGTTCAATTTCGATACCGACGACCATTATAGATTGCTGTCCACTTGGATTCGACGGTTGAGGAATCGCGTGTCCCGGGTGTTCCTGTTGGTGGAATGACGTCACTGGACGCCGATGAAGTTCCACGCAGGAATAGTGTCAAGTGGTGTTCCGCTTGACATGTTGTTTAGCATTAAAAATGCACGTGAGGTTCTTCAAGAATTCCTCAACTATTAGGAATATCCGTCACGTTTAAGAAACCCTGAGAGTTCAGACAGTTGGCCGATTCCGTCTGCGAGCGTGGAGTGCCTTCAAAAACCGCCTGACCTTCATCGAAGAATTGGGAAACAACCCACATGGAAAAGCTTCGCAAAGGACACTGACTGAATTTCCCCAAAAAAACGCGCTCACCTTTCGCACACCGGAAATCCAGTTCTCACGCGGGTGGTGACCCACCCGGGTGGTGGTGACCCACCCGGGTGGTGGTGCACGCGGCCGGACGAGGCACAAAAATATAAACAAAAACCCACACAAACCCACACACACACACACAGAGCCGGGGAGAAGCTTTCGCCATTGCGTCCGGCCCGGCGGGAGACTGCGCAGTGCGGCTCTGGAGCGGCGGCGACGACGCCGGTCGCCGGCCGCCGGTGGCCGGCCCGGCACAGTGGACGACTGCCGGCCGGCACCGGCCGCCCCATGACCTTGACGTGTGTGTTGTGTGTCGTCGGCAAAAACGGCCGATGACAGCTGCGGCGACGGCCGCCGCCATCTTTGATTGATCACATCTCGCAGCATCCGTCGCTTCGTCGATTCTTCGGCGCATTAATCGGTCGATTAGAAACTGTTTCGCAAAAAGCTTTGCTCCAAAATGGCGTCGTCGCGGCCATGTTGGTGGGAATCCCTTGAATAGGGAATACTGCCGCGGCCAATGTGTTATCACCATCCGATCCGGTATCGGGTATCAGATGTTTCCCAGCCCCAGCATCACCAGCACCCAGATGGGATGATGAGAAGAGATTGAGAGCGAGAGAGAGAGAGCATACCGGCAGCCGCTCTCTCGCTCTCGTTCCGGCCGGCGAAATAAAAATAATGGAGCTTTCGTCGTTATGACGGAGCGATTATTATGATTATTACGCGTGCCAGGCTCCGAGTGGAAAAGCCCGATTATAGCCCCTTCTCACTCTTTTTCTCTCTCTTTCTCTCTCTGAGTGAAGCTTTCACATGGGGCGCCTGTGCCAGCTGTTGTGTTGGGTTGGCCACAGAGCGAAAAGCTCGACCGAGACATGAGTGATCGCACTCTTTCGCTCTCTTGGTCTCTCTCTGCGGTCTTGCGCAGTGCGGTTTTTCCGGGACCGGCCGGAACACGCCGTGGGCCGTGCCGGAAAACCGGGAAAACGAACGCCGGAAAGAACACCCAATCGCCGGCCCCAATCGCGACGAGAGCGCCGTGACCGCCGTGAGAATCGTCCTCATCGTCGTGGTTTCTCGGCCTCGCGAGAGAAGCGCCTCCTTCCTTCCGGCCGCGCGCCACGGCGGCCGGAAGTGTGCCGTGTGCCGGACCACCTGCTGGCCACCTCCCCCCCGGTCCCCGCCGTGGAAAGAGTGGAACAACACTCCACACACTCGCAGGCTCTCGGGCTCCCTCGGAATGGAGAGAACCCGACCACCAGCAGCAACGGCACACACATTGGCCCCGGGCCGGGTCGGGTCGGGCCCGGCCGGTCGTCTCGCGTTGCTGTCTGTGTGTGTGTGTGTGGCTGTGTGTCTGGCCCCAAGCCGCCGCCGTCGCCGTCTGTCACACATTCGTATGCTCGATTCGCTCGCTCGCTCGCCGCAGGAGGGAGAGTTCGCTTCGAGCGCACGGCCCCGGCACACGGGCCCCAGTGTGTAGCAAGCGCAAGCCAAGCGCAGCCAGGACACCAGGGCCCGGCCCAGCCAGCCAGCCAGCACTACCACAGGACTCTTGAGGGACACCGACTTTTGCTCGCGGGGCCTAGTTTTCCCCCTCGGAGTTTCTTCCTTTTCTTGTTGGCCACCAGTGGTCGGTAGTGTGTGAGACGCGGACCCAGGACCGGACCCAGGGACCCACCGGACTCCTGCTCTCTGGCCCAATAACAAGAAGAAAAAAAAGGTCACAAGGTTACGCCGAATAACAATCCGACGGGTACCACCACCACCTGCGCGACAGTCCGATCCGATCCGGAACTCGGTGGTCTTTTCGGGGACTTTTTCCCTCCCGGTGTGCCAAAGACGAACAATCGGAAGTGTGGCTAAGTGACCAAGTGACCAAGAGTGACAGTTCCCCAGGAGGACGAACTTCTCGCCGGAACAAACGGAAGCGGATGTGAAGTGTGCGTTGTGCGGATTGGACTCTCTTCCACGAGCATTCCGGTTCCGGTTCCGGTTGACGGGGCGGGTGGTGCTCGCGGCCCCGCCCCCCTCCCTGGTTAAGATGTACCGTCCGTGGCGGGCCCCTCGGTGGGTGCAGCAGCAGGAACCAGGCAACGATCCGTGTCACGAGTAAGCCGAAAGTCGGGATCGTCGGATTCGGGAGAGGTGTATCGGAATCGGATCGGCACCGGAAGCACGCGCCCTCCCCGCCCCTCCTCCGGCAGGAGAGGGAGGGTGTCTATATATGTGGGGCGGCGAGGTGCTGTACGGAACGGGTCACCACCAGTACGGTACGCCAGCCGGCGCAGCAGCAGCAGCAGCCGCCGCGGCCGCCGCGTTCCTGCCGCTCGTTCAGCGTTCCGCCCCGTTCTGCGGTTGGCGGCCCCCCCTCGTGCAGGAACCGCCGGTGCAGCCGACGACTGCCCATCATCGGAGGAGAACACCATCATCGGCCGCCGCCACACCACGGGCCACCGGAAAGCGGACGAAACGGCCATCATCGTCGTCGGCGGCCAGCGCCTCACGTCGCCGCACGCCACACCGACCGGAACGCCTCGCTGGTGGTGGTGGTGGTGGGGCTCCCCCAGTGGCCAGCGCACTCCTGGGAGCAGCTGCCTCGGCGCTTATGCAAGCGGCCCTTCCAAAAGCCGTAAGCATTTCCTCCTCCGGGAGACACGTCTTTTGGGGATCTTCCTTCCGCCATGCTGTGGAGGCCATTTTCTTCCTCGTGCGTGTGTGTGTGGCCAATAGAATAATCCACCTATTGATCGACGCTTCCGAAGGGAGGCCCACTCGACACGCTGGTGCTGGTGCCCGGTTGTAAGCCGAGCGGGGTCTCCTAGGTCAGGTGTAAGCCAGCCGCATGTGGAGCAGCAAGTCCGCTGCTGAGAAAAACTAGCCCACCACCGAGCGAGCGAAAGAGACAGAGAGTGAGAGAGAGAGAGAGAGTGTTCCGGAATCTGGGAAAGACACCGCGCTGCCAGCCCCGAATGGCGGGTATCTGTGTGTGAAGAAAACTTTCTTGACACATTCTTCCCACTTCGCCGTTGTTGTTGTTGTTGCTGTTGGAACCGGAACCAGAAGTGTGTGGCCCCCAAGAACACGGCTCTCTGGAGGAAAGCTCACACGCCGCTCTGACACCCGAACGACGAAAGCTTTCATGTTCCGCTCTCTCGCTCTCTCTCTGCCGGCCGGAAGTGTCGAAGCCAACCGCAACGAATTCTACATTGCGATACAAAGTTCTGCGCCCAAGTTCGGTGGGCGGCCCATTGGCAAGAGAACTGTGCCGCGAGAACTGTGTTAGTGGTGCAAGTATCACCTTCTCTCTCTCTCTCTCTTTTTCGCCCAGTGTTGTTTATGTCGTCGGATGGTATTGTAGCGGAACTCTCGGGTGGCATCATCTCGCAAAGGACACGAATAGTGTCAGTGAGCGAGCGAAAGAGAGGGCAAAAGAAAATTCGTTTGCTCCCGATCCGCTCACTCCGGGCACACACACACGCACACAGGGGCCGGCCGCACGGAAAAGTGGAAAACTAGGTTTCGGGATCACGGGAACAGCAGCAACTGTCCTCGGCGTGCGTGTGTGTGCGCTGGTTCGGGTATTATGTCACCGAATGTCACGACCACCACAAGAAGGGGCTCGGACATCAACACTACTACGGTGGGGAGAAGCTGTGGTGGCGCCACCGTCATCAAGAGGCCGCCATGTTGGGTTGTTTGCGAATATCGGCTTCTTGCGCGGCCCAATGCCCGCGTGCGCGGCCCAATGCCTTGCGCGGCCCCCCAGTTCCTCTAACATTAATTACGCTCCAAAACAAGCACCGCACTCGAATCGATGAGTCGATCGCATCAAGGTTTCACTGACATTTTGATTGTTTTCGCCTGCGTCAAAACGAACGCGAGCGTTACCGGGCGTTACACGGCGTTACAGCACGTCATGGGTGTAACGCGCGCGCCACACACCGCATACTTTGTTGTGCGCGCGCTTCACTCGCTTTTACATCCCCTGTTCCCGTTGGAAGAAGGGGGCCCTCTACGTGTCTCTGTGTGTGTGTGCTGGAAAACTCCGGGAAAAATGTTTTTTCCCAAGCTCTCTCTGTACATAACTCCCGAGCGCTCTTGTTCCCTCCGTTCGTTCGGGTTTTCCGCCACCGAACCGAGACCATGTTCCCGCGGGAAGCGGGAAAATCGATCGATTTTCGCCGCTCGGCTCCACGCTCCCTCCTCGGGCCACTCGGGTATTGTGGTGTGTGTGTGCGTGATGCTCCGAGGCCGGCCACAATAATGGAGGCGCCGGGTGTGCGCCGGGCGCATGTTTACATACCGGCCTTTGGCGGCCTCGAATTTGAAGGGGGGCCGGGCAACCCCCTTCGCCCCCCCCAAAAAACCGGAAACGGGATTTTCGGGAGCGCCTTATTTTGTGTGCTCTACGCTTCGGTTGGGGCGGGTGGCGGCTTCCGTTTCATTTATTCATGTGCAGCCAGGGCAAGTTTTTGGCTGGCTTCCTCCTCCGGCGGCCAACGAAACATCGGACGAACCCGAAACCCTACGCGCGCGCCCGAGAACTGCGCCATTAAAAGCGTGCGCCATCATCCTGGGTTTTTTTTTGAGGGGTTTTTTTGCGCCGTAGTGTCCCATCTCATGTTGCGCCGTGTGCCGGTGCTCTCCGGCTTACACCGCGCTCTTTAATGGTCTCATAATTGCCGAGCAAATCGCCGTTTTTTGATGATTGAAAGCCGGCCCGAGGGTTTTCCTTTCGGCCACGGGCAACGAAGAAGAAAAAGAAGCAGCAGGGTCTCGGCTTTCATTATCGGTGGCGCTGTCGCATCAATGGCAAAGGAAAATGGAAAGGACGAGTGACTTTTGTGGAAGGGTTTTTCTGAAGGTGACAGAGCCATATAACGGGGGCCATATAATCTGTCAGAAAGAGTGAAATCGTCTGAAGGGAAATTAATGGAGATCCGTTGTTGTTGCTGCTGCGGGTTGGACGTCCCCGAATAAATCCGGATTCCCGAATCCACATCCCCCATCGCGCACGGCGTCAAGTGCGAGGACGTTGTCGCCCGAGAGCGAGTTCTAATTATGGCAACGGCGGGCGCGCGCGCGGCAATATTTAATCCAACCTAATGAGACGGTAAATGGGCCCATCCAATTAAACAAACTGTGCCCCGCAGAACCTTGAAACTCTCCCACCCGGGCCACTCCAGGTTGTTGATTTTTCCAGGGCAAGGACAATCACAAGGGTGACGTGTTCTGATGGGGGGATGGCAGTAAATTGGACATGGAAATAGCCTCCCGGGGAGAGGGGTCTCTTATCCGTCCAACAATCGTTCAAAGTATCAGTCTGAGGGCATCCAACATCAAACGGATCCCGTCGGGCGCACTCCGATCTCTCCCGGGTGATACTTCACTCGGGCCGATCTAGATCTTCATTAATTCAATAGAGCCTTGGAAGTGGCGTGATGGTACCGACGTTATCGGGTATCGAACACTCACCGACCGCGTCATTAGCAGGCCTTCGCCACTTCAATTAGTGGGTTTCTGCAGTGCACCAACAATTTCCATTGTGTCAGCGGCCATTCTAGTGCCTTGGAGTCTTGTGATCCGGGATCAAGAAGAACCACGGACGATGTGAAAACGGCCAGCCGCGAGGGCCCTTTTGGGGAGGTTATCTTGGGCCGCGCTTAGATAGTGGAGTAGGTGTGTAATGTTGGGCACAAGCGTTGTTCCTGTCGCCCGCGCTGGCCCCAAAAGTAGGTCATCCAGCGAGAGAGGAACTTCCCCCGCTCCCGAAAAGGTGTGGTGCTGCCGCTGCACTGCGTGACTCAAGTTACACACCCGAACGAGGAAGACAGGGAGAGAGAGCCCATCCCGGGTCCGAGGTGGCCCCATTACACAGTAACACAATTGGCCCGTTGGCGCGCGCTGGTTTGGCACAAAATGGTGGCCACCGGCATCCATTTTGTGGTGCGGCCCCTAAAACAAACAAAAAACAGGCCGGGCCGGGAAGAGGTCAGCGTTGACCCACATTTGGTCGCCGTCGGCGAAGAGGGTTACAATTCACAAAAACAAACGGCGGACCACAAAATGCCATTGGAGGCCATTGTTGTTGCCCATCGTGTCCTGTGATGCTGTGACCATCGGCCATCGGCCATTTTCTTCTGACCAGCGAAACAGAGAAAAGGCTGTGGGTCGGAAAATCGGGTCAACTCTAATGAAGTATTCCGCGGGTCGCGCCTAAAGGTAGGCAATCCGCATTACACCAACGCCGCATCGCACAGCGAACACGTTTTCCTCGCGATCCAAGATGGCGACCCATTTGAACGGTCCATTTTTGCGGACGCCATGCGCTGCGAATTTCACCCATCAAAGGTCCATCCATTCATTGGCCGCCCGTTCGCGTGCGGACCTTTTCATCGAAGCGTTACACGGCGTGCGTTACGGTGACGCATTTCCTTCCCGGACCCTGGGGGAAGCCAGAACGGCGTCCACGTTGCGATAGGGCATTAATAATCGTTAATGTTATCTCGCTGACATCGAAACTAGCTCCGGGGGGAGCCAAAAAACCCCGGAGCCCGGAACCAGGAAACGGGTAAAGGGACATAAGCCAAAAGCACTTCCCGAAATCAAATATTCGATGCGTGTGCGCGTCGTGTGCTGTAAACAAAAACAAATTTTCGGAGTTTCACACAGTTCCCGCAAATGGCCGGCGCGCGGGCTACATAAACCCAAAACCCGAACACAAACACAGCACAGCCGCGTGTAACAATGTGTAACGGCAGAGCACCCTTCTAAAGTAGGTCAATCGATAGTGTGTCCACACACACAGCCCGGTTCCCGGTTCCCGGTCCCGGTCTTTGTTGCTTGCGGCTCGCGGATTCGGGTTCCCGTTCACACTCCGGGTCTTGGGACGAAGCCAAGGACGAAGAAGGACATATGGTAATCCGTTCGGGGTATGGTTCTTTGCCGCAGCGCGCGCACTGCTGGCGGCCCGGCCACGGACCGGAAGCCGCGCACAGATGGTGTGTGCTGCGAATCATAACATGGCCTGGTCGTCCCGGCCGGCGGCCCGGCGCACCTTAGCCGGGGGACGTGTTAGCACACATACTAACGCACACCAAAACATTGTAAGCGCACCGAGTCCGCGTCGCCTTCCGGTAGGGGAAAAGGTCTTCCCGGTAGTTCCCGGTTTTTCGTCCTGCCGCGGGCGACGCGAGTCTTTGTTGCCTGCCGTGCCGTGTAACATCGCGCGAAAGCGCGCGCAATCCCGACCACCACACACACACACACGCCCATGTCCGGTACTCACTGGGTCACTGGGTGCTCCAATGCGCTTGGCCGGTATTGGTGACACACACACATTGTTGCGCAAAACAGGGAACGCGGCGCCATCCGGGAAGACCTGTTACTGAGGGAAGGGCAGGACCAGGAGTCCCGCCCCTCTCGCCGGAGTCCTGCAGGAAGGCACACACAATGTAATGGCGTCGTGTTATGTACTTTGTAGCCTAGTTTAGCCCGCGACGGGGCAGCCTAATACCGGGTAACCTAACCTCTCTCTCTCTCTCGCTCCCGGAACGGGTAGCGCGCTAGAGAGCTACATAACGCGGCGAATCCTGGAGCGGCTTTCCCGGGACCCGGGTGCGGCCGGTAGGCGAGGAAGTAAACAATGTAACCCCCGTGCGCTCCGGCCCACCGTAAACAGAGTCCGCGACCCTCCGGGATAGATGCGCAACCTGACCGTGCGCGACGTCAGCTCCTTCAGGGTACAGGGTCCGGTGGGTGAAAGGGGAGTTGTCCAAAAAGTAGGTCACCACACCGCAAGGGTGAGCAGAAAAAACACATAAGCCGCTCCACTCCACCTTCCACCCCAAACCGGGAATTCGCAATCCCCGGGCCGGGAGTAACGCGCACCGCACCGACCACTCCTGGGCGGGGAAAAAAACCCAAACCCGAATCACACGGACGGAGCGGAGTGTGGGGCGGCCCGAAAAACGGGCCCCACGCAAAAGCACGAACGCGCGCGCGGGGACGACGCGGCCAGCGCGTCAGTAGTAACGTGACGCTCCGCGAGCCGCACGC
This sequence comes from Anopheles cruzii, assembly GCF_943734635.1. Taxonomy (NCBI): domain Eukaryota; kingdom Metazoa; phylum Arthropoda; class Insecta; order Diptera; family Culicidae; genus Anopheles; species Anopheles cruzii. The sequence continues at coordinate 11,352,266 of NC_069145.1, forward strand.
ACGCACGCTCACGGTCTCCGGGAAAATCGGAACTAGGGAAAAACAGGGAACAGGGAACAGGGAACAGCTTGGCTTCCCGCATGACCGGATACGGGATAGTGACGGCCACCGTCGGTCGTGGGCTGAAGTCGCGAACGCAACCCAAAATGGCCAGCGGCCAAGTGTTGATATCGCGGTCCTGTGTCGCCCGCCGGACGCAAGTGTTCAAGCCGAAGGTGCGCCACGACCGAGTACGCGACAGTGGCGCCCCCCCTACATCTCCTTCAACTGGACACTTCCCAACGCAACACTAACGCGCCGCTCTCTCTCTCTCGCGCTCTCTCACACACTCAACAGGCCAGTCAGCGTATCTTCAAGTGCACCTGGAAGGGTTGCGGCGTCATCTACACCACATGCTCCGAGATCACGGCACACGTTAGGAACGCGCATCTTGGGTAAGTGTGTCCGCGTCCACTCCGTTCCCCCCCCATTGTCCTTCGGTTCAACTAACGCTCTGCCTATGCCGTAGACCCCGCAAACCGAACGAGTACAGCGACGAGGAGGAATTCTTCTTCACCGACACCGAGGATGAGAGCGACGGGAGCGCCCCGAATCCACCCTCGCCGCCGACCCTGAGCCACCGCGATATGGCCCGTCCACCGCACGAGGATCCGGAGTACCAGCGCCAGATCGTTGGCAACTACCGCCAGGGACTGCTGTCCCAGTCGCAGGCCCTCCAGGCGCAGCAACAGGCTGCCCAGCAGCAGCAGCAGCAGCAGCACCAGACACAGCAACAGCAGCAGGTCGCGGCCATCAAGCCGCCCCTGCCGGCCGGCCTGACCGTCGCCGCGCTGAGCGGCACCAGCAACGGCACCACCAACGGCGGTGCAACGTCCAACGGTGGCGGCACGAACGGATCGAGCTCCAGCAGCAACGGTAGCAGCGTGTCGCCCCTAATGCATCACAACTACATCACAACCTGGTCCCAGATCAGTCCGGTAGGTGGCGGCATCCCCGATAGCCTGTATCCGCCTTTCTCTCTAACCTCTAGCTCTTTCGCTTGTAGACATCGCCGCAGAAGCACGTGCGACTGTCACCTCGGCCGCCGGCATCGTATCCGTACCCGTCGCCGAACTATCAGCATCACTACCAGGCGCAGGTGGCCCAGCAGCAACAGCAGCAGCAGCAGCACCACCAGCAGCAGCTCGGCCACATCCAGCTGTCGCCCGGCAGCGGCACCGGTGGCAGTGCCGGCAACGGAAGTACCGCCGCCTACCAGCAGCTGCTGGCCGGAGCCGGCGCCGCCGGCCTTAGTCTCGGCTCGTACAGTGGCAGTGGCTCCGGGTCCGGTGTGACCGGCTCGGCGGCAGCAGCGGCGGCCGCCGCCGGTGGCCCCCAGCATCGGTCGCCCGTTTCGCCGAACCGGAGGACGCGCGGTGAGAACAAGAAGTGCCGCAAGGTGTACGGGATGGACCACAAGGACCAGTGGTGCACGCAGTGCAAGTGGAAGAAGGCCTGCAGCCGCTTCGGGGACTGATCCAAGCCGGCCGCCGGCAACCGAAAACCACCGAACAGCAGCAGCAGCAGCAGTTCCAAGTTGCCACCACCACACACACCCACAGCACCAAGCTCCAGCGCGTCGTCGGCGGCGGTTCCGTCAAACTTCTCAATATCATCGTCGTCGCCTCGGTCGTCCTCGTCTTCGTCGTCTTCTTCCACGTCGTCGTCGCGCGCGTCGTCGTTGCTGCCGGTCTCGGCCGTCCGGTCGACGATGGTGAAGCAGCAGCCGCAGCTTCCGGTGGCCGCCGTACACTCCTTGCTCGGTCCGCCACAGCAAGCGCACCACCACCATCCCCATCAGCAGCAGCAGCCGGTGCTGCCACACCATCACCACCACAGCCAGCAACAGCGCAACGGTGGCCAGCAATATTCTTCGCAATCGCTGCTGCTACTGCAGCACTCGCAACGGCCACGGCCACTCTCCACTGCACCGGTGACCGTCTGAGCGGCGATAAGACACACGATTGTTGCCGATGCTTGCGAGCCGCCCCAGGCCGGCCCTCCGTCGCGCGGGGTCTCAAGTTTAGCAATCTATCAAGAAGCTAGGCCAGCGGCCGGCGACTAAAAAACCCCTGCGTACCCCGTGGCGTACGAAGCGGAGCGCAGCAGGCAGCGGCGGCGGCGAGCCCCCCGAAACAGCAAATGAAATGGAATACGAAAACCACAAGACATTAAAGGCTGATTTAGTTCATAAAAACAAGCAAAACCAGGGAGAAGAGGCACCGAGAAAAAGGCGAACAAAAGCGGCCACGGGGAACCATCCCCCCGGGCCGGGCGGCCGATGCACGAGATGGGAAAAGCAATGACACACAAAAACGCAGATTCGCGTGTCGGGGACCAGGTTTTCGGCAATAACCGCTTGGCGCCCACCCGCCCTTGGCGAACCGAGGCGGGTGATCGATCGCGGGCCGCCAAGATGCTGTCTGAACTGAACCTTTCTTCTGATGAAACCAAACCCAAAGGCCCCGGAACAACCGACGACGACGATATACCCACTAATTGCCGTCCGGCATCGGCGGGTCTGGGCGGTCGATCACCGTGACCAGGCGCCTCCACCACCGCGCCCCTTGGAGCCTTGGTTCGCCACGCGCGTGGGCCGCGGACCTCTTACACAAACACTGGGTCCCCGACCCGGCACGGGTTTCCCGGTTTTTCTCGTGCATCGCTCGGATCGCTCGGATCGCCAGCAAAACCCTCCAAAAGAGCCAGTGCAGCAGCGCGCGCCAGCAAAGAGCAAGCGGCAAAGGTGTGTAAAACGGAAACGGCACGAACCGAAAGATCGATCAACGCGAAGGCGCGCGCGCGAAAAATGATAACCACTGCCAATAAGTTAAAAGCAAGCAAAGCAAACCGACAAACAAACCGACAAAACAAATCTAGAGAATCAGCAAAACAAGACGAAGCAGAAGAAGCCGCACTCGTCGTCGTCGTCGTCGTCGTCGTCGTATAAACCATTAAGATATGAGTGAAATCTATATGAAACTAACAGCTACCAGTTAAGCGAACGCAGCGGCAACAGCAGAGCCAGTTGGATGGGCGCGTGAACAGAAGACCTGCTGACGGGTCACGGTGAAGTGCGTGACGTGCTGCTGCCGGGGAACCACCACCCCTGGAGCCGGGAATGGTGTGCAGCGGATGCGAGTGAGTAAGAGCCGGAACCGGAGGAAGCAAATGCCGTACGTAGAGCCGTAAGTCGTAATCTTAAACTCTTCTAAAACAAAAACAAAAAACAAGCAAATTCTGTCTATGCGTAATTCGTAGGAGCATAAGTAGGGGAGAGCGCGAGGCAGAGATGAAGACACACATCTGTTACAAACGAGAAAGCCGGGAGGATAGCTGTAAGGTTTAAAGATACACACATAACTCACTCGCTCGAAAGGGGCCCCCGTGGGTGGTAGTGTACACTCAAAAAAAGCTCAGCTGCTGCAAGCTCTAGTGTACTAAGGAAAAAAAAGTGGACGGAAAAAGCTGCTACAAGAGAAGCTGCAAACAAAAAGGAGAAAAAAGGGAAAAGGAGAGAAAAACCCGAAAACAATGAGAAAAAACACTAAAACAAACCCACACACACACGCTCACACTTAACTTAACTAAATATGCAAAAGAAAGGCAAACACACACAAAGCATGATGGCGGCGCCGCTAACACACTGCTAAATCTCCGGGGCGTTTGGCGGGGCCAATCTGTGTGAACTGCTTTTACCTTATCGTTACCTTGTTCAAACCTCTCTGTTAAATCGCGCCCGCAACCGCCCGGGCCAGCCGGATTGCGTCCGGGTTTTTTTTTTCTTAAACTGAGATTATGGTGTTGCCCATCCGGCACATCCGCGTGAAAGGACCTCCCGCGTAATTTATTTGTGAACTGTGCACCGCGTCTCCGCGAGTGCACACTTGTGATAGAGGAGGAGAGCCCAGGCAAGCCGCGGGCACCCAATTTTTGGCCCCCTCGTGTACCTCTTGATCCATCGGGTGGGGTGTGTTATACTATTTATTATTTATCCGAGGATCGATCGATGTCCTGATCGTGCCTCTCTCGCGCAACATGTGCGCCTGTTTTTCGCGCTACCAACCAACCACCGGGGTGGACACACACAGACCACCAGCCAGACGTGCGCGTGCCCATTCGTGGCCATTCCTCTCTTGGGATCGTTACTTTGTTGTTAAACTGTTTCTCCTGGCCTGGCCAGGCTGGCTGGCTGGCTGGCTGGCTGGCTGGCTGGCTGGCTGGCTGGCTGGCTGGCTGGCCGATCCCACTCGTTTCGTTTTGGCGGGCCAACAACGGGCTAGTGTGTTCTTCGCAATTACCAAGACCCACCCAGAGCGCCGCGAATTGACAGACGGACGTGTATAGCAATGCAATGAATGATACGCAATTTTGCAACCGATGATCTCTGTAAAACTGTTCATTTTTTCTCCATACACATTAATTGTATATTTATAAATATATATTTGAGTACTCTCGTCGTATCGATCACGTTTGTCTGTCGGTCCCCGTCGGCTCCCGTCTGTCTGTCTCTATCTGTTTGACACATACACACACACGCACACACACGCAGAACACTGAACATTGAACTGGAACTGGAAGAAAACTTCACTATCCACACACCACATTGATGTGCGTTTGGGTGCGGAGAGTGCCGCGGCACAGCTTCTTGGGTAACGGAAAAAGGAGACAAACATGTCGTAAGAAGTTTTAAATTATATGCTTAAGAACACCAACAGAACACAAAAAGAAAGAGAGAAAGAGCGAGAGCGCGCGGTGTGTAAAAAGAAGCTAAACATGTTAAAGAACAAAATGACAAACGCAAAGTTGAAACCAGCAGCAGCAGCGCGCATCTACCCCCCACGTTCACTAAAACGACTAAATAATCTTCACAACAAACAAAGCAATTTTCGATGTGAAACCAGAAAGCGGGGCCGTGTGAGATGTGTACGATAATACTAAGGCGAACGGGGACAGAAAGTATATGAGATACGAATACGAGGGCAAAAAGCACACACACACGAAAAGGTTTTCCATCTCGGATTTTCATCACACACCCTCTGCGTACGATCACACCGCCCTTAGCCACTCCACTACCCGTCGGATGACAATCGTGAGCAAACGGATAAGCAAACGCAAACCGAAGAGGATCCGTAAGCGCGTTCCGGTTTTCCACACGAGGCGCGGTGGAACGCGATTTTCGTTCTCCGATTCCCCGCGATCGCGCTTCACTTTCTTCTTTTAAGAGCACCCCCAAAAAATGTAGCACCAACATCCAAAATTATCATCAAACGCAATGCTAACACACGACGTATGAATGTTGTATCCGACGTGTGTCGCCGAAGCCGCCGAAAAAGGAAAAGTTACAGGAAAAGAAAGTGTTTGTTAAATGCGCGCACACACCGGTGGTGGTGGTGGTGGACAGAGGGAAAGAAACCAAAAATGGAAACAACGCGGTATATGATGTGGAATGTATTAAAAAGACTAAATTTTTTGCCTATTTACAGTGTACAAACTCTTAAACGTAATATAAATTGAACAAAATTAACTCGAAAAGAAGAGAGAAAAGAAAGGAAAGAATCAGTTAAAGAAAGAAAGAAAGAAAGAAAGAAAGAAAGAGAGAAAGAAAGAAAGAGATAAAGAAAGAAAGAAAGAAAGAACGAAACAAACAAAAAGCAGCGAAGAAAGAAGAGTGTTCTAACGGTTCTCTGCTTCTTACAACATTATCCCACAAAGCTTGTAGCGAGCGAGAGAGAAAAAACAGAGCAGGAACACTGAGCGAAGCGAAAAAAGAAAACTCTAATACACACACACACAAAGCCCCAAACAATGGAAAGAAGCTGGAATGCTAATACGTCTCAAACGCGAATGATGAGACCCCGTGTCAGAAGGTCTCAGAAGAGTATCCGGTGAATGATGGTTTGTCGTGTGTGTGTGTCGTGTTTGTAGTAGTGAAAACATTTAGTGTTTCCTCTTCCGTTTTGTGTGCGTGTGTGTGTACGTATTGTTGTAAAACGAACGTTTGGGGGGAAGCGATAAAAGCAAGGTGTTAAGAAGGTGGTGCAGAGGCGTGCACCAGAGGTGAAACAATAGAAGGAGTGTGCACACTGGCGACAGAGATGGAGAAAGGCGAACGGATGAGAAAGATGCTAAGCTGAGAAGGGAAGACGTTACACGCAAACTGCGCGCATTAATATTTGGGTTACCGTATTTTATTTAACTGTATTTTGCCACCCCATTGTTTTAGGCGATGCGCGATCGAGTAAACCATAGAACAGGGTGTGTAATAAGGGGACAGGCTTAGCATTAAGAGATCGCACAGACAGACAGAGAGAAAGAGAGAGAGAGATCGTCGAGATGTAGGTGACTGCCAAGGAGCAGCAGTGGAAATTGTAATAAGCAAAGTATCGGAACGAAACCATAAGATTAAACGCAAAACAAACGACGGAGATGCCGGGAGCGGGAGAGAGAGAACAAAGAGAGACAATTCATTTACCACCCACCTTTTGCGATTAAGTTTTTTTGTTCGTGTCTATAGTGTCCTATAAAGTGTAGGTAGTAGCGACTCGCACGCGCGCCCCGTAGGCTGTAAGTGAGAGAAACAGGAAAGGAAAAGCAAACAAACAAACAAACAAAAAAAGCGGATGCATTGCAACAACACGCGTCTCTTGCTCTCGGGTGTGTGTGGTTCCCCATCAGGGCTGGTTCTATTTTTTCACTTCATCCGCCAAAACTCTTCTCCGCATATCATGCCGTCGGTGAATATCCTCGCCGGCGGAAACTCACTACAAAATGTCTTTCCTTCGCCGCAATTGCCGCACCTTGCGGTCGCACCATTGTTTCTCGCGCTTGTTGTTGCGTGTGTGTGAGAGGAGCAGCAGGAGCTTATTAGTTCGAGGAGGTTTTGTTGCGCAGCGTAGAGGTTCTTGTTTGCGGAACTTTTAGTATATGTATTTACACACACACCCTGTACCGTAGCGAGCGAGCGAGACACGGAGTTAAGCTATTAAGTGGATAAGTCACACACACACACACACAACATACAAAACGAAACCTAAATGCCAAGGCCAAGAAAGTAATAATGGTATCTCTGTATAGTTTTACGGTATTAGTTATCAGCAATCGTATGATTTAGCAGCAGCAGCAGTTGTTGGTTAAGAACGCTCCCTCTGCTTGGAACCCTCTCTCTTTAGCACTTTCTTGTTTTCCTGTCCACTTTCTCCTTCTCTATTGGTTTTCTTGTTTTGTTTCGTTGTTGATCGACACCTGTTTCGCTATTTTCATATTCTTATTGCATTAGTTCGTGTACATACATTAGAGCAATAGAGTGTCTTTCCGTTCAGTACAAGCTAACAAATGATGCTTCGATTGCGCCACAATTTACTGAGTATAACTTTATGATGATGATGATGACGATGATCACGAAACACGCTACACACGCCCCAAACCATTCTATTTATCGGCCATTTATACCTAAGATTATGTTTATGTTTTACCTCTCGCGCGATGAAACCGCACTCTGACTGTGTGTGTGTGTCTGCGTGTGTATGCTGTGTGCCAGCAGAGGTCCGTCGCCGGGTCCGTCAGTCAGTCAGTCAGTGCCTTTTCATCATCTGTTTCATCTGTTTTGCGCGATGATGCTTTACTCTTGACCTGTTTCCAATGTTCTCGTATTTGCTTTTAGTTGAATTTTTTTTCTTAGTCGATAAGTGAAACGAAAGTACCATTTTTACATTATTTTACTTTAAAGTGCGCTTTTTGTTTGTTTAGATCGTGCGTGTGCGTGTTAGTGAGAATGGTCGAGCGGTCCTCCAGCGCCCCAGCAGACGTTTGTAGCTCGTAGTGAAGCATAGTCGGCCGCGGAATGGAATGCTTTTAGGAGATGCGTCCGGGGATTGTTCATTTAAAATCAAGCCACAACCCGCGATCACTAACACCGCCGCAACACACAACACAAGCCTTAGTTGTTAGTGTAGTTCAATATACATTAGTTGTAATTTAACGTGTCGTTTGTTTTGCTTTCGGTTAAACGGTTAAACAATTATTTATTTTGTCATTAAAACATACACACACACACGAGCTGATTGGATCGCAGGACCCAAGAAGAACCTGTAAGGGAGCTAGATAGACGGCGGTGGCACCTACAATCATCTTACAAACGAGAGACCCCCGGCAGAGTGGCAAAGGTTTGGCTGTCCAATGTTTGAGTTTGAATTGGTCGCTGGGTTCCATAAAATCTCCAATGCCCCCCCACACACCCACACACACCATTAGGAAATAAGCAAAGACGATAGAGTTATCTAAGGGGACAGGATAGAGATGTACAGAGAGAGAGAGGGCACGAAGAAATCAGATGAGTAAAGCAAGAGCTCTAACAATGAACTCTAACAAAATGGTGTACCACACAATACAATAGAAAACTAACTCTAACAGACCACAGCGCGGAGGCAGAGATCATCGCTGGCAAATGTAAAGTTGTAAATAGCTCTATCAGAAGAAACCAGCGTCCGGCGAGCACCGTCACACACACACACACACACGCAGCTTCACCAAGAACCACCCAACGAAATTTAGGCCACGTTTCTGTTCGTTCGTTTTGTTAGTGTTTCTTTTCAAAACCCCTTTCCTTTCTTCCTTTGGTTTGGCTTTCCTTTCTTCCTCTGCTCCACTTTTTTTCTTCAGTCGTTTCGTTTCTGTGTTTTTTGGTTAAATTTACAATTTTTGTATCATCTTAAGTCCCCCTTTAGCTGCTCTTTTGGTACGTACTTTGGTTTGTTCGTTCGTTTCGCCTTACACACACTGCATGAGTTAGAGTTTCAAAGCTTAAAGCCCGTGAAGCGACACCAAACTAAGTTTTACTAAACAAAGCAACAAACAAAAACACAACAAACAAGCAAACGAAAGGAAAAATCCGATCGCAGGACTACCTATAACGCAGAGGAGAGGAAGTGCGCAATACTAAACACAATTATAGAAACAGAAAGAGAAAACTAACTAAAGTAGGAAGTGGATGGGAGATACAAAGATAGAAAGAGAGAGAGAACGAGAGAGAGAGTGCAAAGAAACGGTATAATGAAGAGGAAAAGATGACCGGAGGAAGAACGATGGAGTCAGAGTATAACATATAACAAACAAAATTGGTAGAATAGTGTGAATGTCCAGTAAAAACAAGCATCGATGGATAAGATTATAATAATGGATGCGGAAGCATTGGGAGTAGTGCAGAAGTATATAAGAGAAGGAAAGAGAGAGCAAGAGAGAGAGTGGCACATTTCACACAAATCAACCAAACACACACACGCGCGCAAGAGCAGACAGTTTAAGAGAATAACCCTATTCACCCTTTACTGACAACATCCAACAATCATCAGCCCCCCAAAAAAAGAAGGACTCGTGTGTAAATGAAAGACCGGCACAGATTTCAATTCGATTCCACGCTTGTGTTGTCCAAGCAATTCGACGACAACCCACAGGACGACGCAGGACGATCCGCCGACGAGTGTGGATGAGGTCGTGGTGGTGGTGGCCGCCGCCGCCAGTTGACTGTTGGTGGTGTTGGAAGCTTTCTCGCTTTTCGTTCGACAAAATTTAGGCAAATTTTCTCAATTCGGCCAAAACGCAGCGCGCACCACAGAGAAGAGCGGACGGACAAGCAGCAGCAACCCTCCTATACACGCTCACCACTGGCACAGGCACACCACACACGCACACACACGCGCGCGGGCGGTCCAACTCCGGAAAAAAGGAAACGCAAACAAAACACAAAAAAAGGAATCATCATTCGAATCACGAATCATCATTCGCGCCCAGGATCGCCGCGGGTCCTCGGGAGGATCTTTTAAAGAGGGAGAAGAGAGAGAGAAAGAGAGAGAGAGAGAGAGAGAGCTGCTCATTGATACTGTTGACCGTTGTTCGTTTGTGAGCTCGTTGTTTTTGTTTATTTTTTTGATGTGGCTTTTCTTGTTTGCAAAAAGCTCACGTTAGCCGATCCGATGTTGTGTCGTTTTTCATTGATCATTGATCATCTCCACACTTTACGCCTGTACGCCTTAATACCGCCGTCGTTGCGCCTTTGTTTGTTATATTTTTCCGTTGTTGTTTGTGTTTGTGTGGCCACCCGTCAAACGTTACGAAAGGTAGCCTGCCAGGTTGGGGAAGTGAAAAAATAAATCGGAAACACTGCAACCGGCAAAAAACGGATTCCTGTGTGTTGTGATTTGGCCGTATGGCCCAGCCGCAACCCAAATGTGTCCGTGTTTTGTTGTTGCTTTGTTTCGAGTTTATTCGGGGATGCGCGTGAAACGCATTCGAAAGGTGTTTTCGGTTCACCTGTTACGTGTGTTTCGTTCTCCTTGCATCGATATTTATTATTCTTTGACAAAACGCAAATGAAAAAACAAAAACCGATTCTTATCACACGGTCTCGAAGAAAAAATACGCGGCAAACACAAATAGCCGAACCGATCGAGCCGATCATATGAGCAAAATATGGTGAGAGAGAACCCTCTGAACAACGGCGGAATGCGAAGTGCGCGAAGCACAGCTTCGCCCCAGACAAAGCGAAACAAAGCAAGAAAAGGATAACGATACAGATGATCGTTTTTTGATAGTGTGGACCGGAAAGCGAACGCAAAACGGAATAGGGATCGATCGAAAAGCGAACAAAGCAAATCCGCAGGAGCAAGAGCGCTTGAAAAAGTGAAGGATGCAGAACAGTTGAGCAAGAAAAACGAACGACAAATGCGCGAAACAAACGCGATCACGCGATGATTATGAAGATGATATGATGATGGCAAATGATGATAATGAAGAGGATGTTCAAATTCGATTTGAATGATTTTTTTTCTAGTTTTAAGTAAATACAATATTATACATATTATAAATATATACACGGTATTAGATAAAGATAAAACTCTGTGCGATGTGTTTTTTCCCGCGGGTTAGGGGTCTTTGGGTATTGGGATCCGAAATTGGTGCAAAGCCGGCGTCAAAATATCGCCCGGAAAGAGTAAGTAATGTTCCATCCTCGCCTCTGGCTTATGGTATTCTCAATTGTACCAAAACAGCGAAAAACAATCGAAACAAACATCGTAAATCTCAGCTAACAAAAATTCAAAGCGCTACGCTGTTACCATTTAGCAAAGTTTCGAACCGCCTAGGTGCACCACCGATTGCATAACGTTAGGCGTCAATGAAACCAAACGTTGACAACCGCCGACAACGTAATGCAACCCGGGATGCATCGGGCTACCTACTGCCCTGGTATGATTTCCTGTTACGTGACGCCGATTTCCGAACCCGGGGCCCCGATCGGTTTTTTCGTCCTTTCAGCTATTATGAATTTCGTTGCCGGGGCCAGTTTAGAATTTCTTTCGTTTCGTAATTAAATAAATCGAATCGCTTTCGTTGCAAATTAGTTTTATTCTATCGATTTTTCTTTCCTCTTCAGGCGTTCATTGTTCGCTCCATCTCTCTTGCACGCTCGCTCGCTCTCTCTGTTTCCAGTAAAACATATGTGGCGTGGCCTTCGTCAAGTACGCTCACTTGCTCGACACATCCATTTACTAACTACGAAGAAGCTCATTCAAACATCACTACTACAACAGAGGGAATCGGACGGGTCGCGAAATCCGTGTGTCCTGGGCTGGGCCGCGTACGCTCTTCTCGCGATTCAACAACAAACAAACGATCCTCGGCGGGTGTGCTGCAGGCTGGGTGTTCCGATCATCTCGCGCAGCGAGCTCGGGTCCCGGCGGGCTGGCGCGCGAGCTCTCGATCTCGATCGTCGATCTAATCACGTGCTGAAGGGCGGCAGGCCAAACTGTTCCGGTTTAAAGTCTTCTAGCGAGCTCAGCACGAGCGTCGCGTGCTTGCGCTGGTCCTCCTCGACGCGCGGGTCCGGCACCATCACGGTCTGCATTCCCGCCGCAATGGCCGCCGTCACACCGTTCGGTGCGTCCTCGAACACCAGGCAGCGATCGGGCGGTGGGCTGTCCGCGAACCGCGAAGCCGCCACCAGAAAGATGTCGGGCGCCGGTTTGCCTTCCTTCACGTCCGGATCGGACGAACCCATCACCTTGTGGCCGAACAGCTCGAACAGCTCGCGGTGGTTCTTCGTCTTCACCTCGACCGAATCCACGCCCGAGCTGGTGGCCAACGCGATCGGTATGTTGTGCTGGTGCAGGTGCCGTACCAAGCGTTCCGCTCCTGGCAGGAACCGTAAAGCAAATGCGATCGATCAATGCGAAGCTTCTTTCGTTGGGGCGCGGAAAATCGTACGAAAATCGGATTCCAAAAGGAGGGTAGGGATGGGGATTAGCCAAAAAGTAGTCCGAAGCCGAGGAGGATCAAATAGGACACTAGCTACCGAAACGAATTCATACATTGTTAGCACAAACACAAAGACACACACACACACGTGTCAGTGACGATGGCTGACCTTGCAAGAGCGGTGCCTGGCCGAGGTGAAGCAACTGATTGCGCCGGAACTGCGCCAGAAACTCGTCCACCGAGCACGGTACCCGCAGATCGTTCACCAGAATCTCACAGGTGCGCTGCTCGGTCGTGCCCATCACCTTCATGCGAGTCGTCCGCGGGTACGCTGTGCTGTACCGCTTCAACAGATCGCCCAAGATCCGCTCGTAGACCGGTTCCGTGTCTGTGACACCGACGACGACGGCGGATGGTATCGGAACAGAACAGAACGCAACGCAACACAAAAGTGGCCAACGGGTAAAGCGGCAGGGGTGTGTGGGTGAAGGAGGGTGGTACGACGTGTGTCGATTGGGGTGGGTAGAAAAGAAGAAAGCAAAGGCATTAGTTTCTTGCGCTTTCGCCATTTACCTGGCATCAGTTGGCACTGCTCCATGGTGCGGTTGATGAGATCGGTGGAAACCTCCACGTACTCCGCCGGTGTGATCGGCAGCTCGAGTGCGGCCACGATCGCTTCCGCCGCCTCGTCCCTTTGCAGGCCCATGATCGATTGCTTGATCTCCCACGTGTACGTCTTGCCGTACGGTTCAGCGATCGATTGTGTTACCTGCGTGTAGAGAACTTCCGTGTCTTTTGGGGGAGACACGTTCGTCACGGGAAACGGGTTTGTTGTGGTTACGAGAAAATCAGGAGGTTTCGTGTCGTTATTAAACCCTTACACAAAACGCGTAAAACGAGTGCTTGAAGTACTTACTGTCCCCGGGACAGAGCACTTCACAATAATTCGCACCATAAACGCACACATTCGCTAGGACCCTTTTATTTGCGATTTAGAAACAGCAAACGTTGTTTGTGTTGAATTTTTCAACTTTTGAATGCGTGCTGCGAATTCTTCCCTCGAAATCTAACAGGAAAACATGAATGGGCTAGGGTAGCCTAAACTGGTATAAACACGCTGTTCGAATACTAGACGCGTTTTGAAATATTTTTGCAATTTTATACCAAATTTTGATTTTGTTCGCATTTTGGAAACAAAATAATGATATATTTCAGCCGGTTTTCGAAAACGAATAACAATGATATATTTCACAACAGTAATAAAACGCAATATATCAAATGGAATATTTCGAAATGTCAAATTTTCGGCGCCAGCGAGTATTCCAGGCTGTCCCGCGCTATCCTTCGCATTAACGTGCTGCCCTGTTACATTTCCCGTTTTGTGGGTTCCCGGTTTTCCACCGGAAACAAATTCACCAAAGGTCAACCCAACCAGCAAGATTCCTAATCAACTAGGCATTCCATCAATACGCAGCAAGCCGTAAGGCAGCGTCGTGCAAAAGCGTATTTGCAGCTTGGCAAATTGCCCGGATCGAATGACACACCAATTATGCCGAGTAATTGTTTCGCCCCCCCACCCTCTCGGGAACCGGGCGCTCTTCTAAAATCTAATTCACCCGAACATGCGTCCTTGACCCGTGTGTGCCCTTCGATGGTTTTCTGATTGATTTGCCGGAAAATAGCAGGAAACGGAAATGGGTTCCCTCCGAAAGTTGTGCTGCCCCCTTGGCCGGTCGGCTGAAGTGTGTTTTCAAACTCTTATCACACACTCTTATCGCACCGAATCTAACGAGCGTCAGCATAAAACGTGCCAAAGCGCGAGGCACACGCACACAAACACACATCCCGATTGAAGCTTGGGGCACACGCGTTCCCCATTGCAACGTCAACGTCGGTTACTGCGATTAGAACGGGAAGATTGGCGGAAGACGCCGACATCGAGCTCCGTTACTTCGAAGGACGATGACCGGTACACGGCGCGGTGGGTTCTCAAACACGCTCCGCTCCCTACGTGCGCGACGATGAGTGGTTTGTTAGTTCGATAATGAAATCACACCGCGAAGTTTGCTTCCTTATTCTGCACTTCACCGCAAACCGAAACACCAAACGTTGCACCCGAAAGCCAACCCCGTGCGGTGCATCATCGCGTGGCGGAATCGACTAAACAACAGAGTGCAATCCGCCGTTGCACCCTTTCGCCAACCGAACGTGAGCAGCGCGAATCGATGCTGGCCGGAGGAGATGGAACCTACTCACCCAGCAACAGTCCGTCCATGTCGAAGATGCAGTGAGTCACCTTGCCGAACGCTGCCATTTTGCTTCCGGCCGTGCCGAGCACCGAGCTACTACTGAACAGGCGGCTCATCGTGGTCTCGTCGGGTTGGTTTTCTCTTTCCTCGGAGTGTCAAGTGCGCCGACCAGCCGCTGGACAGGGAAGGGTTGAGGGGCGCCCGTCGGAACAGATGTTTTTTGTTTAGTGGCCACCGATCGTGCGCGAGCGAGAAGGCGCGTCCAGGGAGAACTTTTCACTTCCACGGCCGCGCAAGGATTCAGCCGACGACGTCCTTGTGGTTCCCTTCGCTCCGACGGTGCCGCTCGTTATCCTTGGTGTAGCGGAATTTCCTGTTGAATCGTTCCGTCCGAGGCGCCGCTGTTGCGGATAAAGAGAAAACTCAATCAAGAGCGGTGCACGAGAGAGCCGCGCCGCGTTGTGCAGTCGGGAAAAAGTAATGCAACTGCAGGGGGGTCTTCGAGAGCCTTGGGCGGGAGACAATAAATTCAAATCATAAACAGAGCGGAAGCGGAAGCAAAGAACAAAGAAACAAAGTAGCCATTGCATCGCAGGCGGCGTAGAATAAAATCGCACAAATAACGCCCAAGCACGCACCGGACATGCCGGATCATCGTGTGCATCCGGAAAGGCCGCTCCGATTAAGGTCAATATCGGAAGGAAAACGGCAACTGCTGCGAAAGGCGTCCAAATAGACGGTAGATAAACATCCGCGGCCAATCGATGGTGACGCATCGAGCGGGAGCAGAAAATAAGAAGGGCACCACGCAATTCTATCACCCATCTTCCGAGTGGCCACTGAGCTTTGGTTGCCACTTGCCAACGGCCGTTGTTTCCTTGGCTTTTCGCGAGAGGAATTTGCGACACTCGCTTATGTAACCCGCAGCAGTGCTGTTCGTCCACCATCGGTTCGTTCGGGCCGTGGCCCGTTTATCACTTCATTAACGCGTGCGAAGAACAATCTTCTGCCGTCTTCGCCGTTGCTGTTGTCGATCTTGTCCATTTGTTTACCTACCAAGACACGATGAACAATGGACCTCCACAAGCCAGTGACGTGACGCTGGGGAGAGACCGGTTGGAGGGGGGAGGCACAGTGCGAACTGATAACGAGCAACAATTAGCTGCTGCTGCACACGCACGCACACGCAACAAAAGGCACACGTGCTGCTGTTAAACGGGCGATCGTTTCCGTGCAAGCCGCTTCCCTCGTGGCAGAAGTGCACTTTTATTTACTCCACAAACGCACGACGCGTGTTTGTGCACTAACACTACTAACCGGGAGGAGGCGTTTTATTTTTGTTGTTACCAAAGCTGTCAACCGCGCGCGCGTGGCAAGTGACAGTTGCATGCAACGCTCCTCGGTAACTATGATGCAAGTGTTACACTGCGTCGCTTTCGTTTCGGTGCACTGCGGATACTCGATGCATTGTTTGTCGTTAAACTTCGTTAATCTTTTCTTTTCACTTTATTAAATGGAACCGATCGATCGAAGAGATTGTATTCGAGGTACTGAAGCCTAGCGCATGAACACAATAACGAAGCAATTGAATTTGAATACAACTAAGAAGACCGGACTCTGCGGCTCTTTCGCGGCAGGTTTCTACTAGAATTGCTCAATCTAAAAATACATAAAATTAACACTTTCTGGCGGATGACTTCAGACTGTCGCAGATGCTCTCTCCTTCTGACTCCTTTGTCTCTCTCTGTTCTGTTACTGTACACCCAATCATCAAAAGGCTTATCACATTCTCGCTAATCTCACAAAATCCAACCACCGTACCAGCAGCCACACTCCAGCCGGATTATCCTTCGGTCAGTGATAATTCGCGCGCTGTTCCTGGTCCGACGGAACGGTCGGCAGAGTCGGCAGTTACTGTGTTACCACCATTGCCCTGTGTATCCTGTGAGGGTCGCCTCCATTGTTTCATTCTTTGGTTAACCGGCAGATCGAAGGCACCATTTCCGATGGTTCCCCGAAAGGTCGGCTTTCACACTATTTGTGCGGTTCGTCTGTCGTTGGCGTACTACCTCCATTCACCTCCGTCCGCAGAGTGCCATTTTCGGGAACCCACTTTTTCTTCGCTCTCTCAAACGCCTCGATGATGCACGATCGGAACAGCTTCTGGTGCAGTACGTACGCACTGACGTGGCCAGCG
The DNA here is from genome assembly GCF_943734635.1 of Anopheles cruzii. Classification (NCBI taxonomy): domain Eukaryota; kingdom Metazoa; phylum Arthropoda; class Insecta; order Diptera; family Culicidae; genus Anopheles; species Anopheles cruzii. Next base: position 11,369,000 of record NC_069145.1, read on the forward strand.
TCAAGGTAGCGTATCTCGGCACCGGGCCAAATGTCTTCCAGACTGGTGCAGCCGTCCCGTGGAATGTAGGCATCGTCCTTCGCGCACACGGCAATGATCAGCGACGTGTCGTAGGGTACGGAGAAGTTCTTCAGATGCGTACATTCGTCCATCATGCCGCGCATAAACTGTAACGCTTCCCGTTCCCACCAGCGCTGTTTGGTCGTATCGATCGGAACCCGCTTCTCGCCGGGGGTGGACGAAGAGGAGCTGGCCGAATAGGCACCCCAGGTGATGTACTCCATAATTTTAGAGCCGACCGACTTGGACGAAGCAACCACGGCCGTGGCCGGGTCTTCGGTCGGGTTCGGTTTCGTGGCTACCGTGAGAATCAACTTTTCACCCGGCTGGCCGGCCCCTGTGTGATTTTCCTCGTTATGACGCTTGAGCGCGAGGTGGATCTTTACGTTCAGTTCGTCCACCTCTTCCTGGGTTAGCTCGCACCGTACGTTCGAGAGCAATTTCTCCAGCAGCGGTTCCGAGAGATTCAGTGCGTTCGTTCGGTTGATGTGGATACGACTCTTGAGCGGTTCCTTGTCCTGCTGCTGATCGCCCCGCTCCGGGGTCGCCTCTCGGATGACGGACAGATTCACGTCCGTCGTCGGTTGACCGCACACGAGATCCTTCGTTTCGTCAATGTCCAGCCGCAACTCTTCTACTGACTGGTCAAAGTTTTGCACGAAATGCTTGCCGGCGACAAAGGCGTCATCCACAACGGTCACCATCTTGGACAGACGCTCGCGGAAGTTCCCGTCGGCAAAGTACTGCGTTTCGAGCACGTCCCAGCTGATCGAGTGACTCATGACGCCTTCGGTGAACACGGGCGATGCGGTCGACCACGAGAGGCACGGTACGAGCACGAGCGGCTTTGGCCAATTTGTTGCGGCCAGCGAAGCCATGTGCCCTCCCATCGACAGCCCAGTGATACCGAGAGGTCCATAGCCGTTTCGTTCGCACCAATTCAGTAGGACGAGCGTTTCCAGCACCAAGCAACCGCCCATAACGAAAATGTCCGAGACATTCTGTAAACTTGAGGCCCTGTTTTTAACGGAAACGGATTAGTGATGGGCGGGGAATGGGTAAAGTAAATCACGGTCAGAATTACCGTTGCTCTTTGGGCTTCCGCAAACCGTAGAATGGGTTCTCGAGAATAATGGCCCCGAGATTGGCTTCCTTCAGCAGGGGTTTGACGATCAGGTTCCTTCGCTTCCAGAAGTACTGCAATACAGAGCATGGAGTACGTTGGTCAACGCGTCGTGTCCGCAACACGGGGCAAAACTAGTCACTTACATGATCGCCCGTACCGGCCAGGTGGATGCACATCGGTTTGAAGCGTTCGTCGTTCCACTTCAGCGGCAGCACGATCTGAAAGTGGGCATTCTGTGCGACGTCCGGTACCAGACCGGGCATGTAGATTTCCAGGGGAGTAATAAACTTGCCCTCAAGTATTTTGCAGTCCGAGGTGACCTCTTCGCGCGTTATTTCCACCGGATAGTCGCGCGGGATCAGCTGAGAGCAAGCGGCCCGGTTCGAAATGATCTTTCGAAACTCGAACAATCTAAAACGGGAATGAGCAGGACAAACAACATTTCTTTTGGCGATTGATCTATTTTAGATCCCCAGCTCTTGTTTATTGACGAACGTTTCGACGGTACCAGAGAGTCCATTCATCTTTGAACCATCATCCCCAGCATCCAAGTGTTGTCTTCTGGTGGGTAAAAATATGCTACCCACCGAAGCTGGGTAACATTCGTAAAGGAGCTTCACAAATTTTGCTAACCAACCATCTCTCGTTTTATCAACCCATTTGTCCATACAAGCGGCGTGGTGTACGTGACCAGCAGCATGCGTTGAGTTTTCAACGCGAAAAGGGTTTCTCCGTTGCCAGCTATGCTAGCAAGTATCCTTTCCCAAAGCATCTTTCCTTTCCAGGGGGGTTCAAATTTAAAGAGGGTTGTGTTACCGGCAACCTCTTATCAACAAGCATACACGTTACCGTAACAAATGATAAGGGGTTCCCTCGGAAACCGTCATCATCAGCAGAGTGGAATGCGTCGGCAACTATATAAAAACTCCCTTTCATTGGTCTCACCACCTAGCAACACCAGTGAGCAGTGAGCACACCGTGTGAGTGTGTGCGTGATGCCTTTATCTTTTTCTCACATTGCTCTTGTTTTTGTTTTGACCCGATGTTGCGACAACCGATCCGTGTTTATTTCATGCTCTCCTACGAGTCTCCAGTTGAAAGAACAAAGCAAAAATCTTCCCCGTGAACCAATTGCGTCGTAGCGCACGCACCGGAAATTGTAGCATATCTGTTTCATGGACCAAAATATGGTCTGACACACCTTCGCAGATACGCACCGCGGTTATTACCTAGTTTTCGCAGTGAAGGGAATCCAGAAACTTCTACCGCCCTCCCTCCTGCAGACGCACCATCAAATCAGGAGAGGGTGGTACGTTAGGAACTAAAAATAGTTCGTTGTGACGGTAACAACAACAAGCCGCAAGGAACTGATTAGCGGGTCATTGCCTGGGTGGCAGTGCCAACCAAGTGCAAACTTGGCACCGACTACGGGGCAGAAATACTTAAATTATGTAATTTCGTGTCGGATGATGCCTCACAGTAGGCAGTGATTCTGGCCAGCCGGCGGCCGCTTCGCAGTGCGAAGTGCAAAAGTACGATACAACACACCAATGGTTGGCCACTTTTGCCGTCGTCATACCTTTCGATATTTTCCGGTTTGCCCCAGCCTTTGCAGAAAAACTTGGTCAGCAGCAGCGACCGATAGAGACCGTCGAGTCGCGATGGAGGCATCTTTTCGCAATGGATTTCCTCGTACCGCTTTCTGCTGGTTAATGGGAAGATTCTGTTTTCTGTGTTAAATCGATCGTTGTTTGTGCACTGTGTCACTGCACTTGTTTATCCACGGATCTAGTGTTCATTGACTGTTTCAACGTGTACTTTAATAACACACACACGATTGGGGAGTTGCACAGGTTTCACTTTCCACTCCCCAACCGAAGAGAAAATATGGAACCGGGAGTCTGGGTACCGACAGAATGTTTTTATCCGGAACCTTGTTCTTGTTGCTCGTTGTTTGGCGTTTTGCGTACGAATGAAACGTTTTCGCTCTGATCAGCAATCGGAGCTTAAATAACATCGGCAAAACAAACACACTGAAGCGGCGTAAAAACATCTCACCCCTTTGCCGTTGTTGTGTGAGTGTTCTCACTTGTTCGCTGTGAAATGTTGAGGTTTGTTTACGAAGTTTACTCACTCGCGTCATTTATTTTTGCTTTTCTTAACACTCCGGCGAAATGCTTTTTAGGAAGGTGCAAATAAATAGCAGACTAATTAACGGCTTTTGGGAAATGTATTTAGAAAGATCATGATCAATCCGATCGAATGTACTGGGAGAACGGAAGTGAATTATTTCGGGTAGTCTCTCTTGGTTGAACTAGGGGAATTTGACGCGGTGGTGTTTTTAAATCCAAGATAACGTGGCCCACCATTCCCCCACTGTATCTTCGTTGGCCAAACCCAACAATGAGGTGTCCTTGAGAGTATAACGCGATCTCTCTTAGCAAATAAACAATCTGCCACCTCCGCGCATTAGCAGGCGCATCACAAAGCCGGCGCCAATCGGTATCGGATCACTCCACCGTGCTGGTTGCGCGCGCATCTTGTTTTGCGCCATCAAATACCTTTCTAATGCCAGCCGTCTAGACATACCACTTCTTGGCCGACGTTTCATAGTCGTCGTCTTCGTTGTCTAATATCTGCTAACGAAATACTTAGAGCCGAGCTCGTGGGTATGTCCAATCCGTATGTATGGGACAGACGAGCCTCCAAGTTGGCAGCGAGTACGCACCAACCAAATTGTGCCGTCCGAATGTCTGCGCAAGAGATGCCAGCATTAACAATGTATTTTCGAGTGTCATGATTATTTTTAAACCACTCGTCGCAAGTACAAAATTATTACACCCAAACCATGCATCTTCACCTGCAGGATGCAGGATTGATATGGATTCAGGTTTCATCGTTTTTTTCTTTCCTTTCTGGCACTGGTTTCGGTGTTTGACTGCAAAATTTCTGAACAGTATTCCCTCTAATGCAAGAAGAGAAAAAGAGATTAGATATGAAACGGGGGTTAAATGTACCTTTATTGAAAACTTCTCAAATCGGTATGCGATACATTGAATGTTACATTTGTTTGTATTTCGTTCTGTCGAAGTGCTTCTTTCGTGCTAAACCTGCGCCAGTACTCGTGTTGGTGGTCACTATCAACACTATTCTTCTCTGTTCCGTTTGTTTCATGCGTTGCGAGAAGATGATGATAAGACCCATCGACCGCCGGTTTCTGATGATTCGGCAGACTAGTCAGGTTTGTTGTTGCACATTCAAGGATCATTTAACGTCCGCGTCCCATATTCCCACAACCTCTTCGGCGTTTGCCTCACTGATGCGCGATCAGTGAGGAAAAGAAAATCGTTTGAAAAAGGTTTGTCTCGACCGATCCATAGATTCCTTCCATCGGCGATTTTCGGTTTAATTTTCTCACGGCAGTCAGCAGACGCCGAAGACTCAGACTTTCCCGGTACATGACTGCAGGGGCGCCCAGGTTCTGATATAGTTTTATGTTTGTGTATATATGTCGCGATACCTCCAGCCAGGAGTTATGGGAAACAAATATCTTTCCCGGTGGAGGTAGCTAAGATGTATTTTTATACTATAAGTAGCAATACAATCACTCTTACTTCCGAGTGAACGAAATTACGCCATGTTGTTCTCAGTTGGCTTCACTTGCTGCGCAAGAATGTCGAGGGCCGTCGTACCACGCAGGAGCAAAGATTTAAGTAAATTATCATAAGTTAATTTTTTGCTTGTCCCTTTCGAATGCCGTTACAACGGTATTATGAATCCGTGTCCCTAAGATGCTTGCTACTGCAGTCCTTACCTCTCTGGGAACCTTTCGAACCTATCTTCACCATACCGGCACCACAAACGCATTCCATTTGCTAATGTTGCTGCATTGCCTTGTGTATATCTACACACTTTGCCCTTCATTCCGAGCGACCTAGCGACTCTGGTCCCTAGAATCGACCGAATAATGATTTTTATGTAATGAAGTGGAAAACGGGATCATAGACAAGGGTGTAGTCCAAACTCGAGGATCCAATTTTTGCGAAAAATAAGCCCACAGCCTTTCGATTCGAATGCCCAAATTCAGGGATGCATGGGATATTTACTTGCTCGGTTATTACACCGTTCGTAAAGGAAAAGGCGATAACCCAAGATTCGCTTCAACATATTGTCAAACGAGCGGTAGCGGAACTGAACTGTAAAAAGTATACGTGAGAAAGTGAACAATTATGTGAAGATGAAATAAAACAGGAAATATAAGAGAAAAAAAGTTACACGCCGACCAACGATCATCGGTGGTTCGACGGCCACAAAAAAAGGACTTATGAATTACACTCGGCAGCGCACACGACACTGCTACCATATGAACGTACGTTCCCTTTTATCAGAGCTTCGACGGAGTTTGCTTGACAATTCGTCTCCGTTCATCTTGTTCGCTGCCTTTTATCTTTTTTTCCCTTTGCCGCACTTACTATGGTTCTCTATTTAAGTGTCATCTCTATCGTGCTAACTTTTACATTCTGATGTTTTTTTTATATTACTTTTATCTACTTCGTTTTTCTTTGTTGTGTGCTTACTTTAGCATCGTACTTCTCTCTATCTCTCATCGTTCTGCTTCAATGATTATTTACATTTTGCCTGCCGACGGTGGCGACGGCGGCGGCGATCGATCATACCTCAATCGATTTCGATCCGAGGGCCGCTACAGAAGCCCTTTTATATGTACTAATTACTATTTGCATACTCTTTCACGCTCTGCCCTCAACACGTACATGTTCGCCCCCTGCAAGTAGTGCCGTGCAGTGTTTGACCATTGCCTCTAATTTGCCATGAAGGCCTACGTTCGTACCTACACGCTGCTGATGCGGTTCACGTTTCAAGCTGTGGCTGTCACCCTCCCGGTGTTGCCTCGTACTGGATTATATCAAATTTAAGAAGAAAATAAATCACCTCCGTCTTCCTGCGCATGGTAGGTGTAACGCATCCATGGGTCCTTATTTTGACTTCACCTTTATCGTCGGCAGCTTGGAAGAAGGAAATCGTATCTTACCTTACGCCGTGCACCGCCGCCATCGGCGAGCTAAAAGAGCAGTCGAACTTCACGAAACATTTCAATTATCTGGAGCACACTTGCGATAAAAAAGAACTGGCGTTGATGCAGTCCTCCTTCGAACTCACTGTCGAGCAATGTTTGACCTCTGTAAAAATTGTATAACATCAATCGAGGGTCTATCAACAACGGTGACTGATCCGATTTCTCTCTTACCATTGCTTCGAAATAAACGATAACGATAGCTGATTCTCTGCATCGTGATCTTCTTTTTAACTTCGCTGCACATTGATCGGTTTGTGATCCAGCTTCGTAAAGTGTTTCACAGGATTTGCAGCACGCCCAACGTTCATTATTAACAACTACAGCCGCTCCACGACTGAAACGACAACGGGAGCAGCAACAGCAGCACCGGTACCAGCACCACCGGCAGCATCAACAACGGTAACACTACTACTGACACTACTTTTAAACTCATCACCCACCACATCACTCATCATCGGGTGAGCATCATCGGCAATCGATGAACTCACAAGTAGATCGTTCGCGTGGAACGTCTTGGAACGTCGTTGAATCAGTCAAGAGCAGACCACCTCGGTGGCTGAAGAAGCTGCCGGTGGGTTGGCTCCATTGCTGCTGCTGCTTCGATTATCTGCGCCATTACCGTTGCCAGTCGCGTGATCGGCCTTCGTTGGTTCGCATGAACTGTCCTCATCGATCAAGGTGCCACTGTTGGACGGAGGAATTGTTGCGACCTCTGACTCGAACGCCGGCTCGCAATCCGGACTGTTGCGATCGCCCGCCGGTGACGGTGGAGACGCTGCCATCTCTTCGTCCTGCGTTTGCGTAACCGGTGGCGAGTGATCGTTCTGGGATCGATCGAAACTGCTGTTGGAGGCTCCATCGAACTGAAACATTCAGAAGCGTTCCACCGCGTTACGCCACCACGAGCGATAGAGAGAAGGGAAGAGAGTGAGAAAGAGGACAAAGTAATGCTGCCAGCGCCACCACACATACTCTCCCAGTGGCCAACACTGGCTCTCTAATGTACGTTTTAGGATATGTTACACTCACGGAATCGTTTCGCCGCTTTTTCGTTGCACTTCCCGCACTGCCATTCGAGCCCGTTCCGGCGACGGGACTACTACTGCAGCTGGCCACCAGACCGCTCGTTGAGTTGGACAAATTTTCGGACGACTTTCGCTTCCGTGAACTGTGGCCGCTCGTCGATCCGCCACCATTGCCGGATGCAGGTGACGCCGAACCATTGTTGGTTGCACCGCTACCACTGCTGGCGGTGGTGTAACTGTCGGAGATCTTACGCTCGCGCTTCAACAGATTGGGGTCAAGGTATTGGGACAGTTGCTTTCGCCGTACGTGTCGTGCTTCGATTTTCATTCCGTCTTTCAGTAGTTTAATGTGCACCTGAAAGCAAAAGAACAGACGACACCCGATGAAGTAATCAGCAGCAATCAGTCGGCCGATAGAGCAAGTCATTCTTACTGCGTGCTTGTGCACGGAATCTGTGAAGCTTTGTATGCTTTCCGTGAGGTCGACATTAAGATTTTCGGTGCGCTCAAACTCGAGTCCGATGAACCAGAGCGAACAGAAAGCGGAAGGCGGTTTTCGTTCCGCTGCACCGTTCAATGTTGTGGCAGAGTTCTGCTCGTGCTGCTCGTAGCACTTTGGATTCACGTGCGCCAGATTGATGTGTTGATTACGCTCGAGGTTCAATATAAGGTAGCGTATTTTTGACTCAACCAAACCGCACCATTCCAGATGATCGTCCGCGTTACTTGAGGTCACTAATAATACAATAAAATGCCGATACCTGGAAACCATGCACAGGGACGAGTGGATTAGCTTCTCGTGGTTCGCATCGCATCGTAGCACGGCCACCGTATCGTACCTGTAGAAGAAACTTGGAGCTTCGAACAGCTTCTCCCACATCTGTTTGCCCATCATGATGTCGTCGGTAATCTGCATTCCTCGCGTAAACTCCATCAGCATCACTTTTCGCGTCGAGCTGGATACGTTGAACGTAGAGTTTTGTTGCGGATACGCCGGCGTAATGATCGGCATTAGGTGAAACCGATCCTGCACGTTTACTCGTGGATCCCAAACCTGGGACGGAAACGGAAGGGTTAGTTCTACGCCAGTGCCAAGCAACCAACGCTCTTATTACCTGAAAGCCAAGATTTACATTATCCGGCTGCTTGAGTAGCACGGGCTGAGGCCACTTCCAGCGGGAAAACACCAAGAAGAACTTGTGCACCAGCGTGGCAGCGACCGCGTTCGGGTAGAGCTGGCATGTCCGAGCCACCAGCATGGCCCACGAGACGCCTCCAAAGTATCCTAGAGAGTTCGAGTAGATACCGTGCCCTAAACCGTGGGGGGATTTAGTAAAAGAGAACAATGATGATCAAAAGAGAACTAAGACCGCACGCTCTATGGCCACTTACGTTTCGCCCACAGTTTTATCGTTCGCAGCGCGAGACGAAAGTTGTCAATGTTTGGTACGAGCCGAAGAATTTCATCCGTCACTCGACAACCGTTCAGACTGCGGACGGACTTTTGGTCGAGATTTTTCAGCAGCATGTCGTCCCGCAGATCGAAATTATCGGGAATCTCTTTCAGGGCCAACCGAGCGAACAGCAAATCGATTTCGATACCATCAAAGTTCATCTTTACGACAGGTACAAACGCTTCCTCGACAGCCTGCGCAAAAGGGATGGTGTATTAGGACTCTGGGACTCTGGCTCGACCCGTGGCAACCCGGTAACCTACCCGGCACTCCGTCACCTCCGGTTGCTGTTTGAGAAGTTCAAAGAACGATCCAAAGTAATCGGACCGGTCAATGTTGCGCGGAGCCACGCACAGGGCATCGATATCGGCGCCCTTGTGGTGCACACCGAGACGGTACGAGCCGAAGGTGTAGATTTTGCCCCCCAGCTTTTCGGCCATCGCTTCCGGCATGTTCTTGGCGATCGACACATCGCGCACCCACTGTTTGACCAGTGTATTAAGTTTGGCCAGAATCTCCATACGATGGTTCAGCTCCGACTCGGCCTCGAACACATTATACGGTTCTGCAATGGGAAAGTAAAAAGTTGTTATTCTAAAATCCATTTCGCCAGATCGGAGGGGAATCAATCTGCCTACCTAGCGACTTTTGCAGTTCCTTTGTCTTTTGTAAATCTTCCGGTTTCGGTTCCGCAGTGCTGATGGCTGAGGTCATACCGAGGGTTTTGTTATTGCCCGGAGACCCCCCGCTGCCACCGCCATTCGCATGCGATCTTTCGTTGCTCCACATTTTGCAAAACTAAGAGGGTCTACGATCGGTCTACAAGCAGCTTCGCGCCGCTATCGGAAACTCTACACACTAAGGCTGCCTCATTCGGGGCAAGTCCATCTACCATCGGCGGCAAGCTTCCCGTCCCTTTCGCACGCGGATTAGCCGAGTGCTCAGTAATCAACTCTGCGACTAAATCTACCAACATTCGCGTATCATCAACAACCTAAACTAATGTGCATGCGATGTAGGTTCACGTCCGATTTTCGTTTTGCTTTGTTTTTCTTTTAAAGTATGTCAACCAGAAACTGTATTTCTGCAATATCAATGTCGTTCGAGTCGAAACAATAAAACAGTTCTTGAGCAAGATACAATCCCGATACTAGTTGGTGCACCGTGTTCCGTTTCAAGTAGAGATCCACAAGTCAAACTTTGTAACCGGGTGTGCTAGAGAAATGATATCCTAGGTGATAAAGTAATAGAAAAACGGAACATAAGTTTGTTATGTGATTTTTCTGGCCACCGTGGGCATTTTACGTACCCTTTCGATCGAAATTAAAACACCTCTAATTGTTAACACGAAATTCCATGCTCGGTGCACCGTCGTTAAATTGTTGACAATTGTTACCCTTGCCAGCTGCAGGGCCAGGTACGCTGAAAGGCCGTCGTGACGTGCTCACCAAGGTCCTGTGGTACTTTCCCATCCACCGACCAGCAGCGTGGTTGCTGTTATTTTCTCTTCCGGCCAGCAACACCCTGGACACTCTCCGGTGTTCAACGACGAACGTGCATAGCGGTTTCGCTGCGAAGCGGAAACCCAAAACCCACAACACCGAGGAGCGTGTTGCCCAAGAACCAGCAAGGCTTTTGCGGCCTCCAGGAGGGCCTTATGCCAACTTTCCACGGTGCCGTCGCGTCGATCGAATGATGGCTTCTCTTTCTCCGTTCAACAGTGTTTTCTATACTGCGCGTTGCTTTGCGATACGGCGTGTCGCTGAAAAACATGAGTAGGCTTGTATGAGAAACAAAGCAACCGTCGCCCAGTAAGGATATTGTAACTCTCGAAGGTCAGTGATGAAATGGATAAAAGTGAAGAAAGAAACACCTTTTCACCTTAGAGCGGGGTTCGAACTCTAACGTTTCAGTAGAACACCGATTCACTGATTACTGAAAATCACTGATTACCATAAAAACGAAGATGACTCAGAAGTCAGTGTTCCTCTCAAGAGACTTCTAACAAAATGACTCGCCAATATCTCAATCCAACACTGACCACATTGCCAAACACCCTTTCGTACGTATGACCATGAACACGTTTTATTACCTTCACACCATTTTCCGCCACTAGCAGCCAGAGAGAAAAGACGAAAACCCGGCGTTTGTAACCTTCATCGGTCGCTGGACTACCCAAGCGGCGGGTACAACAACAACACGAGATAAAAGTCGTCGAAGGTGAGTAAAAGTTTCGGGCACAACGTCAACGCTTTTGTCGTAAACGAGGCACGGCGCCACACGGCGAGCCGGACGCAATCAGCTTCGACGCCGTGGAAAATAACGTCGTGTAACGGTAGTGCACGAAACGGGGTGGATGATGCGGCTCTTACTTTGGCACACGCAACAAACCGCGAGAAGGACGACAAACAATTGACGCGCACACACACGCACGGTGTTCTGTCGTCACACAGCCGGGTGCACGGGAAAAAAAAAATCAAAAGGTAAAACTGAGGGTCCAACTGAGGAGGCGCGATAAGGAGTGTTTGGACGCGCCGAATTCGAATGAAAACAAACGGGGCAGGTGGAAAGAATAAGAAACACACGTACACCGCACTCGCTGTCTCTTTCTTTCACGCGCCTGCTTTTCGGCAAAGTGGAAAATTCGTGGTAAAATGAAATCGAACGAATGAAAACGCGAAGAGGAAAAGAAAAACCGAAAACTCACTCCGCACTCGCCGTCCACCTGGAACCACTATAGGCTCGCCCCGCCTGTTCGCGGTTACATTTTACGCGTTTATTGCGGACACTGCGATGCGACGGCCAGGCGTCACCTTTCCTTCGCAATCACTCCGAAGCGCTATCGAATCTGCGCTGGCCTCGTTTCTTGCTGACATCAAGGATCAGCGCCACCGATGGTTCCGGATGTTTCCGGAGCAACCATCGCCACACGCGGAAGCACTGGTGTTGGCGCACACACACACACTCATTCGCAACACGGCCCGTGCCCGTGCCGTGTCCCAGGCCCGGAGAAATGCGTTATGCTTACTTCCGCCTGTGTGCCGCACACCGTTTCCGGACAGGGAGCACCCGTTTCTCACACGCACTGTTTCTGCGTGTCACGTTCCGTGTTATAGCAGGCCGCGAATGATCACAGCGCGCTCCGGCAACAAAGATGCGCTACGTGGTGCACTATTTCCGCAGATGAAGGGAGCACTAGACCCACGGAAAACGATGCGTCCACTTGCTTCCGGCTCCGGTCCGTGCGTATGCGGTTGGTGTTGCGAACGCTACGCGAAAAAACGTCTTTTCCAAAATGGCGGATGGCGGATACATGAAACACGAAACGTCAAAACGTGAATGTTGTTTTTATGAATTTAACCGATTTTTGAACCCAACTTTGACACTGCGAACCTAACTTTGATGACGAACCTGACACCCGAGAGAGAGAAATAGCAGCGTCTACAATTGAGTGTTGAGGGCTCCAAAAGGCCGGGCTCGAAGCACTGTGAACTGTTGTTATTATCTTGATTATAGACTTTGAGCTTGAGATTCACTGTGAACTGTGAAAAGGCGAAAGACTGAAAAAAATGTGCGTGCCGCAGAGAAACGTGCAAGAAACACGAGCAGCTAAGAAAATTTCACCGGGGACCGCTCACCATTTTCGCCCGCCTTTTGGGTGTCCGATTTTTTCGCCATTGCCCGATTTCAAAAATCAACACCGATTAATCCAAAGTATCACGTATAGATGGCGCTTCATCAACGGAAAGTTCGTTTACAACATTACAAAATATTACAACAAAATAGTAGAAAAATATTCAAAATCACGCGAACTCTTTGAGGCAGAAAATGTGACTCAAGCCAACACAATTTACTAGAGAGAAGCACAAAGTGAACCATTGATCATTGTGAAATTTTACGACCAATCGAAGAAGTGTGTTCAACTAATTAAAACTTACCTTCAATTGCATGAGCTCAACATCTTATATTTTCGATTGGGATCCGCTTCGGTTTACTGCTAGTTTGACATAGTTTATGAACAATCCGTTTTACCGGTTGTTGATGTGTTTGTGTACTTTTTTTTCTTTTTTAGCCTACAGACAATTATCCTAGAGGACACATATGCTAAAGACCGTTCAACTGAACTGTACTAGAACCAACATATTCTTGGGGGATTTTTGGACGCGTTGATGACAATGACCAATGCATACGAAAAAGGAGGTAAAACCAACCATAAGACAAATTTCCTGTTCGTGAATCAGAACCAGAGTTTCATAACTTTTATCGGCATTCTTCCTTGTTCGGGAATCGCTTTCTAACAAACACTCGTGGGACATATTTGCAATTCGTTTACTGGTGTGTTTATGGAGAAAGATGGCGAATGATCACCACAGCAGGGAACCAGCACTTGCAGTTCCAATAAGCTAATCTACTCAAAACTACTCTTATTCTATGCACAATTCTCCTCATTCTTACCCCCTATCTATCTCTGCGTCAAACAGTCTGGCTTCGTGATGATGTCCTTGAAGGAGTATAGATAGGAAATTAGATTTATATTCCTTTTGACGGTTCGTTATTGATGTCAGTGACAGTTCACTGATTGACGGCCTGAGGTTTCACTTCTGCGGCTTCTTCTTCTTTTCGACCAACAGACTTTAGCCCCGTTTCCCATAATTTACTCGGACGGAGCAGTTTCCGCTGCCACGGGGTCTTCTGGAGCACATTTAGAAGCAACGATCGAGTCTTCATTCACTTCCGGAGGCGCCGACAAATTATCTCTCGACTGCGACGGCGAAGTTTGTTCGAATTCCTGCGTGTTTTGTTGCCTCTCATCGTATTGCTGCTCCGGCTGGCAATCGTTGTGCGGTTCAACGTTGTGTCCACTTTGCAGTTCCGGCACGTGTTGCTGATCGTACTCATAGCGTTGCTGTTCGCTGTTGAAATCAGATCGATGTTCGTCGCCGTCATCCGACGCCCTCGCTCCGTGCGACGAATCGTCTTGCGTTAAAAATGATCCACCTTGGGGTTCATTTGATGGAGGAAAACCCCTTGCTTCAGCATGGTCGTTTTCACGCTGCTGCTCTAATAGTTGGTTGTTGCCGTACAGTGTTCTTCCATCCTCCTCATCGGGCAGGTTGTTCGTCTGTTCGGAGTCATCCTCCTGTTCGGGGGAATAGAGAATCGGTTGTGGACGCTCGTCGTCCGGATCATCGTTTCGCTGGCGACGATGATGATCCCGCCCGTACCGGCGATCGCTAGAAGATTCATCGTCACCACGCCGTGTTCCCAGCATCTCATTTTCCCTCACGTCGTTGCCCCTCGTTTCGCCACCATGCTCGGAGGGTGCACGATGTGATGAGGATTCCTCATTTCGCACCATCATTTCTTCGCCGACGGAGGGGCCTCCTTCTTGCTGCGCTCGATCGCCCTTCTCAGCTACTTCCTGTTCACCCTCGCCTCGGCCGCCCGATTGCTGATGATCGCGATTACTTTGCGACCGACCGCCGGCCGATGCTGCATTCCAATTATCATCATCATCCTCCCAGCGCACCGCACGAGTCGGCGCGTTTCCGCCACCGCTCCGGTTGCTACTGCCTCGAGCATTGAATGGTTGCCCACCATCACCACCACTACCGGGGCCTTCGTCTCCACTGCGCCAGTTTTGCCTTCCACGGCCGCGGTTGCCGCCATCGTCGCGGTTGCCATTGTTGCCACGACCGCCACGCTCGTTCCAATTGCGACGGTTCGAGTTGCTATTGCTGTTGTTGCCACCGGAATCGTAACCGTTGCCGCCACCATCGTCTCGATCGAAAAAGGCGCCCTGCTGTTGACGATCTTCATTGAAAAATTGTCCACCACCGCCGCGCTGATTGTTGTTCCGGCCTCCTAACCGATTGCCAAACATTCCTCCGCTGTTACGGTTTCCTCCGGCACCGCCATGGTTTGAAAACTGACCATTACGTCCTCCCTGATTGCGGCCACCACCATCGCCACCGCGTCCACCCTCTCGATCGCCTCCTCCTGCACTGTTGTTGAATCGATTCTGCTGGTAGTTGCTTCCTCCTCGGCGCGTGAAGTCAGCATTTCCAAAGTCTGTAAAATGCAACCGAAGCTTATAGAACACCCGTTTGTGGCCCTCACAACATTGGTCCTGTGAACACCTACCCCCGTCACCGTCGCCACCTCCACGGCCACCAAAGTTCCGTCCTCCTCCAGTTGCTCCTCCTGCTCCGGCCGCACGTTGCTGTTGATGGCTGAATTCCAACACACCGGCCAACTCTCGCAAGCGCTCCGAAAGGGGGCGATCGTCCTGAGTGTTGTCTCCGCTGCGGAAATTGTTGCCACCACCCCAACGGCTACCACGTTCACCGCGATCACGACGCCCGCCGCCGCCACCCCCGGCATCGCCACCACCACGGCCATCGTTTCCGCGATCAAAGTTTCCACGCGGCTGCTGGTCGCGATCGCGACTACGCCGCCCACGATGGTGATGATCGCGGCCACCATCGTCACTCGAGCGAAAGTCTCTTGCTCCCCGTCCGTTACTATCGCCACCACCACCATCGGCGCCATCGTCACCACTTCCTCCTCCATTGTCCGACATATTGCCCCCACCGAGAGGCGGCCCGCCGAAGAATGCTGCGCTGCCAGCTGGTGGCCCCGGTGGAAGATTTCCCAAACTCGGTGGCAACAGCGGTGGCGGAGGCTGATTGAAAAATGCACTACCGTGCCCCCCGCCACCCGGTGCCACCGGTCCGAGGGGCCCCGTGTTTGGAGTGCTTTCGTCTTCCATTTCAATGTCCATATCATCGGCGGACGATTTGCTCATATTCGAAACAGCAGCCACCGCACTCAAGAGGCTTGCGCTCGCTGCACTGCCATTGCCCATCAGCCCGGCCGTGGGCGGTGGTGGAGGAAGCACACCAAAGCCGCCCAGTGGCAGGGGAGGTGGGTTGCCCGGAAGCATCATACCGGGAGGTGGAACGTTTATGCCCAACCCGGACACCATGTTCGGTCCCATCGGAATTCCCATCGATAGTGGCAATCTAGAAAGAAAACCGGCATGATAAATCGAACGCGGACTTATGGGAGTGTGATGTGCGTCATACTTACCGAGTAACAGCACCCATCGGGAAGGGTGGAAGCCCCATGCCTAGCATAGCGGTGGGCGGCGGCTGGCTCGTATCGACGGCACCGAGTGGGAATAGCGAAGGATTGAGCATTCCGGCAGCGGCTGCAGCAGCGGCAGCCGCCGTTGACAGGTCCGACCCGTCGAGCTTCTTCAGCCCCATGCCAGGGGCCAGCATTCCCATTCCTTGTGCGGTGATCCCAACGCCACTACTGCCACCGGCCACACCGGGTGCACCACTGCTACCACCGCCCGGGGCAGCCTTTTCCTTCATCCATCCTGGCATCGTGTCCTCGTCGAACATGCCGCCATCTTCGAGCGAATCCAGGTCAGTGGAGGGGCCAAGTTTCGGCCAGGGAATGTAGCTGACGCCCAAATCGAGATCCCAATAGTCCTTCCACTCCTTGCTCTTGACACCTTTGCCAGCTGCCCACGAGATCGTGATCGCTCGACCGTGCATCTTGTGGTTCTTGAGGCTTTGCATGCACTTGAACGCATCCTGCCGGCGGTTCATGACGATAAACGCGCACCCGCGGGGTGGTATCATATCGATGCTCACGATGTCACCATACTTGCCGAAGGTATCGGACAGCTCCTCCTGTTGGACCAGCTTCGAAAGGTGGCCAACCCACAGTGTGGTGCTGCAAACTGCGAAGGAAAGTAACCGAATGGAAGAGTTTTATTTCGGTTCACGGGAAACAAAGAAGAATGAGCAACCACAAACACCATCGCAACGTAGCAGCAGCTTAGCTTGGCCAGCGGCACGGAAGGTGGCAATCGAAGGCGCGAATTCCGTTCACCGATCTTTAACCAATTTAGTCGCACATTCAGGGAACAGGATTCACTGTCTACAAAAAAACTTGTTCATTTCATACAGACGTCGATCGCTCAAAACGTTTCCAACAATCTCTGCAAACATTGCCGAATTTATGTTTGTTATTAACAGCAAACAATAAATTACGCCACGGGCACCAAATTGTGGTGACTTTAAAAAGAATCGATTACTTTTGGGGCTCATTTACGAAACATGAGCATTGTTCGCTGTCGTGTGTGTAGTAGGTCCGAAGGAATGACCCTACGTTGTACTCTCTGTAACTGTGCTTCTTGTGCTTCAAATATACATATATTGCTTTAAGTATTGCGAATAAAGATTGTTTTCTGATTTTTATCACCAATTTAGGTAATGTTTGAAGCTGCTAAGATAAGGAAAGTTCCAAAACATGCACCATGCTTTAACTAACAAAATACGCCATACGCCAAATGGAGATAATAAACACAGCCCGCCCGTAGCAAAAGGTCACGACATTTGACTCTAAATTTCGAGATATGGCTGCGAACATTTGCCGACATGTGTCGAGAACTGAAAAAGCCAAGCCAAAATCAATCAGTTCAAAGCCACGCACGCGTTGCCACGAAGATAACGACGACTACGAACGAAACCGACCGACCAGACACGGGTTAGCTCGTCTGGCCATTGCTGAAACAATCACAGAACTACTATTGTTTCCGTTTTCACTTCTCCGCACGAACGGCTGGCTCTTCTTGTCGATGTTGCCGCAGTTCATTTCTTTACTATCACTTTTCAGGCACACTTTTGTTCGGATCACGAACACTGAGTTATTCTGGGCACACCACCGGGCCACCGTTCGCTGCTGCTGCTTTTGTGCGCTCTTGTGGGTTGCTCCTTTTGGGCGTATGATGCCGGTCTTACCACTCAGGTGTTCCTTTTTGATCTCCGGCAATCCCTTGCGCTTGCGTTCGCGCTCGTGTTCCTTCTCGCGCTCGCGCTCCTTGTTCGAGGACCCACGATCACGTGACGATCGGCGCCGCGATGATCTCGGCGAACGGGATGCGGACCGTGAACGGGAATGGGAACGGGACGCGCGTCCTCTACGACTGCTACTGGCCCCTCCACCGCTTCCACCTCCTCCACGACGATCGCGTGGTGAGCGCGACCGGCTCTTGCGCCGAGACGACGATGAGGACGATTTGTAGCGATCGTTGTTCCCGCTTCCGCCACCGCCGCCCACGTTGCCGCCTCCTCCTCCTCCTCTGCCACTGCTTCCTCCGCCCATCGGCATGGGATCTCCGAGTATCTGCGCAATGGTTGTAGAAGAGGCATTCGGGTTTGTTGACGTGTTGGTGTTGGGTCAACAATGGTCGCCGCGATGGAAAATCGCAACCGAGCATTTGTGACAATACATGGACAAAAAGAGAAACATAGAGAAATAGAAAAAAAGAAAAGAGAAAAAAGGGGAAAGAAAAGATATCGTTTAAACTGCATATCCCGTGTAATTCCGCCTGGCCCGCGGTTTGCGGCGAGAACCCGGATCCTTCTATCGATTCGTTCGCTCAAAGGGGTTGAGCTGGTCTCTTTTCGTACTTTCGAGTTGGCAGATCGATCAATCGACCGATCGATCCACCTTTTGGCAACCGTGCGCTTCGGCTTTTGGCTTTCATTTCGTTTGGTTTGGCTTGATCTGATGCGTGTGTTTTTATCTCCCATTGGCGTAAGTTTGGCGTATATTTGAAGAAGAAAACAAGGTACAATATTTCAATCCTATTCAACTCGAATAGGAAGGAACTTACCGTCCATCCATCGCTGGAGCATCTCTGCTTCCTCGCAAAGCCGAATTTGTCCAATTTGGACAAAAACGGACCTTCGAGGGAGAGCAGGACACCGAGGGAGATGAGGAAGAAGCCGTTCTTAGGTGCACACACAAACACACGACTCGCTCGTACGGTACTTTAGCCCTACCTTTTGTGCCGCGAGCGTTCTTCTTGCCATTGCCGTCTGTTGCCGTTGGGCTTACGTGTCGGTGGTACCGCCATTACTAATGATCATTTAATGTTTGCTTTACAGTTTGAGAAACATTTCTTCGCTGGGCTTCGTTTACGATGTTACTCATAATGTCACATTACTGTTATTGTCATTAATATTATCGTCGGTATGATGGTGAAAACTCATCGTCGTGTGAAATCATCTATCCTAGGTCATGTTTTCTAAGCTCCTCGAGTAAACAAAACTTATATTTTTCAACAACATGACAGACAAACTTCGTCACAACAGTAATTATCCTCAGTTATCTTATAATATTTCTCAGGAAAGAAAAACATTTGCTGAAAAAAAGTTCAGCATACAAAGTGGGTCAGCAGATAAATTCGTCGGGAATATAAAACGTATCCCAACCTACACACTACACCACGACAGGTGGTTTGAAAGTGCAAAACATCGAAAGTAGCAAAGGACGTAGCTTGTGTCCTCACAGTCAACCATTTCTATTTGCCAGGTGTGCAGGTTGTGGTTGCTTTAGTGGGCGACAAAGAAACGAATAGCAAAAGCAATAATCACCTCAACTCCGGTTATCGCCACATCGTTATCAGTATCAACATCCTTCGCTGATGAGTGACCTAAATAGATCGAGATCGAGATCAAGAATGGAAGAGAGAAAACAAGTGTGCATTAGGAGCGGAAGATGTTTGCAAATTTCTTCTGGACTCGGGCAACGGTTCCGATACCTACCGGCATTCAGATCGATCGGCGGTTGACGACTGAGATCGCATTCATTCGCAAACGGAAGCTTCATCAGCACGCTGGCCAGATGCTTCTCAAACTTTTCCTCCTGCAACCGCATTTCGGTCAGTTTGCTCTGCTTTTCCTCCTGCTGCTTCAGTTTCTGCAGGTTCTGCAGTTGCTTCAGCACGTTCGGATCGGACAGTATCTGCGCAATGTTGCCACCCGGCATCTGTGTCAGATCCGGAAGGCCTCCCGCAGCACCACTGCCTCCGTGTGGGACGGAGGGTGAGCTTTTATCTTCCTCCTCTTCGCTGCCGTAGTCAAAGTCCAGTAGCTTCTTATTGAACTTAACCTGATCCTTCGACGCTTGGGCAGCAGCCGCAGCGGCATCGCCGGATGTTTGGCGCATCAGTATTTGCTGGAACTGTTGTAGCTGTCGGATGGTGTTGGGATCGAGCTGTTTCTGTGATACGATACGGATGGGAGCGGTAAAGCAAAACGTGTTGAAGTTAGTTTATAATTATTGGAACCAATAATAACCACGGAGTGTTACGCAACAGACCGTTTGCCAATTTACCGTTTCACCCAACTGCAGCGGTCCGCCGTGATCATCGAGACCGCTTCCCATGGAAGGGCCTGCTGGCGATCCTAGCATTAGCCCACCAGCCGAATTCATGCCGTTCGCTCCCGCTTGCTCTTGTAGTGCAGCCTGCGCATGGTACTGCTGATGGATCGGGTGATCTGGATTGGCCAGATCGAACAGAGGTTGTATCACCTCGGGCAGGAACACCATGTTCTTCTGCCACAAGTTCAGCACCCGAATGATTTTACTCTAACAAAGGACACAGGAAAGGAAGGACCAATAGTTTTGTGACTCACACAGCGATCTAGCGAGTGACGGTCAAAACGTTTAGTGGCCCACTTACCTTGTCTTCCGGCGGGCAGCGAAAGAGATGCGCAAAAGTCGCCTCCATGTTGCGTGCGAAACGAGGGGCAAAGACATCCTTCTCCGGACCAAACTGGTGCCGCGATTGGCGCACAATCGAATCGATTACGTACAGACCGGGAATCTTGTACTCGCATTTGCACTTCTGGATGAACTTTTCCACACTCTGCACCACATGCTTGTAGAACTTGATTGCCTTCATCGCACTGCGTGTAATCGAGGCCATCTTGGCCTTCGATATCGGCGGCTTTGACTCATAGAGCCCAGAGAGCTGCAAGAACAGAGAAATACACGCATTAATTATGCGCCACCACCATGCACACTATTCAACCCAATCATAATAATCCACAAATCATCACTCAAAAAACAGAACCACCACGAGATCACCCGTCATCAGCGGATTTTCCACAAATTTTTTTTTTGTTTTCATTTGTCACGGCTTTTCTCACAAAAATCCTTTCGTGGTTGTCGGCCGTGCAGAAGAGCCGGTACCGATTTGGCCGCAAAGCCTGTTCCTCCAAACACCTCGTGCACTTTTTTGCACATTATGGTCTTATCAACCCTTTCGTTTCGACCACTGCGCCACATTGCCACCGCCTATCCACGACCACCACGCGCACGGGCCACGGGTAGTGGCCCGAATTCTCACCTCCTGATTGAACACCCGCACAGTTTCCATGCTGGTCGCATCGATAGTCGCCGCCACGATGGA
Organism: Anopheles cruzii; assembly: GCF_943734635.1. Classification (NCBI taxonomy): domain Eukaryota; kingdom Metazoa; phylum Arthropoda; class Insecta; order Diptera; family Culicidae; genus Anopheles; species Anopheles cruzii. The sequence continues at coordinate 11,390,043 of NC_069145.1, forward strand.
AAATTTTTCGCACAGAGCACTAGGCACAGGAAAAGGGGCAAAGATTAATCCGCAGCCTCTAGCACGACGACGCGACGGTAGGGCATGGAGTTTGCCACTTGTCTAGCAGAGCAAATCCGGTTGCGAGCGATTTTGGCCACAACCCGTTCACATGCACTGTTGCAGTTGGGAGGCAATCGGTTTTCCTCGTTGCCGGCGGTTTATTTTCACAGTCCAACTACTGTTTAATTCACCATTCGTAGCGAATTTGGTCGGACCGATTTTCTACGATCAGCACAAGCACAGAATTTCTCAAAATGGCTACTCCTTGTATGGCACACGGTCGTGTACGTCGATGCATCGAAACGGTTGAAAATCGAGTATCGCTGAATCGATTAATGGCAAAAACCGAGGCTGTCAAAATGGGGGTACTGAACAGCGTACAGAAAACAATTTTTCCTATCTTTTTTTAGCAAACGCACTGTTAAAACATGGACCAAAAATAAAGAAAGCAGCGTACAAAATATTAATGAATCCTTTTTCTAGTTGCCAATCGAAACCGCGAACCGTGAAACAATTCAACCGTGTCTCTTCCAACAGCACAGTCGATGAAACATTTAAAACAGAGACCTTTCGTTCGCAGTGTAACGCTTCCAACCTGTCAATCTGGTAACGGTGGTGTAGTAACGCAGCTGAAGGATAAATCCGTTCTTGGAGGCAAAGATGGCGTTTGGTTCGGTGTCTTAAAGCGAGTGTCCGTGTAAGCGCGGTTCGAGAAAATAAAGCACATTATTCGGATGTAAAAAGTAACAAATCGCAGCGAAGGGAAACGCATTTTTCGGCGGAAAATCGCGCTGACGTGAGGGAGAGTGTTGGGAAAGCACTCGCAGTGTCGTCGTGCTGCAAATCGAGGTAATAAAATGGGCTACATTCTGTGCTCTGTGCTGATGTCGTGTGTGGTGCTGTGTGAGCAATAAAAACAGAAGGAAAAATTGCATATGGCATCCTGACTTTCGGTACTTATCGGGTTTTTCGTGAAAGTCGTTGTTAAACCAACAGATAATGTCGGGAATGGTTTCGGTTCGCGTCGTGGTTCGTGGTTCGCTCGTGAAGGTGAAAAAGACGATCGGCGGCCACCCGCGGTTGTGTTGTTTGGGTTGCAAAAGAAGGAAGGCATCAATCGAAGTAGGCTGAAGCCAAAAATGCTATTCCTGGCAGTGCCGTGTGTCCTGTGTCTCTTTTGTGCATGGCGAGATGGTGGCACAAATAGAGGCCAAGAGGAGGACACCACAATCGGAGCAGCCTTACGTTGCGCGCGTTCCCGGTGAATTTTCCAGCATTTCCTGGATTGGAGCATAACTTCGCGAATATTTCAGAACGCCCGCCGCCGCGTGCTCGTCGTGATGGCTCCGGTATTCGGTCGCGCTTCACGTCCTGTATCGTGTCCCCATCGCAAATCCTACCGAGTCGCGTTTTCGATTTGAATTGAGTTTTAATGTCGCGTTTCGCTTTCGGGAAAACTGTTTCATTCGTCGCATGGAACTACCTTTGATCGCAGTCGTCCTTTCCGGTTTCTCGGTCTCGGTTTCGTTATACGGTCGTCGAATATGATGCCGCGCGATATGCCGATATGTCCGCGTAGCGAGGAGCCACTCTCGATACATTCTGTAACTGTATCACAGCTTCACAGTGCGGTTCCACGATACTGCCTTCAGAAAAAAGTCAAACAGCCTGGCCATGGTGCAGCCATGATGCACCGCCAGAAGCCGCATTCCACGATCAAGAAATTGTGGCGAATGTTTTTCGCTGCCACCGGGAGATCATCTTACTAATCCTGATTGCTTTTCTCGTTTCCACCATCTCACCGCACGGTTCCCTTGCATCTGAAGTACCCCAAGGGACACGTACTTTTGGGTGCAGTACCGACGTGCGGGACTACAAAACCCAAACAGTCACACCCAAAGGCAACCGGTACACACAATAGCACTGGTACAAGAAGCCTAGAAGTTGTTCGTGATTCAAAAGTGTGTGCGTGCGTGTGTGATCATCGATCGTTCGATCGCCCGCATTCGATTCGTATTTACTACGAATTCATAACTACGGTCGCGATCCTTGCGATCGATTCGAATCGCGCGGGTGTCACAAATCTATCGCTGATCGCCGCGTACGTTTGACCGGTGATCGATGTCGTTGCGACGGCGTGACCTAAGCCCCCTACCGCGCGGGAGTGGTAGCGGGGGTGGAGGGTCTCTCGGTGCCAGCAGCAAGCTACGAATGGATCGTAATCCAACAAGGGCAAAAATTAACGGTAAGAGTCTACACCGTGACATTTCTATGAGATCCAAAAACCATAATGTCTTCCCTTTTACCATTCACGCCCTCCACTAGATCCCAGCCACCCGGCAGGCAAGCGCAAGGAGATTGACAACGTAATGAAAAAGGCACGCGCCTTTCCGAACGAGACCTGGGACAAAAAGCTGCTCGAGGCGGAGGAGAAAGATCCCAACCGTTGGCGTCATACGGGCTACAAAAAGTTGTACATCGAGGACGACCCCAGTAGCTCCGATTCTGGACGCGGCGGTGCTCCCGCTGGACGCTATGGCAACGGGGGACGCCGCAGTCGTTCGCCGCGCTCTCCACGGCATCGTCGTACACCGTCGCCGTTGCCACCGATGCGGAAGCGGCGCATCTCATCTCCTTCACCGTTGCCGCTGCGTCGACGGTCTCCTCTGCCATCACCGATTACTCGAAAACCGTTGCTGCCGGAATCGAAACGCCGACCGCGGTCACCCTCGCCGCGAATGCGTCGCAAATCACCTCTGCAACTTATGACGCGGCGCCCATTATCGCCTGAATTACGTCGCCGATCGCCGCCACCGAACATGATGCCAGCAGGATCACCACGCCGACCTCGGCGCTTGTCTCCACAGCCGGTACCGTCATCGAAAGCGAGCCGAATGCCACCGGTTCCGCGATCGAAACGGCCACCTTCACCACCTCCCAGGGTAAGCGTTTGTTGGCTGATCTTGCACAAACACACAGTAGCAGGATCGCGTGCGATGCAACGAATCGATCGAATGCAGAGCAATCGTCTTGTTTACAAGCAGACCGACGATTGCGCCGCAGAACACCTTCTGGCGTTGAATAACCATTTTTCTTTTTCAGCCGATAAAACTTTTTTGTTAGCTTTCGGTTGGACTGTTCCAGTTCAACTATTAAGTAAAGAAGAATCATAAGCAACCAAATTTCATAAAAAAGGAAAGCATTTCCTTTCAAAATCAACATTTCACTTCTCTATCTTATCAATGTGTGCCACTTACTGCACGATCCTTCCAGTAAATAGGTTAAATGTAAAGGCCTTACATGTAAATGAATATTTTAAGAAACATTATTGGCTTATTGTTACTTTTGGTGATTATAGTAGTTCTTAGTCTGAGGTGAGGGTAAGAAAATGTTCTCGGCCTGTACTAATAGTTGCGTTATTTCTTTGCCACGATGCCCGCAGATGAGTCGTTCGGGTTCGATGAGCAGTTGCTCTGACGACTCCTGCTCTGCTTGCTCGGCCAAAGATCATCGTCGTCGTCGACGCTCTAGGTAAGCATGGTCGTTTTGATCGAGAAAATCAACGATGGGAAGTTTCCTAACACCGCTATGTCGCTGGAAGCTAAAGACGTCGAATGTAGAACTCGCGGGTGGACTGGTGTAATCCTTTCCTAAAATTACTCGTGTCCCTCTCGAATCCCTCCGGTGGGAAATGTAGATCTCGGTCGTTTTCGCATCCGCGTCCGCGCGCTCGTTCTCCGCCGCACAGCAACGGTTCGAAAACTCACCGACGCGATGGTCTCGGGGCCAGTCACGAAAACCGCATACGCCCCATGAGTCCGCCGCCGATGGATCCGCGACGCAAGCCAACAGTACTTCCGCCGTCCTCATCGCATCAATCCGAACGACTACCGAAAGCTCAGCGAAGTCTCGAGAAGGTGAGTAATTCAGTAAATGTAAGCGCGATCACTCTTATCGTAACGATCTTATGAACGTAGGATCCCCGTGATCGAGTCGCCCGATCGATTCCACACCCGTCGGTTCCAGAGCCGCGCCTGAGACGTCCTCAAACACCTGAATCGGATCGAGGACGAGTGTTATCTCCACCGAAGCGAGCAAAGCACAGCAGTAAACATTCTTCGGCCAGCTCTGTGGCAGTCCCGCCAGAGGATATCCGCCCAACCAAGAGTAGCGGCCGTTCGTCGAAGCAGCAACCACCACAGCTAGCCACTAACGGTGGTCAGGAAGCGAATGCTCAACCGGTGGCGGGACCCTCATCAGCGGCTCCGGTTGCTGCTGGTCACAAGAAACACAAAGAAAAAAGTGCGGAGAAACTACGGGCTCGCGTTAAGATCGAAGGAGAACCGAAACAAGCGAGAGCCGTCGCCCGGCCACGTTCGCCCTCCAGCGGCTCGGAGGAATCGAGCAGCAGTGAAAACTCTCTGCCTCGTTTTACGGCCACTACTCGCCTCACCCTGTCCGAGCGCTTCGGGAAGATGGCCCAGTGGAGTGTCGATCGATCGAACATGGAAAATATGCGCATCACCAAGAACTCGGCTGGTGGCGATCTGAAGGTGATGATCGAGGAGGAACTGGAAGCTCCACCGACACGCTACACGTAAGTTGGTTCAGCGGTTAAGTGGTTTCAACGGAAAAAACTGCATCCAAATGTTACGTCTTGTCTTGTGTACGTTTTCTACTTTCCAAACACAGCTACTCACCGGCTCCCGCTGGTCACTTCCCCGAGGAACTGATGACCACTGGACCCAGCGGACTCTCGTCGTGGGATGACGTACGAGTGCGCTACGAATATTACAAGGGCCGAGGCTACCTGCGCGATCTCGACCTCCAGGACTACATCAAGTGGGAGGAATGGTGGTACAAGTACCAGGAGTGGTTGAAGCAGGAGCGCTACTATGAGCTCTGGGAACGCACGCAGATAAACCGGCGACGGAAGAAAATCCCCATTTCGCAGCGTCTCAACTAAGCCTGTCCGAAGACGGACAAATGATTGTGTGCATCGTACGATCATTATTATTACTACATCGGTTTAGCGGGGGAAACCGTCTTATCATCAACTTTGATTTTTGAATTTAAGTTGATGCACTGTCTGTATTCGAACTGACGACGAACAGAAGGGAACCGGTCGATCTGTACGATGTCCGTTAGATAAGAGATCTTCCGGCGAATCACAAAAGAACATCTGATGATCGTCATGTAATGGAATGATTTCTGCAAGCTTTCATGACTGTTTTGGCCTGACGGACTCGGATAGTCACCCAAACTTCCGAGCTTAGAAAAGTTTGCCACAATTGAAGCGTCTTCTACGGGATTCAAACCCGTAACGCAAAACCATGTACGACAGTAACGAATGAAACCACTTTACAATTTGTCAACTTTTCTGTTCAATCAATCGATGATCTTAAAACGTAATGTTTAAGTAATATAAGAATGTTCGTTCTTCCTCATTTGACATGTCTACTGTTTTACGAATTCACCTTTTTCAAATATCTTTTCTTACAAACGTAGAACGTGTGGCAGTTTATGAATGTAGTTGGCACGCACGTGACACGTTTTCCGGACAGCAACGACGGGATTAGTACTACTTCCATAGTCTTTCTTTTTTTTATAGCTTTTTCTGAAATCTGTAACGTACTGTGTGCGTGGAAGTAAACGAAACAACTCATCAAACATATTGCATTGACAACTGAAATAGTTTGGCGATGAATAGAGCCGTGTGAACTTTGTTCCAGTTCGTAGATGACAGAGGACTAAGTTTAAAGAGGAGCAGTGTGTAAGTGTAAAAATAAAATCTAAATTATTGCACTTAAAGTACAGTTGTGGTTTTACATTCGAAATTATTTATTTCCTAAGCACATGCGTCTCTTTCGTGCTACAGTTTTAGTTACATACAAGCCTCCTAACGAATCCAGCACGAGACCACTTTGCGGAACCATATCGACAAAACTCCTTTTTGTGTTAGACGCTCATTGTCCTTTGCCGAGCATTTCAATGTGTTTGGAGATGTCTTCGGCAGTTGCTTTAGTCAGTGGAACCGACTTTTCTTTTCCCATCTCTACAAAAAAAAAGAAAAATACACCAAGGCTTGAGTGGAACGGACAAAGGTATCTTGCATTCGCTGTTCATCGTACCGTAACGAACCCAAAGTCTGGGCTGTACGCCGCTGCATTCACGCACCAGAATTGGGAGCGAAGGATTATCGCGCTTCAACTGAACGTAGCGGGTGTTTACGAATTCACTGTTCGAATGGACGGAAGGTGGTAGTCGGCGATGAACGATTGTGTAATAACAGACAGCTAGCGACCGAGCGGGGCAACATCGTTACTTACCGTACGCCTTGTGACTCTTCGCCCGTTTGGCACAGGTGCAGCCGGAGTTCCTTTACGGACGGGCTGAGCCTTGCGAACCGAAACAAAGTTAGCCTCATGTTTAGAGTTTATTTCACCCGCTAGGATTCCTTTTCGCCGATGGCCAAGAATATCGAAAGCACAGAAGAAAAACAAACTTTAGCCACTTTGCGTTGACAGTTTTGACATCGATTTGACGGCGTGCATCGTTTTCCTGTCATAATATGCGGCTTTCGAAGATTCGTCGATCTGATCGTTTTTCGAATGCAGCCAATTGTTTCAAAACGAATTTAAAAAATTCAATATTTTCCGTGAAGTTTCTGAACCACGGAATTAGAATCCGTAATATTCGACATTTGTTATGCTGATTGGTTACAGGATTTGAAAACAGCCCAAACAAAAAAAGCATTTATTTTTTAATTTTTTTACCGAAGATCTGAACCGTGAGACGGCCAATCTCACTATATGGACCGGATTGTGTTATGGATCTCTTTCTGACTACTACACTATATTCTGTATTTATTCAGGATCACAAGTCTACAATTGTTTCACCTTTCTGCTTCCGCCATGCGTTTTCCCTTCGCTCTACGTTCAGCACTGCGCCGCCGTTTTTGATGGCAGGACAACACTTTGCTTCATTTCATGAACGTCTGAAAATGGACATGGATACGGTATACTTTCACTACTTATAAGTAACAACTTACCGATAAATGCTTCCCGATGATTAAAATTACTTACTTAAAATTACCTATTCAATAATTTGTTTACGTCGTGAGCTAAACTGTCAAATGTTCGAACGGTTCGCGAGAATGCCGAAGTCGACGCTCCATTGGCGCGAAAGAGAAGCTGTCGAGTAGAGAGAAATCCCGTCTCAGTATGAAGAAAAATAGTCTTTTTTTGTTTGGGTCGTTTGCCACAATTCGTTTGTGTGTTTGTGATAGCGTGAGCAACAGCGGTAACAACGAATTGGAATTGTGGAAGCACAAATGAAAACGGAACGTCAAACGCAACGTTGGTGTGCCTACGAACGCAAGCATAGAAAAACGGCCGTGGCAGACAAAGGCCACCGCCGGTAACGGGAGGCCGAGCGGAGCACAGCGTTCGTTCTGCCGGAGTGAAAACAGAGAAGTTTTTGGAGCGCGTGAGCGGAACGAGACGGTTGCTTTCAGTTCGACTTTGCTCTGACTGGAGCTGTCAAAAAGTGCTGACCAAGAAAGTCGAAGTGCGGTCGAGTGTTGCAGAAAAGTGCCCGTCCCCGAGTCAACGGAAGGACATCCGATAACGATCGGCACCTGTGCGGTTTTGGGCTGCTTCTGCCCACCTTGCCCCGTGGCCGGCCGCCTTATCATCGAGCGTCGAAAGCATCATCGGCCGGCTGTAAACGCCCAGGGTGCGGTCAGGGCCAAAAATACCAACAAACATTGCGGAAACAAACGCTCTCTACTGCTCGGTTGCCGGACCTTCGCCACAAAGCCAAACTTTCGCCACACCCTGCCTTGCACACCCCGGGGAGGCTCCGTGCGTGCGTGTCAATAGTTTAGTGTTTGTGTGGCCTGTTCCTCCTCCAGTCAAGCGACCGAAACCGCTCAATAGGTCAAACCACCTTATCGAACAAGCGGAACATGAAAACACGCTCGGTCGCTTCGTCAGTGCCGGAATGAAAGCGGAAGGCCGCAGTGATCGAATTATGAAAAAAAACATAACCACCGTTCGCCGAGCGCATCCTGTTTCTGGCTTTCCTGGCCTCGCTGAGTCATTAGAACGGCGCGTGTCTGTGATCTCAGTTTTTCTTTCGGAAGCAGTGTCAGTTTGGTGGCCAAAGTCAGGTGCCTGTGAAGGATGTGTGAATTAATTGTGATGCCTTTTCGTGCGGGCTCAAACATATCACGCGTGCATGCGTGAAGTGCGTGTGTGCGAGGCGTAGGCTTTGCCGTGTTTTTGGGCGATCAACGACGCTGCATAGCAACGGGGAGCCCCCCGCCAATTCTTCAAGACCTGCAGTGCGGAGTGCAGCGGAGTGTGAAAGCCATCCTATTCGTATGGTGCAGGTCTGCCGTGAATTTTGAGAAGTGCGTCTAGATAATATTCCGCTTTCGGAGTGTGCTGAGTGCGGAGAATGTAGAAGTCGCCCCGTTTAATTTGTCTACGCGCGAGCGCGCGTGTGTGTGTGGTCACGGGCAGTGGTAAAGGGCAGATAATTGTGGCAACAAGTGCAACATCGCGACGGCAACGACGGAGCACGAGCGCCCGCGAGATAAAGAATCGGCTGCGGTCTGCATTAATTATTGGACCGGGCGTGTGCGCTACTGTGTCCGCACACCCTGTCCCTTCTTTGTGCCGGCCACCAACTGCTGTGTCTGCGAAGCACGAAGGAGAAGGAATTGAATCATCATTAATAGGATTCGTCATCGCTCGCGCAACATCGCATCTAGTGCTCCTCGGTTGGGTGCTCCTGCTTTAGAAAGGGACCGCTTCTTCTCGTCGCGATAGGCCATTTGTCGCCTCCCAGATGCTGGCCTCGGAAGTGGAACAGTGATCAGTAGGCAAGAACCCGCGCCTAGGGGAGTAATCTGTTCCGCAGCACCACCACCATACACAGCGCTGTGCGCAATGGAAAGCTCGCGTAATGAGTCGAAAATGTCGCGGCTTGCCGATTACTTTGTCATTGTCGGTTACGATCACGAGAAAGAGCGTAAGTTGAGTGAGGAATTTGCGTTGCGATTTGTATGTTTTCTGCTGCTGAAGCTAAACTGTTTCGTATTTCTGTTTGGTACCTCATTTGGTGTGTAAACTTATCGATAAGGAACGATTAACTCACCGCAGCTTCGTCTTCCGCATTAAAACTCCATTGGCTAATCGTAGCAAGCGTAAACGTAATTGCCCCGTTTTACTAACAACCTTCCCCGGGGTGCGTTTGTGCTCCACAATCGACGCGTTAGTTGGCGGCGATCGTTATTTGTGCAACCGTCGTGCAGCTGTAGATACATAGGAACCGCATGACGGGCTCCTCCTCCTAGGTCATAGTGAATCCACAAAGAGTGCACATTCTTTTGGCTTCAACGTTGCTCAACTGTGAAAGCTTGTCAATTTCTGTCGATCTCTGGCGTTGTAATTTTATATATTCTTTTAGTACTCAATATGACACAATCGTTGAAATCATCCTTAATCTTCTTTGCTGATAGGCAGCGACAACTACAGGAAGTGAAACAATTTCTGTTTTAAGCAAAAATAGTTACACTAAAGTAGGTCAAAAATGTCCCATTTCCACGAAAGGTAGATTTGTCTTCACAACTAAAAACGTAATGTCAACCGAACCGAGTTCAGTCAACCGAAGTGATTTGGTTTCCGTTTTCTATCTTCTATGGTGCCACTTCATAAATGGTGCTTACCTCATCTCACAGGAACGCACCATACATGGGGGAAACATGGCATTGCGGCGCGTTCTATTTGTTGACCACGAGAGTGCATTTGAATTTGACCCCACAACTCACATTCTATCGACAACGATGGCGATGGACTGTGAGACGGCGCGGCCCGACAAGTCAAACTAACCAACTAATCAATCCAATCTTCCCAGCATCACTTCCAGCTGACCCACGGTAGCCCCGGAGCAACCGCAGCATATCATCAGCACACATGGGTCTTCTCCAACGGGCCAGTAGAAGTCGAAGGAGAATGTCTACCCCGAGTGTGCAACGCCTTGGTCTGTTGGCCACATTCTGTACGCGTGTTTCTCGCGCTTTATTTCAAATCAACAAACGATCAACTCACATGGCGCAGTGAGTGAGAGCTGATCGCGATCGCATCTTGTGCTTACACGATCATAACTTTTCTTTTCTGGCCACTCTAGAAATCTGCCACAACTACTGGCGAGGAATGTGAGGAAAAAGCAACATTTCGTCTGGCGCACGGTGGTGGCCGCCTCTATCCGCCAGATGGAAGCGCCGATACTTCGGAAAATGATCAATAAAAAAAAACGATCGGTTCGAGCCACGGCCGATGTGGCAAACGTTTCTCCGGCACAAACGTATCGCCTTCGGGCGTCATAATGGTGTTTTCTATCGTGGCGCAAAGTAAGCGTTTGGCACGCATTTGGGAAAATGTAATAACAAAGCGAATCGCGCGCCCTCCGCCGCTACACGATCACGTATTTGTGCAATTTTCGCGAGATAGAGTTTTCTACTCCCGGTTAGTCGAAAACTCGAATACAACTCCTTTCAAAGATACGAACAAGACTAACTATATTTCTGTCTGTTCCGATCTTATATAATCTCTTATCCTAACTTATCTTTCGGTTACCTTATCTTTTTCTGGCCTTATTTGCCTGAGTCATTCGAAGGTTGGATGTACGCAAATGGGTTTGCAGAAGCTGATCTGCTTGTTGTCCCGGTGTACCCCTAACGGATGTTCTGCTGGATGTCGTAGCAAGTTCAGGCGTGTCGTTGTTATCTGATGTACCCGGCGATTGACCGTTGAGTCAGCTAGCGTTGCTTACTCGCGTGCTCGCTTGGAATTTTCTTTTCGCGATCTTTCGATCGTAACAATTTTCAGCTTGCCCGGTCGCGGTGGACTTTCCTCTATGCCGCTGCACGGTCGAATCGTTTTTCTTACATAAAACCCTTCTAACACACGCCCCAGCGGTCAGGCCAGATGGTTGAAGCCGAAAGTAGGAGTTGTCTCCTACACGCTTCGGTGTGTTGTTTTCGTTTTTCGTTCACAATTTTAACGCCCAAGGTTTCGCCCAAAATCGGCTGACCGAAAAAGTAAGTGGAGCGAATGATGGCTAATTATCCAATTACCCAAGGTTTCGCTGTGTTTATAAACTAATGATATAGGTTGCAAACCCAATTAGCGAACGGGCTAAGATTTCATCGTTTCATAATAAAATGTTGCACTTTAAACACAACAAAGAGACATTTAAAGTATACAACAAAAGATGAAAGTACTATCGGTTACCGGAAAAAATTAAAACGCTCAAGACAGGAGGTTTTCTGTGCTCATTGTCGTCGGCACAGCAACGTCGTACGTCGTTTGCGATTTATTGGGGCTTCTAAATGATGCTTCGGCTGCTTTCGCCGGCGATAAGCGGCCAGCTAGGGCAGCCCGCCGACGTCAATCTCGAATGGTCAATGCTTCATCACCTCATCAAGCGTAGCTACACCGTGGCGACATCCAGCCGCGGTGCCAGTTAGGCCTCGGTTACTTTCGCCATCGAATCGCGCACCCCACGGCGTTGGTAGTCGGGAGCAATAAAAACACGGCGATCGGTGCGAAAAGGATGGATCACTTTCGTATATCGTTGGAAAATGAAAGAAAACCCTACCCGGGGCTGGTCTGGTCTGGTGGGCTGGTTTTGATGAGCGCGGTAGCGACGGGGTACGGGTAATTTGAACCATGAATCCCTGCAGCCTGCAGCCTTAGGGTGGTGCGTGGCTGGTGCGAACGGCACGATGAATCATTCCACCGCGCGCCGGTGGTTTGCGTAGAAAGTGAAATCCATCCTTCCGTTCCGCTGCCTGCTGGCTGACCGCTGTGACCACCCATGCGATGTTTGACTTTATTTGTCCGTTATATCAGGAGCAAGAGATAGGGCGCATTCGAGGGAACGTAATTGAAGAAACGCAAAGTTTCAAAACTAGTCCCACACAGATTAGTGTGAAGCAGCGTCTCGGGAACGTTTGTTTGTTTACAGCAGCGATGGTGTGCATTCCAGCAAACGCGGACAAACATGCCCGGTACGACCGGTGGCCGCTATTCGGTTACGGTAATGCTTAGACCGAAAAACCGATAATGAAAGCGTATGTTTAAGAAATGTTCTTCAATTGTGGCCTTTGGACCTGTTCAATTGTACGAAGGTCTTTTATTAATTTGTGTCTTTCTCCTGCCACCTGCAAACCCGGGTTCTGTTTTCTATGCTACGGTTGGTGGTAGGAAATGATTTTGCTCCGCATAACGCGTGTACCTTCCCTATAGAATCACAGCATCTGCCTGTGCTCTGCGTGTTGCGGAATTTGGCTGTTGGCCCGGGCAGTAGCAGTGGCAAAAATACGCACCGGTGCTGTACTATAATTTTGTGGCTGATCTTCCGCGTTGTTCTCTGGTCGGAGGGAGTGCACAACCGCGACCCGTGGCGGTGCGATAATGCGTCCGAACAGCGAAGGTTAATTATAAGCCAACGGTGCGCCGAGCACGTGCTCCGCGGAGGAAGATTACTTCGAACATGAAGCTGTTTGCCCATAAGTTTTCGTCTCTTGAACTGCTCTCGTGGCTCCCGATAGCGCTGAGAATGGCACGCTCTTCACTTTTTGTTGCATTCAACTCACACTAATCGGAAGACAAGATTGTTCACTGTGCGCCAGGCAAAAACAGAACCTCACTGTCTGACGTAATTGAGAGCCCGGACGGAGAAACGGTTAACGTTTTGTTTTTTATTGTTATTTGTTGCCGCTTGTGCCACCCAAAGTACACGCTTTTCGTGAAGGTCTTTTTCGTTTCGCTTGATTACGAACCGGGCTGGTCTTCGAAGTTGTTCATTTATGTTATAGTTTACAGTGTTCCTTAAAATTGTGCAGCTACAGTAAAGAATAATGGTCTCAATGAATGATTCTTGCATTTGCAGGAACCGGCTCGCGGACGGGCAAGATTCTACAGAGATTTCCCGAGAAAGACTGGCCCGACACACCGTTCATCGAAGGAATAGAATGGGTAAGGAGAATGCGTAGAATTTGTCAAATCTCGATCATGATGTTGATCTTGTCATTTATTTATTTTCGTAGTTCTGTCAACCACAAGGCTGGGCACTGTCGACCGTGCGCCAGGAGCCACAGTTTTTCGTCTCAGTGCTAACCGACATGGACGGTAATCGGCATTACTGTGCCTGTTTGTGTTTCAACGAAACGATCGCCATCACGCCCAGCAAACCGATCGATGAGGAGGAAGAGGACGATAATCTGTCACCGTCGGCTAGCGCAGCGGTATTGGCCAGTGGTCCACCGTCGATCACTCACCACAGCATCATGTACGCCCCGAAGTGTCTCGTTATCGTGTCGCGGCTCGAGTACATAGAAGCGTTCCGCAACTGCCTCGGAACCATCTACACCGTGTACTTGGAGAGCCTCAAGTTTCAGCTCCACTACCTGATCGGGAGCATCCTCGGTTGCATTCAGGTCCCACCACCCGGTGGCCCGCCGGTACGCTTTTCGATCGGTGCCGGCGATAAACAGATCCTGCAGCCACCGCTCTCCAACACTCTGCCGGTGACCGGTTCCTGTGTCAGTTTGTTGTTCCATCAGCTCGGCATCAAGAACGTGATGTTGCTGTTCTGTGCGGTAATGACCGAGCACAAGATCCTGTTTCACTCGACGAGCTACACACGGCTGACGGATAGCTGTCGGGCACTGACGGCCCTGATGTATCCGTTTCGCTACAGTTTAGTGTACATTCCGATATTGCCCGCGTCGCTGCTTGAGGTACTGTCAATGCCGACCACGTTCATCATGGGCATTCATAGTTCGTTGCGAAGTGAGATCAGCGAAATTTTGGACGTGATCGTAGCCGATCTCGACGGTGGATCGATACACATTCCGGAATCGTTGGTACCGCCCGTCGCCCGACTTCCGGCCTCGCTGTGGGATGCGACGGAAAACGCGTTGCGTATGGTACTGCACCCGGAGCTGGCGCTGGCTGATTTGGCCTTCCCCTCCTCGATACAGCTGCACCATCACCATCAAGCCAGCCATCATGCTCCACATTCCCACGGCCACCACCACCATCACCATCCAAACCACCACCACCACGCGGCAAATCCGGGCGGCAATCCGAATGGTGGCACCGGGCCAACGAATGGTCCAGCGAATGGGTACAGCTTCCGGGAGCAGCGAAACGACGTGATGCTCGATAAGGAGATCCGGGCCGTGTTTATGCGCCTTTTTGCGCAGCTGCTCCAGGGCTACCGGTCCTACCTCACGTTGATACGTATCAACCCGAAACCGATCATCCAGTTCCACCGGGCCGGCTTTTTGGGGGCTCGTGAGCTGGTGGATTGCGATTTTTTGTCCCGCGTCCTCGACAGCATGTTCTTTACCGGGTTCGTGACGGAACGGGGACCACCGTGGCGGGCGTGTGACGCTTGGGACGAACTGTACAGTACGATGAACGATTTGCTCAAAACGGAAGCGCAGGATGGGTCGCTGGTGCTGATACACATCCAGGAACTGGCCCGCCAGCTGTTTACAAACGAGTTCCCGAACCCGCAACCGTTTCAGCAGAAAGTGTTACGACCCCCCGAGGGGGCCTTCGCTCGTATCCACCAACCGCCGATGCCACTGATTGACGCACAGGACGTGCAGTGCGTGATCGACGATGGGTTGAAGGCGAACGATCTGCAATCTCGTATGCAACCGGTGCGGGTAAAGTTACGGATCGTCCCGATGGGCCCGTACCTGAAACCGGCCCCACAGGAGATGCGGCCGATCGTCAACAACAGTGCACGGAAACTGGAGGTGCTGCGGAACTGTATTAGTTGCATTTTCGACAACAAAATCACCGAAGCCCGCAAAAGCTTTCCGGCCGTGCTGCGGATACTGAAGCAGCGGGAAGCACGCCTCACGATGTGCCGCGAGCTGGCAAAGATTGCCCACGGCAACAAGCAGCTCGATCACCAGCAGTTCGACCTCGTGATCAAGATCATGAACCGCGCGTTACAGGATGACTCGGTGAAGGATGAGTTCGGTGTGGCGGCAGCCTTGTTGCCCCTTTCGTCCCTCTTCTGCCGCAAGCTGTGCACCGGAGTGATACAGTTTGCGTACACCTGCATCCAGGACCATCCGGTGTGGAAATCGCAACAATTCTGGGAAGACGCTTACTATCAGGAAGTGCAGACGGCGATCAAGGAGCTCTACCTGCCGCTAGCGAACTGGCCCCGCAGTTCGGTGGCAGGAGCGCTGACGATGGGAGGTGGTCCGAACTGTTCCGGTGATACACCACTACTCGCGCACTCTAGTTCGCGGGACAAAGTTTCGATGCTGTCCCGTGCGCAAGAACCGTCGGCACTGGAGATCGCGGCGGATCAGATGCGCGAGTGGGTCGCCATGGACAGCGTTGGCCAGCAGGAGCTGATCAACAAGGAAGAAAGCACGCTCTACAGTCACGCCATTTACTATGCCAACCGGATGGTGTACCTGTTGGTGCCGCAAGACGTCGGCGGGTTGGTGGGCGGCCGGGCGCCACGGGCCGACGGTCATCGGGCGGAGGACGATACGAGCGTTTCGAACAGTGTGATCGAGTCGCGGAGCCACAACAGTGATCGGAACAGTGACGAAGGGTTCGAGGAGCAGCACGATCCGGGAGAAACGGGTAACGCGGTAGCGAAGATGGTGTGCAAGTTTATCGATCGCGTGTGCACGGAAGGTAACGTGACGGCGGAACACGTTCGCAATCTGCACCAGATGGTGCCGGTCACGATTCAGATGCACATCGAAACGCTCGAGGCGGTGGCACGTGAAGCGAAGCGTATCCCGCCGATTCAGAAGCCGAAGCTCCAGTACCCGGTGCTGCTGCAGGAGGAGAAGATCATTGGCGAGCTGCGGGCGTACCTGCTGGCGGACGGGCGCGAAGATAAGGAGGGTGGCGGAAGTGGCACACTGTTGCCTGCGGAAGGTGCCCTGTTCTTGACCAACTATCGGGTCGTTTTCCGGGGTTCGCCGTGCGATTCGTACTCGTGCGAACAGAGTGTCGTGCGAGCGTTTCCGATCTCTTCGCTGACGAAGGAGAAGCGCCTCACGGTCATCTACCTGCAGCACCTGGAGCAGGTGCTGCCGGAGGGTATGCAGCTACGCTCCGGGACATTTCAGCTGATCAAGGTAGCGTTCGACGAGGAGGTACCGCAGGAGCAGGTTGAAGCGTTCCGGAAAGCGGTGCACAAGATGCGCCACCCGGAGGATGAACTTGGCCACTTTGCTTTCGCCACGCACGGACTGGGCCCGCACGTTGGGCTGGCCGGTGGCCACAAGGTGAAGGAGAAGAATGCCACGTTGAAGGACTTTGCGAAGAAAACGCTTCTTCGGACGGCGAAGAAGGCCGGTTTCAAGCAGAAAAGTGGCGCCACGAAGCGAAAGTACATTCTACCGGGCGCGGTCGAGTATGATGATTCGGCTTACGGTGGCGGTAGTGGCGGTCCATCGCCACCTTACGGGGGCTCGAGTGGTGGCCTGCCCGCCGCAGGAGGTGGCGGTATGAGCGAGCAAAACAACAACAGCCACCTGATGCTCGACGATGAGAATGTGTCGGACGAAGGCAACGATACGCTGCCTCGGGTGCAGGTGAAGGACGTGGAGCGACTAAAGGAGCGTAGCTACGTGCGGGACTGGTTGCGGCTGGGATTGGGCGACGTGCAGACGACCGGCTACCGGATCAGTGCGGTCAACAGCAACTATAGCGTGTGTCGCACGTACCCCGCGATGCTGGTGTGCCCGAAGGAGATGTCGGATGACGCGTTGCGCTGTATGGCCCGGTGCTACAAACAGCACCGGATACCGGTGGCCACCTGGAGGCACCGGAACGGGGCCACCTTGCTGCGTGGCGCCGTGCCGCAGGCGAAGGGCGTGATGGGAATGATGCTGAAGGGGCACCCGGGCTCGGCTAACACGTCGACCGAATCGACGAGCTTCCAGGAGCAGGATCGCTACTTTGTTCAGGTGATCAAAATGACGCCACACACGCGCACCATTCGCCACCAAACGTGGGGTCTGTCGGACTCGAACATTTCACTCGACTCGTTGGCCCTCGCGGCCAGCAATTTGATGAGCCGCTCGGATATGGCCACCCTTACGCCGGACATTGCACGCAAGCAGCAGCACCACGGCGAGAGTGGTGGTGGTGGTGGTGGCGCCGGAGGAACTGGAGGAGCTGGTTCGGGTGGCGGAGGTGGACTTTACTCGATCAACAATTCGTCCTTCTCCAGTTTCGGTGCGATGCGATCGAACATAGTCAAGTCGAACAAATGGGCCTCTCTGAAACCGAACCGAGCCGGCAGTGCGGTGCAGGGTGGTGGTTCGTCCGGGATGAGTGGCGGCCCGGAATCGAGCAGCTTACGGGACGTGAACCACTGGGAGCGTGAAGCGTCCGGTCATCATGGAGCTGGCGCAGGCCAATCGCAGTCCCACTACACCTTCCAGCGTGTTCCGTTGTACTTTTTGGGAGAAAAATCACAATCGAAATCGGCCAAACTGTCGGAGATGTACGCCGAGTTCATTCCGGTCGACTACACGGACGTGCGACATTCGCGTACCGCGTTCAAGAAGCTAATGCGGGCCTGCCTACCGTCGTGCGATACGAACGAACCGGATCAGACGTTTGCGAAGCTCATCGAGCAGTCGGACTGGCTGCAGCAGATCCGTGGATTACTGCAGCTCTCTGGGGCCGTGGTCGATTTGATGGATCTGCAGGAGTCGAGCGTTACGCTGGCGCTGGAGGATGGGTGGGACGTTACGGCACAGATTTCATCACTGGCGCAGCTCTGCCTCGATCCTTACTATCGCACGATCGAGGGCTTTCGGGTACTGATCGAGAAGGAGTGGCTCGCGTTCGGGCACCGGTTTGGCCATCGGAGCAACTTGAAGCCCAACAGCAGCTCCGGATCCCCGTTTGCGCCCACCTTTCTCCAGTTTCTCGATGCAGTCCACCAGATACAGCAGCAGTTTCCGCTGGCGTTCGAGTTTAACGAGTTCTACCTGCGCTTTCTGGCGTACCACCACGTGTCGTGCCGGTTCCGGACGTTCCTGTTCGACTGCGAACTGGAGCGGGTCGAGTTCGGCATAACGGCGATCGACGATAAGCGCGGATCGCTCAACTCGCACCACAAGCACGTCGTCGAAACGCTCACGATCTCCGACGACGACAACCACATCTACCCGGGCATGGTGGTAACCCGTGACGGCATGAACGGAGGCCCTAGTGGTGGCGGGGGGGCCGGTGGTGGCGCGGGATCTTCTTCTTCGGGAGGCGCAGTTGGCGGGCGAGCGAATTCCAACACGCAAAAGTTTGGCCCTTCGCTGTTCGACTACATCGAACGGCAGCACGCCAAGTCACCGATGTTCTACAACTTCATGTACACCCCGGACCCGGAGCGGACAGTGCTGCGGCCACAGAGTGCTATCTCGGTGCTGGAGATCTGGTCGTACTACTTGGGCGAGGAGCTCGCCCAAGGGCCACCGTACGATCCCGAGCTGGTCGGAAGTGACGCAATGGAAGACGATTGTGATTACCTCTGTGCTATGGGCTCGGTGGGTGCGATGGGCGGTGGAGCCGGGAATGCGGGCAGTCTGGGCAGTACGACAGCGGCCATTTCGGGCCCACTCGGTGCCATGATGCGACAACCGCGGCGACGGGTGGTCACGGTGAACTACGATAGTCTTAGTCGGCACGAGGCGGATGCATTCACGAAGCTGCTCGAGGAGCTAAAGGCGGCGGAAGCCGAACGGGGACTGTTGCCACAAAAGTGGCGCCAGGTATGGGACAAGTTGGAGTTACCGCATTCCGACTCTTTGACCAGGCACGCCTCATTCAGCAGTGCGCTGGTGCGTTCGCACGGGCGATTACTTCACAAGCGGTGAGTAGAGGGAACCCAAAAAAAACGGGCCCACCAGAAGGTTCTCACGCGTTGTGGTGTCTTGCAGCTCAACACTCGAAATTCTCATGCGCGGCCGGCAAGCCGGGTTCCACCAGGAGAACTTCCTGCATCCGCATCGCTTCGAGAAGCACGTCTACTCCGCACCGATCAACTGCAACCATTGCGGCAACGTTCTGTGGGGTCCTCTATTGAATGGTTTAAGGTAAGTCATCTTTTTGCGGGTCGATGTAGGTTTTTCCTCTCATGCCGTGCACTCTGGGTCGTAGATGCGTTGACTGTGGCAACACGTATCACGAAAAGTGTGCGGAATCGGTTCCTAAAAACTGTACCAAATACAAGGCCGTCGAGGGCGGTAACCAGCCGACTCTGGCACGAACGCAGGGCGATAACAATAGCGTGTCCTCGAGCGTCAACACCACCAACACCAACAGTCAGCACTACTACGAGCAGTACGATAGCAAGGTGGCCGATGATCGCACACACGAAGGGTGAGTTGATCGAAGACCAGAATCTTTAAGACTGCATCTGATTTACGGTTGGTTGTTCCGTTCTCTAAACGGCAGCTATCTGTACAAACGCGGGGCCATCCTCAAGAACTGGAAACAACGTTGGTTCGTGCTGGACTCCCACAAGCACCAGCTGCGATACTACGACACGATGGATGATTGTAGCTGTAAAGGATTCATTGGTAAGTCCCGAGCCACGCGATGCTTGGTGCCGATCAAGTACTGAGCGACGTTCGTTTTTCCTACTCACCTGCAGAACTCGCAGAAGTGCAATCCGTCGCTCAAGCCCCACCGCAAACTGCGCCAGCGCCCTCAAAGAAGGTCGATGATCGTGCATTTTTCGATGTAAGCTACTGGAACATTGGTTGATTAGCTTGAGAATTTTAATCTTTTACCCGGCTTCCTCCGACAGCTCAAAACCAGCCGCCGTACGTACAATTTCTACGCCCAGGAAGCTTCCAGTGCACAGGAGTGGATCGAAAAGATTCAAGCCTGCCTGCAGTAGAATGCCATCCGCCCGCTCGGCAGACGCCCGTCGGGGACGCTGAACGGAACGTGAACGGATCCAGCGATAACGTAGTTATCACGCCGACAGGTCCTAATCGCTTTATCATTCCCAACCATGTACCGCCTTTGCTTCTTGTGCCTGTGTCCCTCGATAACTCTTTCTCTTATATTCAGGATCTGTGCCCGTTTGTTTTGCTATTTATTGTTGAATTAATTCGTTTCGCGCGTTTCGTTGCGATGGAGTAGCCAAGCAAACAGCCACGAAACAGTTTGCGTTTGCACCCTCTCGGAAACGATCGTCGTTTTAGACCAACGGAGAGGACACAGGACAGCCGTGGGTATGGGAGCGCTGGTCTGGTTAGTGATGTAACATCGTGTTGCTCAATAGTCGCGCCTCCGACGAGTAATGAGGCGCATATGTGTATAAGCAGCTTTCCACTACAATGCGGGTATAATCTCACGCTCATTTTAGCGAAGGCTCCGTTCTTAGACCCTTGCGCGCTTGCAGTACTAGTAGCGTTCGGCTTCGTTCTAACACGGACTAGCTCTCGATCATCATGGTCCGTCATAGTGTCGCAAAGTTGCATGAAAAATGTGTAAATGAAAAGATGGTGAACGGCGCGGCGTCGGTGGTGCTCTGTGACTTCAAAAGATGACATGCGAAAGCGAACACGTTGACGCCGCCGCCGCTTGTGTTCCGAATCGAATGATGTTCGCGATAGTTTCAATGTGATATGTGATGTAATGTTAATAACCCGGACGGTAAAGGTAGAGAAATATCGACAAAGCAATCGTACCCACGTCTTAATAGCAAACACTGAATGTAGTCGTTAGCGCTTAAGTATACACAAGTCCTTCCTCTCTATAAACTCAGACCGGGACTGACAGAGACACCGGGCACACACAGAAAATGGTACGCAGTTGTTATTGGTGTCCTCGGAATGAATAATAACCCCAGCAAAATTGTGGGACTGAGTAGTGTGGTAAGCTGTGCGTGTAAAAGTAGGTAAATAAAAGGCAACTTCATTAGCACTGAGCACAGGTTAGAGGGAAGGTTCTTTACATGTTATATTTATCGCCCCGCAAAAACCTTCCTCATAAGCATGCCGAATGTCAACAGAAGACGACGCTCTGTGCAGTGCCATCCAGCAGCGTTTGTGTTACTCTGTTGCACACTATCCGCAATGTGATCGCTAAGCGATTGTTTCCGTTTCGGTTTTACCAAAGCAAAACACTCCTATACTGCCAGCGGTCGGTAGCCGGCTGCCCTCACCCATCGCAATCCCCTGGCAAATCCATGGGATTGTGGAATCGTGTCATTGGCACTGCGATCCTCTGCAATGTACAAGAAGCCACAGTTTTACAATGCACCCTAAAGTGAGGTTCAGGGTAAAATATCGCGAGAAAAGAATAATTGTTTGCGATTAAATTTTTACTAGACCGCCACATGATTGGCGGACCCCACCGGATCCGCGAAACAAAAGTGAATGAAAACATCTTGGGATAGTCGTCTACCCAAAGCAGCTAGGGGACGGACAAATGTTTCTTATCAGTTGTTTTGCGTTAGTCTTTCAGGGACGGTTTCTGCGTCTACTGGACCACATTCTTAGAGCTTTACCGGAAAATGTTCATATCAGTTGGTGGTCCAAAGTACGTACTGTTCAGTAGCGCTTTAGCGGTGGCATAACTTTTATTCCAAACTGTTGTCTTCTGTTGTACATATATCCAGCAGTACTGCAAAGATCCCATCAACCAAATGTCGATCTTCGATGATCAGATAAATTCCGGATTCTGTCGCTACCGCAGAATTTACGACCCTTGTAGCTGATGCGAATGTTTGTTAGAATGGTGTACTAGCCGCAAGCAAAATAAATTAGAAAATCGAATATGGCTAGGTCTCGATAAAGATATTATTTAGTCTTAGTTACTGGCCGTTTACTGACCACTCTTTGCCGTTTGTACAAACTCACTAAGATGCGCTAGACAAAAAACTCAAATTCGCCTCAGAAGAATGGAACGGCCCTTTCGACTTCGTACTCATGGTGGTTCAGACATCCCGCGCAATGTCGGAGGGGCGATAACGAGTAAATAAATAAATGTATGTTGTATAAAAATAAATAAAAATATTTTTAATTTCATTCCCAAATAATATTGCCACCGTTTTTGGCACGATTTGTCGGTTTTCTTTCACTGATACAGACGTTACCAGTTTGACCATTTATTGTTTCGATTTTAATCGACCAATTCGCAAGCGCTTACGGTGTGCCTTCCTGAGGGATTTCACGGAGCTGAGGGTTGTTACCTGCCCTAAACGGCTGTTCCATTCACGTAATCATACTGTCCGGGGGCTGCAGTTGTAGAGCTACTGGCGGGACTGCTAAGAAACAGTTGCGAATGGGACTTCCGGCGCTCGAGCTCAATACGATCGAGATCGAATACGGGCGAAGGAAGTGACTGCAGAAGAGAATTGGATGGCACGGACTTCTGATGGTGCTGTTGTGGTTGCTGGTCGTGTGTGCGATGGTGATGGTGTCGATGCTGTGCCTGGCCCGGTGTTAAAATAGATCGTACCGTCGTCGTCGGAGTGGGACTGAGGGGCGAGAACACTTGTGGAGAGAGGATCGTTGGACGACGGAAGTAATTCGAATCGGCCAGATCCCCGTAGCTTCGGTATACCTGCGCAGCGTCCGAGTGATGCTGCTGTCGCGGTGATGCGATCGATTCCAGCGCCGTCGACATGTAAGTGGGTGGATCGAGATACTTTGGACAGTGGATCGTCACCGATCGTCTGACAGGTTGCGGTTGGAGCAGTTTTCCCGCACCCTGGGGCCACCTTCCAACGCCGGGGGAAGACAACGATCCCTCCGAGGTTAGATCGCCATGTGAGGAGTTAAGCCTGTGGAAGGGTCACACAAATGTTACTATGGCCAAACGTTCGCCAGCAGTTCGCCGGCTGGCTTACCGTACGGGCTCGAGCAGAAGTCCGCTAGCCGACACACGCTTTCCGTCCAGCGCCAGACGCTCTCCGAATCCACCGGTGTCATCTTCCGGTTCTGTGTCTAGCTGCAGGTGACGGTGCTGAAAGTTACGGGGCAACGTTTGCCGATAGTCAACGGAGCGTGCCCGCCCGATCGGGTCACGCCGCCGGTAGTATCCTTCGCTTCGTTCGCCATGCTCTGCCGGCTCGAAACGATCCAACGCGTCGTCCGATCGATGGCGATAGGAAATGCATCCTGTTCCCGGGATCTGTTCCGATTTCCGTCGCATTTCCGCCATAGAGTTCCTGCGACGGTGCTTCAACCCGCGACCACCGACCGGCGACGATGGTTCCACCACGAACACGTTCCGATAGCTTTTGTCACCGTTCCGGGGCTCACTTTCGATGTAGTAGATGTTCTTCGGCTTTGGTCTCGGGCCAACCTTCTTGCAGAACTCGTTGAACAGCTTTTCCTTCGAAAGCTCTCGCGAAAGGTACTGCCGCGAGAACCCGCAAATGTTGCCCCGCTTTTCGCGGTCGTTTCTACCGTCATTATCCTTCAGCTCACCATCCGAGGTGTTCGTCGAACGAGTCCTTCTTCGCCGCTGGTTGAACTCGTCTTCGTCCGCACCGTTACCGGTGTTCAGCGGCATCAGGTCCGTGTAGGTTGACACACTTCGTGTGAGCTTCGCTCCCAATGACCATTGCGAACCGTCTACATGGGGCGCGATGGAGGGTGACCGTACGGTTTCACTTCCCCGATAGCCACTTCTGTCGCCGTTAGGCTGACCGTCCTCCGGGGCCGGCTGAGCTGCTGTTGGTTCGGTGTAGAGAAGGTCTGTGAGACTTTTCGTAATACCGCCGTCATCGGCCGTGCGTCCTAGTGGTCGATGGTGAGCATGATGCACACGGCAGTCCGGCTCCACATCGGGCCGAGTGTTCTCAAAGTAGTACCTTGGTGATGTTTCACATTCCATGTCATCGAACGGGTAGCGATAGTTGGCGATCGGTGGTCCCGGGCTCACTCCGCCTTCCGGTTTGAGCCGTTCGTGCTGTGGACGCGCGTTCCACTCGCGCCGGTAATGCAAACCGACGTAGTCGGAAAGGTTCTGATACGTCGGATACAGAGCGCCGTCATCGCCGTACTCGGCCTGCTCCTGTTGCTCCTGTACGTTCGAGTAGATCAGCACGTTCAGTATGCCAGACAGTTCCGTGATGATGAATCCAAACACATACAGCAGGAAGCTTTGGCCGTATCGGAACGTAAACTGGGGGGCCTGCAGCGATGACCTTGGCCGCAACTTGGACCCTATCTCGGCCTTCAGTATCGAGATGTACATGATCAACCCAATCAGCATCAGCAGTCCTGTGGTGGGGGTGCGTAACACACTTACAAACCGTGTCGCAAGGACCGGGCGTTCGAATGGCCACTACTTACCGGATATTATAAATAGCACCCCGGAGATAAAGTAACAGATTTTGTGCTTCGTCGAGCACATTGCCACCAGGAAGAGGCCGTAACTGACGATGAGCACCCCGTTCGAGGCGAGAAAGAACGGTGACGAGTGCGTTACGGTATCTGCAAAAAGGTGGTGGTCGATAATTATTTCCAGCGACCCCTGGCGCCCCGGTCGGTGTCGTGTGTTGACCTCACCACCAACCGTAACGCGGGTTGGGACGACTTTGAAATTGAAATGGCTTGCCTACCGGGTGCGTAGGCGCACAATTCGGCACAAGTGTCCCTCGATTTTGGGTAACGCATCCGCCTTTTGGGGCCTAACGGGCACCCGGAAGACACACCAAAAATTCAACGTTTCGAGCATAATTGGATTATCGGTGCATGCGACACGGGCCGTTCTAGGCCATCGTGTGTGTTGTTAGATGTTGGGTAAGCTTTAGACACGAAGGGTGGGCAGCCGTTCAATGCTTCGCGCTTCGTTGAAAGTCACACTTATGACCGAATCTGAGGTGCGGCTTCAAAGTCCACATTTCTTTGATCGCTGCTGAAAATAGTGTGACGGCGCAGTGACCAATTAGTTGCATTCGAGGATGAAGAGTTTGTGTGCTCAAAGAATTCAATTCTCATACATGGCACCGGATCTTTGGCCTTAAATAAGAGCAAATTTATCTAATAAAATGTAGGCAGCATTACGGCCAGCCAGCGAATATGCACCGGAAATCGAAAGAGATGGCTCCGTATCGGCAACGTTCGTTCAAATTAATTTCCATAATGGGTGCCACCTAACGAGCTTTAGCCGAGCTGTGCTGAACGAAACAGCAAACCTATCACAGAAAGAGCGTCTATTGAATGCTCGCCCCGTACGTTGGCCACTTATCGTCTGAAATCGTACACCCACCCGCCCGACGCGAAGCGTAATGTCGGCCAGGAAAGGAATAGCTTTTTCCCACGGATCTACGAGCTCCATGTTGACCCAAAATGCATGCTTCATTTCGAGTGCGGAACCACCACCACCCAGCCATCCTTGCGGATCCACTTCCCGTTGCTCCAGACTGCTGGGACACGAGTTCGGCGGGCGCTTCGCGACGCGGATGTGGTGCTGGCACAGCTTCTCGCTTTAAACGCGCCATGCCAGCGGCGCGCCATCATCTTACGTAGCGTCCGAGCCGGAAGCCAGGAGCGATTAGTTTCCAGTACAGAGCTCCCCGGCGCTCCGGGCAGGCGATTCTCCGTGTGCACGGTGCGGTCTCGACCTGACACACATAAACAATCATATGCATCAAATATTTTTCCTTCATCCCGTGCACCCGGGAATTGGTGGGAAGGCGAAGGGCAAAATTGTATCCAAAGCATGGCGAATGAAAATCTCGGTCACCTCGGAAGCCACCTCGGCTTTGATTTACCTTCCGCAAATCAGCTGGTGCCGGGTCTGGAGGTAACATACTGGCAAAGAGAACCATAAGCGGTACCCTAGACCTGATCGCTCCGCCGATGTAGGGCACATTGGCGAGAGCACATCAAAAGGAGATTGTTCATTGATAACTGCATTAACCCATAATGAGGCCGGAGTGGTGCTTCCCCGAGGGACTAAGCGCATAACCGAGGCGTTATAAGCTTAGTGGACCGGTTGGTGCAACATAACTTTTTCCCCCACTGGGCTTGCTCCCGTGTCGGAATGCGCAATCGAAGACGAGGTACGAACGACGGATTGAATTCAATTTCCCATCCACTTTGCCGGCAACGTGGGGACACTCACAGGGAATCGCATTGGTCGAATCATTCGGGTCCGGACTGTAGCCTTCGCTCGGGAAGTAATCGATGCTGGCACACTGGAAGTCGCTGCCTTCTGACTGCTGCTGTGGCTGCTGCTGCCCGGCGCTGGTTCCACCTGTGGAAATTAATGATCGAAGGGTGCAACAAAATGGGGAAGAAAAATAGAATTAGGGAACGCATTCGACCGGCTTTGGCGCCAAACGTTGAGTGCTAGGCTAGAACGAATGGTAAGAAAAATAAAATCACCACTACCAATCCCGATCGTCAAGTGTCATTTCCGATGTGTTGTAGCTCGGTATCCGGTACCACGGGCGACATCGAGCGTGAAAATCTGTTCCCTGTGCTCCGCCCCGTCGAACGTTTCCGGCTGCTTACGGTTCGTCCTCCGGGAGTAGCTTCGTTGCACCACGAGACGGACGGCCGCGTGGCGTTAACGGCTTTCGATTTCTTTCTTCACCACCGTTTCCGGTGATTACACGCTGGGCGGGAGAGCGAAACTCCTCGCTTTCCGTTCGCACCCTCCGGAACCGGCCGCAGAACCCGTTCCATCCGGTCGATGTGAATTTCAACGGAATTTTAAAGCCCTGGCTCGTGGGGTGCAAAGCAGTCGGTGACGGTGATTTGGCAAAACAAGACTACAGCAATCCTTTTCGGGCTGGAATGTACCGGCATTAAATACCGGGCCTCTGCTGCTATCGGTCAGGCCGGAAGTGTGGCTCCAGAAATCGATTGATACAATAATAGCTGGCCGTGACGGAGGCAAAATCATTCTTCCTGTGCGTCGCGAGCGGCATTCTCTCCGTCGTGCGAATAAACCCAACGATGATCGTTGGATTGTTTCGTGGATCGCCCAGCACTGCCGCCGCAGTGAAGTCGAAGAAAATTAAATCGAAAAATCAATTTTCTTCTAATGATTTTCCGGGTCCCGCCAGGCTTGGGGCGTTCCGTTTTGCTCGTTGTTGGAGGGAGCGGCTTCCAGAGCAGCCTTACGCGACTGGTGCCGATGCTTTAGGCAACCTATTCCAGTCGCAAATCAGAAATCGTTGACCCAAGCCCGAGTTCCTTAGTGGTGTCGATTACGTGTTTGGTTTAGTTTCTTGGTTGCCGTTTGGGTTGTCTACGAAACTACGAATTGGCTTTCCAATCTGCGTTACCATTCATTCATAAAATCATTCATTTCGCTTCTCTCTTATTCATTTCGGCTCTCGTCCACCTATATGAATATATGGTATATATATCTTTGAACATCTGGCTTTAGCTTACCACTGTATTTGCTGCACAGCATCCAGAGGGAGGACTTGGTGTACTTTGTCGCGAAGCCACTTGCTGCGTCGTCCTTGCTTGTGGGAATCAGATGCGGATGCTGGATGTTTAGCTGCTGTTGGTGTTGATTTTTGAAACCCGTCGTTGTGGAAGGTATCGCACCGTGGGAGTGGGACGTGTTGTGGAACGAAGGTGTGTACGGTATCTTCTCTTCGGTTAGAAGCCACTGCGGACCCACGACGGCTGCAATGACGAGGGCCAACGAGAAACTGCGAATTGCACTAAGCAATCAGTGTGAAGTCTCTTTTATACACGTATTACCAAAAACGATACCGTAACTTAAGAAAACCGATCTATAATAAGCAACTCTTCTGCATATTGGGAAAATGTTATCGTTCACTAACTTTGAAATCAATAGATGCTTTTAATTTAATACATTGATTGATTAGTGCAAAATGCAGCTATTAGACATGTAACTGTTACAGTTAGTGGATTCTAACCAATGCTTTGAAGACTTTTCCCAGGACTATTCAACAATTCCTTCACAGAGCTTTTTTGGTGAACAACAAAGTATTATATTTAATCGGAAAAAATCAAACGGCTTTAAGGCGTAGGTTGTTACACCATAACCTACAGTCGCTCCAAGTGCAATGAGTTAGATTGTAATTTATATAGAGCTCAGCAGTGAAGTAAGTACAAATTTATTTTCTAGGAAACATACATTTTGCGAATTATCCTTTTCTAGTTGACGATCATCTCTAGTTGGCGACTATCAGAGGAAATAGCTATCCTTAGTGCATTGACAGATTACTTCAGAGCTTAGTAAAAACTAGTCCAGAGCTACAGGGCATACCACAGCCACATCCCCTTTCTAGCGAGTTATCGGTTCCAAACATTCACTGTATTAAGAAGAAGCATTACTTTTCACCGGTATGGGGGTTTGATTTTTCAGCAATGGTTTTCCTTATTGAACGAATTGTGTTAAGGACATTTATACGAGAAGTATTATGTTACCATTTGGAAGGGGTTTGGAATTTGTGTTGAAATTTCTTTTCACTACAACCTTCCGGTATAGGAAGTCACCTCGTGGATGATACGGAATTTTGGCACGTGGTTGGGATTTTCGGGAAATTTGCGAGCTGTACGCACCTTGACACAACCGGTGTGATCATCAGCATCCAATAATGGGTGCGGCTCGTCCCACCGGAGCGTTCCGTATCCGATCCCGTACTGGACAGCGTGCCGAAAGAGCATATTTTCTTGATCATCTGAAGCCGCCCCTCCGGTCGCCCGTCTTCACATCGGCGGGCACTGTTCACACTGACTCCGGATCCTTCATGGCAGAGCCGATTGCCGATGAGTGTCAGATCACCGTTCGCCAATTGCACCTCGATTCCATTCTCGTCGTAATTGGTGCGCCTGCCATAGCCACCGAGCCGTTCGGAAACGCTCGGTATGTGACTGGGGCCAGTTCCGTTTGGTCGCTGGGAAAAATTGGCTGGTGAGCTGGGACCTGGCTCTCCATAGCCATAACTGTCCCCGTGGTCGTGGAAAGGGAACCGTCGCACGGCCGGAGGATAGACAGCCGGAACACTCGTATCCATCAGGGTCGGATCGATGGCGTTGTCTAGGGAAAGGGCGGACGGAACGCGGCGCGTTTGAACTGTATGCACACGCATGGTCTTAAGATTTTCGATATCCGAACACTTCCGTACGTCGCAGTGGAACACGCGTTTCTTAGTTTACTGGAACTTTGGTGTGGTCACGAATGGCACTTGACGCGTCCACGGTCACCGACGGAAAACAACTAAACGGATATAGGTTCGCAAGGTTCCCCGAGCCACCACGTGGCTAGCAGCGGGATTATCTGGGAAGCGCGCCAAAGGATAGGAACGAACGCATTTGTTATCGGTCCGAGGCTCGTTCGCGGCTCGTTCGTTCGGCTTCGTGCAGATTCGTGCAAATGGCGCGAAAGAAGTATGCGAGAAGCGCTGTTGAGTCGTGTTCACAGTGCAATATCGGAATCAAATGGCCGTTGTGCCTGTTGAGAACACGACGAATTCCAACCTAGCATCACAAGCAATAAAGATAAGCCGAATTCTTACGAATTCTAAAAACGTTAGGTTCAAGCCGTAGAACACGATCGACCGAGGGGGTTTTACGAATCCTAAACAAATAGGTGTGGAACTGCGTGGATCCAGCTTGCGTCTAAGAATGCATTGAAGGCGAGAAAGCAATGTGAACAGTACGATAGATAAGCGTAGGAAATGCATGACCACAGCAAAGGACCGAAAATAAACCCAAAAATGGGACGACCAGCACCGATAAGCGATGCATTGAAAAAAAAAACAGATGAAGATAGTTTAATCATAAGAAAAAGTACTATATAAGGCAGATAAATTGTGGAATAAAATTAGATATCATTAGGCTACGGAACGCTCTGGTTGTAAGTCTTTTACTCTTGGGCCGTTTGATCCCGCTACTGAGATCCCTCCGGATGTTGACCGCATACAATCGTTTGCACCAGTCCGTCGGAACTCTAATAAACGGAAACCGATCTTCTCTCGAGGCCTCCACTGTCAGGTAGTAGTACCCATCTACCCTGTCCGTCCCAGGCCAAAAGAGTCGATTAACAAACGGTTTAAGGCTGTTGACAAAAAGATCAGAACTGGTCAGTGTACGCGAGAACCCCGCTCCTTCGCGCGTTAGGTTCGTAACAGTGCCCCATCGGCCATGTCAAAAAGAATAATTTGATGGCGCTTTCTCAAAGTCGAAACCAAAATCGGAAACACCTTTCAGTACAGTGCTGTATTTTGTGTATTTGTATGTGATTTTTTTATTTTACTCATTTTCAAGTTGCTTTGAAATCTTCTGCCTCGCATCGTGCGGCAAACTAGTACACTACTACTCATAGATTGTTTAGTTTACTTAAATCTTCTTTACACCCTACTTGCTCGATCTTTCTGTGTAATACGTTGCGTTTTCCAGAACGGTCCCGGTTGTTCGATGCGATACAATATCTGTTGTTTTCTTTTATTGTTACGTTTGCGTGGATGGTATGTGTGGTGTTACAGTGCACCTTGTCTACATCCTGCGCCGTGGCGAGGATATTGCTTGTTTGTTTCAGGCTCCTGTGAAGAGGACTCACGCGGCGTCATCCCTGCGATGGCTTGTTCCGTTCATGCATATTAAGTGGTTACTATTGATTTCGTTACTATCATTATTATTATTATCGTATTATTATCCTCTGCCTCTTGTCTTCTGCACATTAGTTCGACTAATAGCCCTCTCTTTCGCTCTCTCTATCTCTCTTGCATCAGGGATTCCTTTCATATTTCTCTCGAATATTAGCGGTTAAAACTTACACACAAAACATATTTCTAGACAACGCGTATTCGTTCCCACGTACCAAAAGAGCATTCCGTGTAGCCCAGGCTCTGACTTTTCGTTTCATTTCTTATGTCACCTTCACCATCGTTCACTTCCGGCACTACAAAACTACTACGATAAAGCTCATCGCAATGCGTACCTCTCTTCTTATGTTTTTTTTTATCACTTCGGTGTAAATAGAATGGAGTCAGGATTCAATCAAGTTGCTTGCAAAATGAATGCTAGTGAAGCAGGAAACGGTAACACTGCGGGACGTTTATACCTAGCCGTCGCCTTGTCTAGGCTCCCCTTATCCCGGTGCTTTAACTTGCACAACGGTTGGCGCCGGAAGCGGAATCTAATAGTAGAAGGGTTTTGGATTGCTAAATATAAATGTTATCTTCAACGGCCACTTATTCCTAACCCTTTTGCTATTTCTTTCTCTGTTTCACTTTGCTTTCTCTCTCTTTCTATCTTCATAGCTTTCACGCTCTTCTTATTTTCGTAAGGCAACCACAGTAGAAAAAAGCGCGGATAAATAGTGTGCATAAAAACGCGCAACATTACCTAGGGTTAATAAAGGGCACGCTTAGTTTACGGAATCGAAGAACTAATATAACACAGCGCACAAAACATCAATGTTACCGTTGTGGCGGTGGCCGGACCAAACACGGTGCAAACTCGAGCTAGGCTGACTAAGACTGAACCAGGCACATGCACGTGTAACCCTATGCTAAATAAAAGAAAGCATCGTATTAATGTAAATAAAACCAACATAAACGTATGTCTAAAAGGGAATCATGAAAGCACATTGAATGTTACAACAAAAATTGTCCTACTAAATAGTAATAGTTTCAAGGTAGACGGATGGCAAACAGCCATTACGTTATCGACGTCTTGTGGAACTTTGTGATTTTTTTTACTCTGTCTTCCCTTCCGTGCAACGGTTTTATTTTTTATGAGCCTTTTTCCTAGTTACTAAAAATCCATCTAACATTTCCACAATACGCTATTTGTTCTACTGTAAGCGACCTACTCACGGGTGCGAAATTGTGTGCTTACGGAAGGTTTAGCTTTATAAAGAATGTTCATAAATTTTGTTACGGTTCACTGACACTTTCTATAGGTCGCTTTTTTCTTTTTGTATATAACTAGTGTTTTTACCCGCGACCCACGATCCTTCATACGATGCGATCAAAGTCAAAAGAAAGTGAATCAAAAGAGATCACATTTGATCTGTTTCACTTTTAACAACTAACAACAACCGCCTAGTGGGGTATGTGTATGACAGTGGTTAATTTGTGTGTTGTCCTTCGTGTTTAGGTTAATGTGCTCCTAGTTTGCTTTTCCGTTCCCGCTGCCGGTTTTTGTTGTAGAGTTTCTTGTAATCAACACTGTTTCGAGTTCCTCATGGAATCGTTTTGCGTTAGGTCGTGGAGCGTGGTATTCACGGTTTCTGGAACTGTTTAATTTTGTCGCGTTCAAAGGGAAACCACCACAATTCTCTTAGCATTGTGTGTTGCCAAATGTGTGGAACGGAGGTTACTTTCAATGTAGGAATTGTTTATTGTCGTCGATACAGTGGCAGGGAACTGGTGTTCGGCTCGTTTCTTGTCCTATAGACGAATAAAAAGGAATATGCATTGCATGACCTGCCACATATCCACAATACATATCTCTTACATGGAACCATGTTTTGGTTCACTACCCTCACCTACTGTATAGAGAAAAGGATAAGGTTCTACAAGTAACACTACGGAGCCAGAGACCACCGTAAGGTCCAATATTTCACATATGGTTGTGAGCCAGAAGACACGGCTCTACGTAGAACAAACGAAGAAAATATCTAAAATATTTCGAGACGTTCGGAATAAAAACGCATCAATATCAATCCCCAACAATTACCAACACAGTTACTAGTTTCAAATGGAGAAGAAGTTCAAATTGCTACGGCGATAGACGAGAAGCACGGTGCGGTTAAGGAAATTCTCAATTGAGGAAAAAGAGAACTGACACAAAGAGGCCAGTTTTGCGTTGAAATAAATTTCATGGAGGAATGGAAGGAACCTATTTTCTGCTCGCTGCAAGCCGATCATTCATCTGCTCGCTCTCATCTACAACCGTACCGAAGACCACCGGCGATCATCCACCGCCGGCCGAAGGAGGACGGTTGGTGGACGGTTTGTGGATCAGTAGGATCAGTGACCTCAGGCTGGTCGATCGTTCAGTTGAAACTTTCGTTCCACCCTTCCGCCGGAAGGTTGGTAGTGAACTGCGTTATTCCATTGTTGGCCATCGATTCTAGCACTTCGCTCACGTACGCCGCCACATTGGTGTCACTTTTTTCCGCGGACTGAATGAACGCGTGCTGCAGCAGCTTGCCGTACTTGGGACGGTCGCGTTCGTCTTTTATTAAGCTGAAATACAGGTAATGAGTGTGTTTTGTCTCCTTGAAAAGCTTCTGGAAAGATTAGACGAATACACTTACCAAGTATTTACAAAATTTACAAAATCTATCGAAAACTCCATTCCATTAGAGGAGGTAGATAGTCGCGGCGGGTCCCCCTCGACAACCTATGGTGTTAGAGTCGCGCAAGGTTAAATCAAATAGGAACGGCTTCTGGTGGCTTCTAACATATATCTCCGTTTGTTCAATTACCTGCTGCAGCTGTTCGAATACAGAACCCCACTTCGGGTAAGGAAACTTCCCGGTGGCTACTTCCATCAACGTAATTCCCAGCGACCAGACATCGCTCCGCACGTCGTACCCCTTGGCTCGCTGGGGATCAATGCGCTCCGGCTGAAGTGTGCAAAATAGATAATGTTACAAATTTTTAGTCGAACCGTTAATTATACACCGAGTCGTTCGGGCACCCTTACCGCCATGTAAGGCCGACAGCCTGCATCTTTTGTTCGTGCAATCGAGTCCACCAGCTGACCGGAAATTCCAAAATCGCACAACTTAATATCTCCATTGCGCTTCAACAGTATATTGCTCGGCTTCACGTCCCGATGGATGATGTTTAGCTTTTCCTTCAGATAATTTAGCGCCCGCACCGTCGCCAGTGTAATCTGCGCTAGGATGGGCTCCGGAATACGATTTTGCTGACACTCACAGATAAACTTGTAAAACTTGTCCAGCGACGTGTCCATGAGCTCCATGCAGATCCAACAGTCACCCTCCTTGAAGAGTGCCCCGTAGAACGTGACGATCGTGTTGCAACCGTTTGATTTCATCACGACATCCAGATCCATCAGCAGCTGCTTTTGTTCCTTTTCGTCGACCGTCGATCGGATGCGCTTGACCGCCATCACCGTGCCGGTGTGCGTAAAGTTCATCCGGTTGACTGCTCCAAACGCACCGCGTCCGATCTCACCCTCATCGAGCAGATCGTCCGAAGTGAAATCGTACGTTTGGTTCGGGGCAATCTGTAACTTGCCGGCGGCAGCCTGCATTCGAATCCGTTCCCTCGTCCGATCGCTCACGGAAGTTGTCACATTCTGGCCTAGGAAGGTAAGCCGTTTCGCTGGTTTCTTCCGATCCGCATTAAGATCCAACGGGAGTGGCATGAAGGGGCGTCCTGAGGATGGTGTGGTTGCTATAGAAACAACGCAACGGAAATAAGCGAAAATCGATCATAAGTAAACGAAGTCGATCGTTCGATTCAAGTTACCAAAATGACTACCATTACCTGGAGATGACTCGGGCGTCTGTTCGTCGCACATTAGTCTGACCTCTGTCCGATTGTAGTCACGAATACGTTAAAGGAATCGTTTATTTCCTTTGCAATCCTTTACTCTTGTCTCGTGAATAAAACCGTGGTTAGTTAATTTTTTTTTGTTGAGTTTCACCGGGTCTCCTGATCACAGGCGTCCACTCGCACACAATCACGGTCAAGAGGTCACGGGGAAACGAAAACTGATTGTACCGCACAGTTCCTTGCTCGTTATCGTTATCAGTGCGTTAGATCATCAATGTTTACATCGATGATACGCTGCTACCTGTGTGACCATACGACTGCCAACTCACAGTGAAAATATTTTGAACATGCGGGGCATTCGCAGTGACCGAATAAGGAGAGAGAGAATTAATCCTTCCGTCTTTTGTGTGTTCGCCGACAGGAAAGGGGATACGGTGGTAAATCGCAATAGGTACCGATTGGAGAGCACGAGAAAGCAAGCCCTTTCGGTCTCCGGCGAGCTTTAAGGTGAGTTGTAAGGGGATGAAGACGAAATAAAAGAAGTGGAACTCTCGAACACCCACTGGCAGGAGCAGGTTTCCGCGATCCGCTTCAGAAACCCTTCCGAATGCTCCTTCGGTTTGTGCACTGCTCACTGCTATTTCACTCCATTCACTTTCGCGGTACTATGGCCGCTCTGAGACACTGGCCTGGGAGTTTTCGGTGCTCCGCAACTTCCCGTTTTATCGAAATGAAGGGTTTTCACTGCTTTCGTGATTACATACAGTAAAAAATCGCTTTAACGCACCGCAGAATTCCCGAATGTGACGTGCGAAGAGCGAAGTGTTTTTCCTTTTCTGTCACTTTGGTGTTGGCTTTTTTTTTGACAGTCCTAATGAATTTCAGCCAGGGTCGGTTCGTATGCCAGCAAATAAACGAAACAAAACTCAAGAGACACGTTGCTAAATGCTACGGTTTAGTTTTCAAAACAATTTCTAATCTTTTTCCTTAATTTGCTTATCACATCGACTCTTAATTGTTAGCAAGGTTATCGTAAACAGTGCAGCTGTGCTGGATTTTCCCTGTGCTAGTCACCCTGTGTTTCTGACAAGAATGTGTTTACGTTTTGGAATGTAAACAAATGGTTTGTTTCTGGCGGCGCGGTAAAGTGAAAAACATCTCGATCGTCGATTGAAGAATGTGTTAAGCCATGGCGGCACTCCAAACATGTTCTGTGGCCGAGAGCCCGTTATCGTCGCTGAATCCGGAATGGAACAATGGAATGGAATCCGGAATCTGTCGAGTGTGTTTGCAAAACGCCGAAACTCGGTCTCTGTTCGACTGCGACTCCATCACGTCACAGCTACGGTACGCAGACAAAGTAATGAAATGCTCGAGTGTGATGATTTACGAGAACGACAATCTACCGGATCGAATCTGCCTGGAATGTATCGTCGAGCTTCATACGGCATATCGGTTTCGGATGAATTGTGACAGCTCCGATGCCATTCTCCAATCATACCTAACGAACAGGGAATGTGTAGAATCAGAACCTTCAACTCCTGGCAAACAGGAAGCCATCACGTGCAATGCGGATGGAACGGAAGAGATTGCGATACCGTTGGATTCTGGTGTACTGTACACTTACAAACCACCCAATGGATTAAATGTGAAGGTGATTTCGCGTCAGAAGCTCACACAAGATGCGACAGACGAACGGCTTAAAGAGGAGGCGGCGAATAGCGGTTCATTGGTGGACTCGTGGGACGGCGCAGTCGATCCGATAGTTGATCATTTAGATGAATCAGAAACGGACACTACAGACTACGGCTACGAACGATTGCTCGATTCCAGTGACATAAACATACTTAGCACAGGCGTCGGAATTCTTGTGAGTCGGTAGTGCAGCGTTCCTTCGTCGCTTTTCGTAATATAACTTTATACTTTTTCATTCTAGCAGGCGGAGCAAAACCCCGGAGCGTCACCGGCTGAAAACGATAATGAAGGTTACATGGGACAGGACTCAAACGGAATACAGGTTGAATCACCCGAACCAGTACCAGAGTCACAGAACTCCCTGCGTACGATACGATCCATACGCAAGACGAACACTCCGAATGAAGGAAAACCTACGATCGAAACCGTCATGACGCAACAAGCAGCTGACGGCAGCGGGCTGGAGACGGTCATTCGCGTGAAGCGCAACCTGTCGACCACCAAGCAGACCCACCTGTGCAAGATATGCAACACCACTTATAAATACAAGCACGCCCTGGAAACGCACCTCCGACGACACCGAGGCGATCGACCGTACAAGTGTGAGCACTGCGATAAGGCTTTCGTGGTGCCATTTGAACTGCGGCGCCATGTACGCACACACACCGGCCAGAAGCCGTACAAGTGCCGGTTTTGTGACCGCAACTACTCGGATTTCGGCAGCAAAACAAAGCACGAGCGAACACATACCGGAGAGCGGTAAGTGGTTCAATCGCGTTTGAGAAGATCATCGTATGATCCTCGGTTTTCTCCTTTCAAACAGACCCTACAAGTGTGAGTTTTGCCGGAAAACGTTTTCCTACTCGCACGTCCTTAGTAGCCACCTGCTCACTCATACGGGAGTAAAAAAATATTGGTAAGCTGGCGCACGATGGCGGCTCGTGAAATGGAATAAAAAACAAATCCTGATGTGTTTCTTTCTCCCTAATTAGTTGTACAATCTGCGGTAAGCGCTGTACGAAGTCGCACCACCTGAAAGCACACCTAAACACACACCAAAATTATGCGAATCGTAAAGAGGAAAGTGGTGTCTGGATTAGCGCACAAGACGGAATTTCTCCCAGCAGTGATGCTATGCTTGGTGGCGCGCTTCCGGATTGCAGCATTACGAAATCGAAAACAACATCTTCCGCTGTTATTTTGATGGATCCAGTTGAGCAATCGTTGGTTGAATCATATGTCGATACAACTGGGTTGGACAACTGGACTGCATCCGATGACAGCCTGTCCGATGCGCCGGTAACGGATAGTGCCCGTCGTAACTCATTGCTAGCGCACGGGGAAGCTTGCACCGATGCGAAAGAAACGGTCGCTGGGGTAACGTCCAGAACGACGGTCGTCACGATAGGTGCTGAGGAGCTGGCTAATGTCTCGATCGTCAGCTTCGGTGATTATATTATCAAAAGTGAAGATACGCTGGATAGTCTAATCGAAGGGACCACGGCTGATACGACCGAAAGTGTCTTGTTGCCACGGAGTGGTGTCGTCGTCAATGGGTTACAGGATTACGTCACGGTTTTACTACCGAAAACGGCACAAAGTGGACTGGTGGATGGTAGTTTCGGTAACATCGCGATGATCGATGGGTGAAGGGACAGTGTAGTTTCTCTAAGGCATTGTAATATAAACTCTAAAAAGTATTTTATAAAGCAATTTGTGTAAAACTTGAGATTTTGTGTATGTATTTCGTCTTGATTCTTTCGATGTATAAGTTATTGCTTACTTTTAATAAGGATATGCTGCTTTCGATAACTATGTTGTGTAAAGATAACGTTTAAAACATGTCTCGATGAATGCCGTCGTTGCTACCAGTTCTGAGTAATTTCTCCACAACCGTTTAAAATGTAAATGCTTCCGCGTCTCAACTGATTCGGTTTCCCGAGTGCTTCACGTGGCGTCCATCAGCTTGAGCAGATTTGTTTTCGCGCTTCGCAAATTGGGATCGAGTCGCAGCGCCGCCCGATACTGTTCCATCGCTTGAGCCTCCCGTTGACCCCACCGATGATAGAGTACGCCCAAGTTAGCCCGATACACGGCATAGTCTGGTCGTGCGGTTATAATCTGCCGATAAAGTGCTTCAGCTGCCTCGTACTGCGCAAGCTTACCGTACGCATTTGCTCGTGTAAACAATATCGCCGTATCGTTTGGGAGAAAACTGAGCGCCACGGTGGATGTTCGGATGATGTCTTCCGTCCGCCCTCGATTGTCGTAAAGAGCCAGAATATTGGCCCACGCTTTGCTGTGGCGGGGGTTTTTCTGAATCGCTTCCCGCCAGTAGCGAAGCGCCATCGTCGAATTATTCATATCGATGTACTGAAAGAGGGAAGAGAGGCGATATTTCGATTATGATCCATTAAAAACAACCCCTTTGTGCACCTACCAAGTTTCCCAAGTTGTACAAACAGTTGGCATAGTTGGGCTTCAGTTCAAGCGCTCGCTGATAGCTTGCAAGGGCGGCGTCGTAGTTCTTTTGCGCAGCCTGTACAATGCCAAGATTCATCCACGCTGAAGGAAAAGGCTCGTGTATTTCAATCGCCCTCCGTAAGTGCTTTTCGGCCGTGAAGAGATCGTGTGTTTCGCGATACAAATTGCCAAGATTCATGTGGGCCGCCTCGTAGTCTGGGTGAAGTTTAATGGCGTGACGATAGAACGCGAAGGCCGTCTCTCGATCGCCCTGATCGGTCGCTAAGCGAGCAATGTTGTAGTACACCTTGGCATTGCGCGGACACACCCGAAGAGCGGAGCGGAACAAAAGATCCTCCGACGTCCATTCATGGGAGCGGGATTGTGTTTTAAGGATAAACATGGTGCAGACGAAGCAAAGCGGGATATAGAAGAGAAGTGAACGCTTGATCAATCGGCGACATCCTGCCGCAACAAGATAACAAAAGCCAATGGATGGAAGATACAACAGTCTTTCGGCTATCACGAATCCAACGCGCACCAGACCGCAAGCAGGTAGAAAAGGTATGATGGTTAGGGCCAAAGAGGCTGTAATTTCGTTGCGATTTGCAGTCGATGAACGAATGGCAAGTGTGATGACCAATCCGTAAAACAGTATGACTAGGGAAATTCGATAGTCAAGAATACTTTCTACAAGCGGCACCGAGCCCAATGCCCAATCGAAGCTTAACCAGTCTGGACAGGCCAGCAGCCATAGATTGAGCCAGTAGAGATAACTCTGAGAAAGTATTCTTGTCATGGTGCTGTTGCTCGCCCCGACCGGATTATCCATTCGATGGAATCGTGGGCTTTCAAAGTCCATAATCCACAATCGCAAGGTAAGTGCGATGAAGGAGAGCAACGTCAGCACAGCAACCCTTGCAAGACAGGATCGATACAGGCTAGCTAGATCACGAGCGGAACCACGAAGTGGCCACTTAATTTTCTTTAGCAGATCTATTGCTCCACAAGCGGCGAGAGCGGTTACTCCGGTTTCTTTACAAAGCATCGAAACGCCGGTCAGGGTGAAGAGCAAAGGGTAAACGAAGACACCGAACCGATGGCCACCGTCTACCCAACGCTGGTAGAGCAGAAGCACACTGATGTAGCCAAGGGCCGCAAGTAGATCTGCTCTACCCACTATTCCGACGACGGCTTCGGTGTGCACCGGATGGACGGTGAACAGGAAAGCGGCCCAGAATGCTGTCCGAAATTGACCACTTTCACGAGACAGTGTTTGATAAACCCGCATCACCAGCAGGCAAACCACTGTATGCAGAACAAAGTTCACCTTCTTCATGTGTGCCGCATTGAGGCCAAGATAGCGGCTTTCCGTTTGGTAGCTGAGCACGGTTAGTGGGCGGAATGATCTGTGGCTCGTCGGGTCGGTTAAGTTGTTGCCCCAGAAATCGTGTCGTAGTAAAACACGCAACGGAGTAGCCACGTTCCGCACGTCCATATTCTTTACGATTGCCGCAGAATCGTCGAAAACAAATGTACCATAAAGTGATCCACCGTAGGAGAGCAGTGAGGCGGCAATAAGTATTGCATACTGGAATCGAAAAGGGAGCGGTCAGTATTACTATGGCAAATAGCCCTAACACTCAGGCGGACAACCTGAACGATGGTTTGCTGCCGATGGGATGACATTGCTCGGTGAACTTGGCGGAAGAAGTGCTTTACGATCGTGTCTCGTTAAACCAAACTGTGGTTCACATTTTGTTAACGATGGGGAATGTGCAGGAACACATAGGAAGGTTAAAAAAATCTATCTTGCGGGGTAATGGGGGATTTTCCATTCCGGGGCTCGAAGGGCGGTTCGCACCCGTACCGATTTTGTTTAGCGTCCAACAAAACTGCTTGACAGATTGTTGTTTACCAGCATAGGCGATGTTTAGTTTGTGACAGTTTGCGAGTTTCGATGTTTTGAAAAGGGTCGTTCTATGAAAAAGGTGAAAACAGCTCAATTGTACAAATTGAATTATTATCGATTTAAGGTTCCGCTGGTCCTTTTAAATGCTGATAAATTGTAATTCGCACAAATTATTAATGTGCTGTAGAACAAACTATTATTTTCTGATCTAGGTACCTTATTTTATCGGTAAACAATCAAACCATCTCACCACTAGAGAAATTTCACCTCACTACTTGTGTGTGTGTGTGTGTGTGTGTGTGTTGACTGCGAAGGATCTAAAATCGGCGAGATTTTCCTTTCTTTTTCTGGTCCATAGCCGCATGCAATTCGTGCACCAATACACGAGCACACGGTAACACAGATCGCGTGTGTGCGTGTGGCCAAGCGACTGTGAACGCAGAAAATGTTCAGACAAGAAATGTAGATTCCTTCGAACGGACGTTTTCCTTCTAGTTGTTGCGGTACCGTGATTTTTCCTGCCGGAGTTTCTTTGCTGAGTGGCAGGAAACCTTTTTCTGCTATCTATCATTTGCCATAGTTTTACTTTTGCAGTCACTGTGTGGAGTTCGGGAAACCTTTTATTAGTGTGCGGCAGAGAAAAATAATTGTAACCGTAGCGCAGCAGGATTTTAGCTTTCGTTTTGTCCTTTCATTGGAAGAATTTTTCTTCGTGTATCTTTATCCCTGAGGCGAACGGCCGTCGAAAGCTTGTACTAGTGCTGTCTAATCTAGTTCTCATCAGCGCGAATGCCCTTTCCATCAGACTGGACAGCACCCCAAGGAAGGACAACAAAACGCTTTATGTGCGACGGGTGAAAATTGCCGCTCAGCTCCGGCAGATTGCTTTCGGAGCGGAAAAGCAAACGAAAACTGAATCCCCTTTCGGCTGGATGTAACGTTTAGCAGCTAGGAGGTGTATCTGCACGGCACCAATGAAGCATCAACGAGGTGAGCCAAATCGTTTCAAGAGGGTTTTCATCATCAAGAGGGCCACCATCGAGAGGCGGCTGTGATTGTGTTTGAGGAAACCAAGGCTGCCGCGACTGGGAGTGGTGGTGCCGGGGAAAGGTTGTGAAAAATAGAAAGAATTGGCGAAAGTGAAAAGCGGAGGTCAATGGAGAAAAGTAGCGCTGTTTGTTTGTGTGTGGTGCTTTGGTTTGCTTTTAACTAAATATTGCAATCTATCGTCGTGTCGCGGAAAAGCGCAACGTAAAATAGGAACGCCTTTGGGTAGAGAATCAAAATGTGCACAACGTTCCGCAGTGCAACCAAAGTGCGGCCCCCGGAAGTATCGCTTGAATGGTGGATTGAACTGTCAAGCCCGACTGTAGCGATATAAAATCAGAACAAAGCCATTTCTCCAACCCCACTCGTTGGTTGGACCATTTGAAGAAAATGGCTACCAGCACCGGGGGCTCTGTCCTCGGTTCTGGTATGAACGAAACAAATCGTTCGCTCACGGTGAAAGTTCTCGAGCATCGCAATGTTCGCAGGAAGAGAACAAACATGGCGAAACAACTCAAAGGACACCTTCGGCGATCGTAGTGAGCGTGACGGAAACTATCAGAATCGTCGTCGTTGCTAGCCAAGGTAAGTAAACTCATCGCTTTTTTGTAGTGCAACCACTGTCTCACCTTGGCGTGAGGTACCATGCGTTTCCATCGACGCAAATAGTTGGGGCTTTGAATAAGAAGTTGCTGCTAAAAACTGCATTTATTATGCCCAAGGCGCGTGTCGGTGGCAACGGGTAATGCTGGTAACTCTACAACAGCATCATTATAATCACTTGTGTGCCATGAAACACTTTAATTGGCCACAGAATTTCTACCCATTGTGACGATGCCGCGAATGTAATAAAATATACACGGCCATATTGTGAGCAGGATTTCAACATTGTTTGGAGAATTTTCTGTTCTGGTGATGCCCAGCATTAGTGGGATGTATTATTGAAAAAATACAAAATAGGGACATATCATAGGTCAATAGGCTCTAACTTTTACGTTACTTCGTAGCAACATTTAATTTTTTTTATATGCCCTTACTAGAATGAGCCCTACAGAAGCATCTGTTGTGAGACCTCGGTCCTGGGTATTATGAAGGGGTTCAATTGATTGCCTAAAACTAAATGAACTGCGTGCGAATGATTTGAAATGCCATAGAGACGATAAAGCTAGTGATGCTTGTTGGTCGCACATTCGAAAATATCCCCAAAATACGGTGTGCGGTGGTCCTTTTCGCTCGGAGTATCGCGCGAATCACTGAATCGCGCCAACCGTTGGGTTTTTACGATCACCGTTCGCACCGTTCGTGTGGTAAACGCGACTTGGCCTAAAATTAGCTCGCCAAATATTTGCATGTTTTTCACGCACGCGCCAGCCTATACACGGGCGGCCAAGGCGCCGACTATCACCGGCATACTCAGACGGTTTGCGCGGACTACGCCGCGTGAGTTTCGCCGACACCCGGCGGCCACTTTGAGATTTAAGAAAACAACCAATGTGTTGCGTGCGGGATTTTTCATTAAAATTTTTCCTTTTCACTTTCATTCGCTTCTTTTAAGCTGGATATTAGCAATGGACGGTGGCGAAGGCGAGACGATTTTAACGTCTCGGTCCTGGACATATGACTGTGCCCCAGTGCGTAGGTGCTCTTTTACTTTATGCCTTGACAGAGAGAAAAACTGTGTTTCGCTAGGGAGAACGCCGTAATATTTCTGCTGTGGCAAGACAAAATATAGACTTTCTTGAGAATTTGGGACGACGATAAAAGTCGAATAAACTTTAGAACAAAAGTCGTACATACAAGATTTTAATTTTTAGCTGGAAGAGAGAACCTTTCGCCTGATAGGAGGGCGGCCAGCTAGTAATTACGAAAGAGTAACGTTAAACCGTATTTGTGAATATTTTTCTAGTGCATAAAAAAGGGTGCTTTTAACATTTATCCGCAATCCGACCGTTCCACCGGAAAGATGTGTATCTTCATGGATGCAACGGAATTCGGCACTTGCGAAGCACGGAAGAAGGTTTAGAAAAAACAAACACCATGAGGATTACCGTTGTTGGAGGCCAGAGATTTGTGATGCTAGATAATGAAAGGAAAAGATGGGTATCATTTTTATTGGTCTGCGCTGTTGGTGGGTGCGGCTATATTTATGGGTTTTTGCCTATTGAAATGATCCATGATTCCTGTTGGCCTTCTCTTTCTTGGACGGAATGCTCTTGGTTTTGGAATAGCGAATATTAATTTAAATGTTCAAAGTTTTGGAATAAAGAAAGGGGAACATCTTCTCCGGAAGCTCAGCATTTTTCTAATAGTCTTATTAACCTACTTTAACTGGTCGAAGGTGGAAAAGGGTGCATTTTTCTCACAACGTAAATGAGCACCATTTCGTCGTTGCCTGTGTCGGATGTAGTGGTGCCTTCATTTACCATACGACCTTGGGCAACGGATGCCAAGGATGTCCGGAGTGTGCACCGGAACCGAATGGAGCCTTGCGGGTAAATGGGGCACACTACCGGTCCCGGATAGTGATTGAATGTTACTTTTGGGTCGCAGAACCTAACGGTGAACCTTAAGGAAAAAAATCGGGCCAACCGCTCCTTAAACAATAATGAAAGGAA
Organism: Anopheles cruzii; assembly: GCF_943734635.1. Classification (NCBI taxonomy): domain Eukaryota; kingdom Metazoa; phylum Arthropoda; class Insecta; order Diptera; family Culicidae; genus Anopheles; species Anopheles cruzii. The sequence continues at coordinate 11,434,347 of NC_069145.1, forward strand.
ACGGGTTCGCCAAGGAATTGCTTGGCAAAGGTGCCCCTTCATAGTTCTAGGTTGGCGTGGTTTGACCCGATTTTTCTTCTCTCTTTTCGCGGGCCTTCCCACGATGGCAAGCTCTGCCCGCAGGTTCGCCGTAGCGTAGGAAAACTCAGGTGTGGTAATGGCGTTTCCTAACACGTTTGTATATTAATTTCAATAAAAGCTCGTTCGTCAAAATGGCTTCTCCTCAAGAGCTGCAGGGTCGGCCAGGTTGGGATGGCTTTGCGATAACCTTTTTACCGATCGAGCACCGGCTTTTTGCAGAAGCCCCACGAACGGACATGCCTCTCCTTCTTTTTTCGTCATCCTTGAAGAAAAGTGAAAACATTTTTGCCAACCCAGCCCAGCCGGATGGATGATAAAAATCTAATTAGTAATGCAAAAATGGGAACAAAACGCCGTTGAGGCGCTCTTTTGGTCGCACAACGCCGCCGGGTGAAAAGTGGAAAGAAATGGAATATAATTTCTCACTTAGTCCCCATTTGCTTAACGAGCCACAAATCACGTACGTGTATCGTATCGCTGAAGATCCGTTCGATCGATCAAAAACGACAGGCCAAAGCCCAACGGTTACCGTCATCCAGGAAGTACACTCTTATTAGGAAACCCATTCTCGGCGGCGAAGGAAATTTGATGACGGGGCAAACACGAAAATAAAGCATCGTAACACTAGCCTGGCCGTTAGCGGGAAAGATCGATCGCGGAAAACATCTTTCATAATGGAAGTTTTCGAAACTAATTAACTTTATGCAGAATAGAGACACATTTTCAAAAACACCCCAAGAAACCGTAGCACGGGAGTTGGTAATTAATTGAACCCCTTGAGCGCCCCACGTCACGTCGAATGGGGATGGATGGATCGAGATTTTGCGATCGACGAGAGTGATGAGCGATGCACGGTGGCACGTGATTAGATTGAAAATAAGTTACGAAAATCTAAATTTATCTGGCCCATCGGAAAGGATGGTGGAACGCCGCGAGCCCATTTCTCGTGGTCGTATTTGAGCTTCGTGATCGGCTGTATTTGGTTTGGCCGTTTCGAATTGGTTTACTGCCGTCGTCACTTTCGATTTCGGTTTCGCGTTGGCTGCCGTTTTGCTCGATTGTGTTGTACGAAAGCTGGCCACATCGTAATTGCTTCTGTGCACCCCGATCGCAACATGCAGCCTCTTTTTCTGCACGTTTCGCATGCTCTGGTCGCACATTACGTTGCGTGCGGAAGGTTTCGGTCGGAAGTTCAGTATGGTTGGCCTTGTTTCTGTGTCGGGCTTGCTTTGTTCCGCAAGTGTTGGTCAAGTGGGCGAATGCCAAGTATTTGCGCTTGGCGAGTGATTAACAGTACCGTACCATCACTTTGAAGTACAATTTGATTAAACGTTTTTCAACGCACAGTCCCTTTAAATGCACATACCCTTTCTGGCTTTAGCAACAGCAATGTGCTTTGAAGGTGACATGAAATTTGAAGCTACCCGCGATGGCAGAGCGAACCATTTCACCTTCGCCAGGTGAGCAATGCAACAAGAATGAGATTATATCCTTAGCGCAATTGCCTAGTGCCGAGGATGATGGGTGCCCTCGTTTGGTTCGGTGGCGTCCCTAAGCGTCGCATGCTGGTGGGACACGGCCGCCGCCATAGCCGTTCCACTTCGTGCTGTAAAGTGTTACAAGGTTTTCCATTTGGGAAAATTAACCACGCGCTTAACCAGTTGCCGCGCCACCCGCCGTCGGTTTAGATTGACGTGTTGGCGAACCCGCACGGTTTCGGTTTATTCGCCAGAATCAGGTGAATCAGGGTTGAACGGCACAAAGCGGTAATGTGTATCGTGGATATATAAAAAACTAGCAAAATGTGGGGTTTTGTGCAATTTTGAAACGGTGAATTGATAACAGACAAGCATAACGGTCAGGAGTGACGGGCCGACCAAACCAACCAAACACCGACAAAGGATGAACTGCCCCCGGGTGGAACTTATAATTGGGACTGTTGAGACGCAACGGATTTTTGCAAAGAGTTTAAGCCTTTTTTCTGTTTAAGGCACATTCTCTAACTCAATATTGGAATCAATCGAAGCCCGTTGTGTGGGTCTTTTGATGCTTCATTGTCAAGCATTTTCTCTTTCCGACTACGCGACCTCGTCGACAATAAGACTTTACGTACACCCGTTGTTAAATTGCGGGGCACATTGGCTGCAATTTACACGTGTGCTACGATGCGCACGTTCCGCGTCTGTTTGTTCAGCCATCTTCTCGAACCAACGGCCATTGGACACGCGGCGGGTTGCCAGAAACAGAACGACGTCCTGCGGCGAGGAATGGAATTTCGACGATTAGAGCAACATCTGTGTGCTGCGGGAATTGTGCCAAGCGGCTTTTCCTCTCTGTGAAATGTTTATTATTTCATTTTCGGTAAATTTTTATTAGCCACCAAGGGGTCGTGTACGGGAAATATTCGCTCAACGAACGGAGCCGTTAGCGGCTCGGATCGATAGCTCGGAATTCGACTCTTTTCGGGTTATTTTTTGCCTTCCTCCTACATATGTGTCCACCACTGTATACACGATTAATCACTTCCAATAAAATTACTTTTTCGTGCTCTCTCTCTCTCTCGCTCTCTATGCTTCTGTCTCTCCAGCGTGAGCATAGAACGGAAAGAGAGCGGGAGGGATGGGAAAATTGTTTTGATCACCCTTTCGTGCGGCATTCAGGTATGCGCTCTCCTCTCTACTGTTCTCCATAACCCGGAGCAGGCAGCGGGCAACTCTCTTTCACTTTCCGTTTCATTATCTCGCGTTTTGCTCGCGCCGCGCCTTGCGCGAAGTCGCGGACACGCGCGCGCGCCACCCGCTCAGTTTTCGATCAGCCGCTCGTCGGTTTGGTCGGTTCGGTTTCCTTCGGGTTTAAATTACAGCGCGAGTTTGTGACAACTTTCAGGCGATTCCGCCAGTCCGTGGGTGCTACCAGCAACATAGTGGGTGTGCCGTTTGTATGTGTGTGTGCAGAGTAAGAATCGCATTTTATTATTTTAATAATATCTGTTGATGATCGTTCGTCGCCGCGGAACAAGCGATCGTGGTGGTGGCGAGCGCGGATCGCAACTTTTCGAATGTTGTAGGCGAACCGTTGGCGGATGATCGAACTCCGCGAATGGAGTGGGCCAGTGGGTGTGTGGGACGACTCTGTCGATCGCGGGCCAGTGGGTGTGCGTGTGTGTGTGTGTGTTGTTTACATCGCTCCTTCGGTCGAGAGCACGAAGGAGACCCCCATTGGTTCCCCTAGATGAAGTGAACGCGGGCCTGGCGCGCGCTGTTTTGCGGTTCCCAGATACATTCACATTTCCTCGTGGGCCCCAAGATGGAGATCCTAGCCCCTGCGAAGGGCTTGAATGAAGGGAGCAATGAGATCACAGAAGTGAATGCGGCGGCACTCCTTAGCGCAAGCGGAGGCCAACCAATGTTGGCGAGTGTTGCGTGCATAAGTTGGTGATGCAAAAATTGAAACAAAAACAAACGTGGAGTACCACCATCATCATCATCGACAGCCCACAACCCACCCGATACGAGAGAGCAGCAGCATCCCTTGCCGTGGTGTGATTGTTTGTGCTGGGGTCGCATTTGTTGCTCTTCGTGACTGAGGCATAATATTATGCGAACGTTTTATATACGTAATACGTTGATTGCTTGTGTAGAAAGATTTGTCCTGAAACGGATAAATCATTCTGCTTTCGCTAGTAGCGCGGCCAAAGCGCTCCTTGCAGCCGTCCACGAACAAGTAAGATTCTTCTTTTATTTAGTTGCTTTTTAAATTTATAAAACTTACAAGATAGACAACTTTTGAATTATGTCTTCCCATCGTCGAGCCACCACCATCCGAGCCACATTCTTGCAAGAAAATGGGTTCGTTGATTTTTTCCCGGACTTTCTTTCCTAACTTCGCTTCGGCATAAACCCACCATATCGCCACCATCCGTGCGCTCGATTGGTGTTTGTTTTGCTCACCATGTTCGTTTCGTTTTCAGTTTCCATGTCCCGTCCCGTGTCCCCCGCGCCTCGTTCCCTCTCGTAAGAAAATACCAGTTTACCGACCGTGGACCGACCGCACAACTCATATACGCTATACGGCGCGCAGCATGATCGTTGCTGCTGTGCCTGGGCGCGGATCATAATTCCACGCTGTAGGGTTCGGCTAAATACTTCATTTTGAGTTGGTTGTTTCCCCGTTTTTTTTTTCTTCGCTTTCAGTCTTCCCTTCGCAGCGAGGAAGAGATTAATAATGTTTTATTTATTCGACGCCTACCGATTCATTCCATTTGTCGTCGTCCTGTCTTTGCGCTCATTTGAGTGCACAATCTTGCAAACGTACCCCGTACCGTGAAGGAATTAGTGTTAAAATTATAAAAATTAAACGTTTGATCACCTTCTTTTTGTGACGCACTGTCACCGATTGCGGGCGGTGGCACGGCCACGATCACCGATCACCGATCGGCGCGGGAAAAAGCTGGTGGTGCACCAGAATGAGAAAGTGCTGCTGTTTGCGCCAAGATCTGAGAGCAAAATCCGACCCGATTTTTCTACGTTCATCGTGCCTGTGCCGGTGTCAGTTCCGCCGTTAAAAAAGCCAGCCCAGTAACCGACACAAAGAGAGACCGCGGCGCACGGCGGGGATGATTGGGAAAATCCACCACCTCCGAAGCTGAGCCGCTTGTTGCTGGCCGACGTGCGCCACATAATCAATAGGCGAGACAGGAAAAACACGCGACACACGACCGAGAGAGAGAGGGAAACCACACCGGGGGACAGAATAAAGCGGCGGCCAAGCGGGTGGATGCGCCGCGTTTGTAAAGGGGGTTTGCGAGACAGGAAAACAGCCATCCACCGTTGGCGACGGGTGAAAGTCCTCCAGTTATTGGGCCGGCGGCGCGAGTTCTGTGGGAAAAGCTACGAACACGGAGTCGCGCCCCCCGGGGGGAGAAGATCTTCTGTGTTCACCTGATGTAACGGTACCCCCTTCTGGACATGTTGGAGGTGGGCCCGGAAGAGGTGAATGCTAACCACAACCGGTGCGGCCGGAAGAAGCGCGCACTTGCCATGTGCGTTGCATTCCCGAATCGGCTTGCGCTGCGCGTAAGGCGAACGTTGTTCCGATCGCACGTGACTGTTACGAAAAATGGTTCTGCTGTCATTTGATTGAACAAACATATAATGTAAGTCAATAAAACAATCTTCAAAGTCAGAAGGTTGCACGATTGCCTTTAATTGCCATAACCCATTCCCGCCCGATCGGTCGGAGGCCGTCAAACGGCACCGGACCGGTCGACCGGAAACATGGTCAACATTCGTGGCCGAAGCGGGCACCGGAAGCACACGCGGCAGCGGCGACGGGAATATGTCAAATACGCACCCTTTCCACCTGTGACCGTCCCTGGTTCGGTCGCGCACGATGGACAAATCTAATTTGTTGAATGTGTTCGTTCTTTCGCTTTCTCTCTCTCTGTCTGTCCCTCTTTCTGTTGGTTGCGTGTCGAGTGATGGCGGAAGTGTGCCCTTTTTGCCGCGTTTCGTTCGCTGGTTTTGTTCCATCCACTTTTGGTCGGTCGCTGGCGATTGTTGTTGTGGATTTTCTAAACCTTATTCTCAGTGTTGTTTTATGCTTTGTTTTCCCTTTCCCAACTGCGCATAGACTGATGACGATGACACCACCACACACGCAACACGCACGCAAACACACACACGATCGATGATCTGAGGTTTTTGCATTCTTTTGTTTACGGGGGTTTGTTTGCGGGTTTTCTGGCGGATGTGAAGCGTCGCTTAATTGTGCTGTTCCGTTGTCGGTTCGGTTGGTCAGACCGTGTTGAAGTGCAGGAGGGTGGGGAATGGCTGCTATTTGTTCTGTGATACCGTGGCTGGCCAATGATTTTATCAGTCACTTTGGTGAGATGAGCTAATGCGACGGTGTATGTATGTTTGTAGCGGCCATTGTGTGGTCGTCTATTGCGGTTGGCTCGAAAATCTGTTTTTAGTTTAAATATTTAAGAGAATGAATTTCAATTTCATTTGTCTTATCATCTTACTTTATTTTTCTGACAATTTTTCTTATCTTACCCGTCCGCGTCACGTAATCGCAAGAAATACATACACTCCTGGTGGCCGTTTAATGCTCCCATTAACATATGGTGGTGTTCGCAAATGCTGGCTTTTGTGATAAGAAATGTATAACAAAGTCGCTCAATATGTGTCACACCACGCCTCAAGGACACCTGAGGCGGCACTCGGTTTCCAGGAACTCCGTGAAAGGAATGGACACTTAGAAACTTGACAACGCATAATGCTGGCGTTTTGCACACCGTGTCGCCGGTTGCTGTGGGTCGCAAGGAATCCGATTATGCTGTTGGTGCCTATGGCAATGTGGTTTCCGCATGTGTCATGTCTTGGCAGAAGGTAGGGATCACCTTTCACCAGAGGCAAAGACTTGGCAAAACCACATCCGTTCAGACGGTGGTTGAGTTTCTTCGTGCTCTACCGTTCATTTTCTCAGTCGTAGTGGTTGATGGATCGTCTTGAAGAAAAAACAACAGAAAACAGGAGCAACCAAATGTGTTCTATAATGAGGTCAATGTTCTATGTAATAATTCATTTAGGCGAACTGCACACACACCATCACACGATGTGACTCACATTTTCCTTTCGTCTCGTTTTTGTGGTGCTTCTTCGGTGGTTATGTGGCTTTTTGGCACGCTCTCTTGTAGGTCAGCCTGACAGATCTCCGTGTGCATTATTAACCCACGTGCCCGTGCCCGTGCCCGCGGTGGATGGGTGTTCAGTTTCTGAAGACACCGTTACTGTCACATGCAGACACTGTCTTGAGCATGTGTCTATTCACTATATCTTCATCGCCGTCTAACAGCGAGTATTCAAATTGCGTACTAACGTCTGATAGATTGGATCATATTGTTGTGCCTGTGTCGGTGTCGTTGAATGCCTTCAGTCTTCGATTTATGCTGACAGCGAACTAAAAATTCTTTAGATAAACTGCTGGATGGAAGCAAGAATGGAGGAAAACATAAAAATGAATGTGTGTGTGTGTGGGTCTCTTATAGCATTTTATTCGAGTGCCAGCTGTAAATCGTCTGTAGGGCGACTCGTGGGTCGATAGTTCCGTGCGTGGGATGGTTGCTGCTTATGTATATGGGGGGTTTGTGTATCATCATCGTCGGTGGAGCCAGTCGCCAAGCGCCGAACAAAGTCTCTTCAAACATACCGATTCCAGCACAGAACGCCAGCCAACTCAGCATCGGGAGAAGAAAGCAAAGGAATATTAACGGAGGCACAACTTTATGCATGAATGACCGATTTTGGTACCCTCGACCCACGGTAGAGTCAGTACAGAGCCTTCGTAGATTTGTGTCACTTCAGCACCCCGAAACACTGTAGTCGACAAATGTAGTAGATGACGCATTCGCATCCACTTGGGTTTTGAACTCTGAATTAGTAAAACGCTAAAGAATGCTCTGATTTGCCGTGGAGAATTTTCCGAGTTTCATATAAAATTAAAATGACTATTGAAGTCTCATTCGACGCATCTGAACGAAATTACTCGAGAAAACGCGATCGATCCTTTTTGGTGGATTTCATTGATTCTTCCAACTAGAATTCTGATGCTTGCCGCCCATCGCTGAAGACAGCGCACCACGCATGATGAAAATGTCTTTCCAAACACGCGAGAAAAGTCACAACAGTCGCCGCCGACGCACACCCACAAAACCCCGCCAAAAAACCATCTGTGCCACGGTACTTCTTGGCCCGGGCGTCGGATCTGTCGATTTAGATTAACGGTTGGTTCGCCCAGCGCCGCCGGTCACAGCATAAAAAGCGGCAGTTCATTGGCGCACGGTCAGAGACCGACCGGTAGGAACAAAGAATCCGCAGCCAGGAGTACTCTCCCATATAGAGGTTTGTGTGGAGGCGGTGTGTAATGAAGCCAAATCAACCGTCACCCATCGCGGGCCCTGGCTCCCCAATAAGGGGGACACGTCATGGGGTACGCAGACTGCAAGGTAGCCATCGGTTCTGATCTGGCTTGAATCGCCTCTCGAGCCCTTCCGTGGGCTGTGCCGTCCGATGTTCAAGGTTAGGTGTGCCTTCCTTTGCCACATTGTGTCCGACGGCAGATCTTATTTTGTACGCATTCGGGTCCACTTCGAAGACGGTGCCATTGAAATCGCTTGCTTCCGCTGTGCCGTCGTTGGCACAGCACGCAGTCGCCGGCCATTACTGCCAGATTGATCTGTCACCTACTGCAGTGCGCCGCCGCCGGTCGCACTACAATGCGTTGTTTGGCACCGTTTGCTAGTGAACCGTGAATCTTGGCTTGGCCCGGGGCACGTTAAGCCCTTTAAATATTTTTATCGCTTCTTAATGGCACCAAATAAAGTGGGCATCGGGTGATCCCCTGAATGGACGCGACGACCACTGTGGGACGACGAGTGAGTAGCGACATCACACTGTATGTGATTTTTCTCACGAACAGATGGGTGCCGTTTTTGTGGTGCGCACGGTTTTCCGGAGGAACTTCCGGGGTTCAAATCGAAACTTACTTTCTGAGCGCTCTCCGGAACTACGCGACCATCGAAATCGATAAGTGGGGAAGCATCAGTACGTGGTGTGTTTTAATAATTGATTGGATTGGATTATTGGATTATTGATTGGGTTTTGAGTGATGTTTCAGAATGGCATCACAGCCGATGGGGAAGCGGTTTCTGGTTCCCGTTCTCTGCCACAAAACCCGTGAGCTGTGGTTTGTGTTAATTGCGACCAAATCTTCGACTTCGTTTCGTACCATCTAACACAGCCCCAGCCGCACTGCAGCGTTTAACGGTTGTCGGCTCATCGAAGATCTAGCCCCCGGGTGGCTGGTGTGTGGTGCATTTGGCGGACGTCCAAAATGTCCGCCGATGACCGAACCATCCTTTCCGCGCACAGGTACCGCATCGATCCGTGCCGGTTGCTGTGTAAACCTATTTGCATGTTCCGTCGTGACAGCGAAGCACCGTAAATTAACTACGGCCCCGCCGGATGAGAACGTTCGCCCAGGGGACCCGATGATGCTGACAGATGGTGGACGCTCTTGATGACACCGGCTCGTGATTGATACACCGCACACTATCGGGCGACCGAATCCAATCACGACCGCACCATGAAACCCTCGTCCACTGCGCGGGCACTGAGTTTTTAATTTCAGCGTGTCCACGAGGTGTAATGCTGCGTGTCCGAATTTCGGCGGCACCACCCGTGTGCGGAGGCTCTACACGGACCAAGGTCAACAGCCAGAGAGCAATCTCGGGGGCCGCCGACACCCGGCTGGACCAAAAATTCTGTTCATTAGTTTGTGTTAGAGTACAGGAGACACGACTCCGGCGGACCGACCAATCTTCCGGTCCAGGTTCCGGTCGATGGTGGGTAAAATTAATTACACTCGTCGCCACACACACACACACACACACGCACTCTGTCGTTTGGTGGTTGTCCACTGGTCTAAGTGCAAGTGCACCGCCCGGTCGTCGTTGTTGCTGGTTGGCAGCTTTTAAGAAGCTCGCTGAAACCGTGCCAACGATGCGTTCGGGCGACATTGCGTGTCGGGTGAAAAGGGCACGGGGATTTAATGAAATTATGACCGGGGGTGCCTTTCGTGTGGCCATTCTGGCGTTTTCGTTATTGATACGCGTTGGTGGGCCGTGAGGAGAGCATTATCAATTTATGGTAGCCGTTGAAAAGGTGAATTGAAAACTTAATAAACGTCTTTCGATGGCGTTGGTTTTAGAGCGATACGACAGAGCGAGCTCTTTTGAGTCCAAATAAATGGCCACTTACTTTGGTTTGGGGCCAGGAAGTAGTAGCTCAAATGGGGGAAGCCTTTCCAGTTCCAGACACCTGAAGACTATGGACACCTACAATCCGCTCCCAGGTGGACAGTGTTTACGCCTCCTTGCGGAGCAGGCATAGTTCCGATAATCTCATAGCCCTGGACGCGGCGTTGTAGAAGTCCACTGGGAACCTCCCGTTTGTGGAGCAATATAATAAACTGCGGCTTCATCGGATAATCTCGCTCAATTCACAGCCGCATCCACCGTAGGAAACGCTCAAGGCGGCCAGGAACGGCCAGAAGCGTTCGGTTGGTTGTATGCCGCCACATATGTGTCTGCTTTCCTTCAGCGACACTAAACAGACACGTAGTGGACTCCTACGCCCTGGCACTCTCTCCGATGGTTCGTAGAGGGCCCTTCCCATTCATTCTATCGCCAGCCAGTTGAACGGTAGCCAGAAAGCGGGCGGCTATCGGGTTGCTGCGCCGTATATGGGGATGGCCGGAGAAAGTGGTCCGTAGTTTCCGAACGTCCTGGACCACCACCCCCCACCCGAGGGCCGGTAGAGTACGGTAGTGGGTGAAAATCTAATACGCATCGGTTTGATTCGTTTATTTGCGCTTCATCAAGATAATTTCCGCCGGCCGGTGGCAAAGCTTTCGCGAGCTCCTCTGCCTGGACGCCGATCGACTGTCGATCCGAAGGGGGGAGGGCGCACATTCGGTATGGAGTTTTTTCGCGGCCGCGGTATTCTTGCCGCTCCAGGCGCGTATCCACGACGGCTGTAGCGTGCCTTTCGGAGCACTTTAGTCAAGTTTTAGGGAAGCTATTACACCGATGAGATCCGAGGAGATACCGCCACCAAAAAGCCACGTGCTGTCCGTGAGGTCCCGGGAGGGCACTTCCGCCGCGAAGCGGCCATAACCGAACGAACGAAAGAGGGGAACGAGAAACTTCAACCTAATTGACCCAGAAACGTTACGCTTGTTGATCGTCGTCGCCATCGTTCGGTTTCAGCTTCCAAAACTACCTTCAATTTGGTCCGGCTGATTGGCGGCGCCATTCGTAATGAAGCTGAGAATTTCGAGAGGTAAATACGTACATTAAGAGATGGTGTTTTGCCTGCGATTGGCCTGCGCTCGCGCGATATTTACGAACCAAATTTTACGCCGCTATAATGGTTCGTTTTAATTTGCTTTTTTCCGGTAGCCGAAGTGTGAATAGTTCACCAGGGTTTCCGCACCGCGTCCAGTCTCTCTCTCTGCCCGAAGAGTGCGGCGCTGGAAAATTAATTTAGCTGGAAATTCGTTGCCTTTTACTTTCACCTGGCGCGCAGAGACAGCGCGCTCGGCGTGAATCGCGTGGCGCTAGAGTAGTAAAATAAATGTGTACTACGACACCTTAACGGTGGGAACAATTTGACGCCACGTCGGCACGGATTGCCCCCGAAATGGGCGGCAAACTTGTGGCCCGTGCGGCGGGGCAAGTGTTGTTTTGCGGGGCCACACACCCGCCGGTGTCGGCCCGGTGAAGGAGTGGAGACCTTCTGGAGTGTGTCATAAATTTGTCAAATTAGAGCAAAACAAATTGCTCCTACGCTTGACAATGTTGCGCCAATCGTGCCACGAGAGCAGCAGTCCTGCCAGAGACGCTGCTGTGCGTGTGTGTAACAGATGGCACGAATGATGTGAATTTCGGGACGCGTCGCCAATCGTTAGCTCCGGATCATTCGTGAGCCCAACTATGGGCGGTTTTTCGTTCGCTGTGTTTGGCCGGGAAAATTATGCAAACTGCGCAGCCGGGCTGAGCAACTGCGAAAAGGTTTTCTGCTTCGTTTCCTTCCCTGCACCTAGTTGCGTGGTGGTGAAGAGCAGGAGCGAGAAAATCTGTGACGCCATTCAGTCTAAAATATTGCATATTCGGTTGACGCAAAACTGATTTTCGGCCGCCCACTCGGCCTTTTTGGGGAGGCGTTGTTTTATGAAAATGAATTTAAATCAAATTTCTAAACAACATTCGACCGTGAAAAAAGTGTTTGCGGTCACTGGTCACCGTGTTGATCGTGGGCTTTTTAAAAGCCGCATTTCAGGCTACGATGATGATTGTTGTGAACATCGTGTGAAAATTCATAAGTTGTTTTTATCATAATTAAAACGGACAAAGCCATACCATATTAAGCAGCAACTTAAACTTAAAGCACTCAAGTTGATGCTCCAAAAGGTTTGAATATGATGATTGTTTACTTTGTTGATGCTGCCTTCAAAGCCTTAAACTAACGGACAGACATCCACAAGTTTTACGTTGATGGAAATCAGTAATTGCTCGCCAAATGATGAAAGGGCTATGTTAATAAAGATATTTGTATAAAATTGATGGATGATGCATTGATACAATTTCTTTTGAGGTGCCAATTTAGCCAAATCCTAGTCGAAGTCGATCCCCTATTTCGGTGCACCTAACGAATCGGTTAGACATTATTTTGTTAGAGACTTTCGCCGTTGCAAATTTAGCTGATGAAAATGAAGAACACCACCGACAGACAGACTACTTGACATGTGCGTGCCGTTGGCTGTGGGCGATGTCAGAAACTCACAAGACTTTCCGCGAGACCGGGAAGATTAGGAGTTGGACAGAAATCTAGAGTCGTCTAAGGTCCCGCATACGGTGAAGGCATGTAACGTGTCAGGGGAAATCTTCAATCTTGCCGGACTCCAACATTGCCTAGCCGCCTGTTGGTGCACCTGTTTCTCGGTGCAACGAATGCATTTTGCACCTCATCCACTGTCGCTATCGCCTTCCCACTTCATCCGACAGCAGCTTCCAGAGGGAGTTACGTCGTGTGCTGGCTGTGGGAGAACTGTCGCTCTCTTACGAGAGAAGACCTTTTTGCGGCCTCACGCTTTAAACAGGTCCAAGTAACGTTCCCCCTCGTCGTGACGCGATGTGATGTGAGGTGACCGAGAGAAAAAGTTCAGATAAAAAACATGGAAAAACGTTTTCCTCGTCGAAACTGGTCCCCAGCCGCTAGCGATGGACACACACACGATGGTTGGGGAATATCTGATGGCGTTGCCTCAGAAGATGATGGTCGATATTAGACCATCGTCGCCGCCACGGAGAGCAGCAGCAGCTGTGGATGTGGTCCATTCGTCTTCTGCTGCAGGCGCCCTTGCAGTGGGCCCCCCCCTTTTAGGTGATGTCAGTCCCCGGCGATGGTATAATTTAAATGTGATGTAAAATTTAATGCCATTTCTCCTTCGAAATGCGGATCGCCGTAAGGCGGCCACGTCCATCAAGTTGCGGAAAGTTGTTCACAATCATCGCTTTTGATGGCAATTTCGGTCTCCAAATCGATCCTGGGCAGCGCTACCTTAGATTGGGCAACATATCACTGCCACCTAAGTGGGATGCTAAAAATGGCTTCCCGTAATGCGCTTTTGCCGACCACACGAGCGACGAAACCGAATCGTCTCCGTCTCCGAATACTTCGCGGTTGACTGTGGAACGGCTTCATGGGGGACACACAGCCACAACATAAAGGTCATTGGACTCTGGCCGCGGAAAACTCGACCCGGGGCGGTACGAAAACGCTATGCTCTCTGCGTCCTGAAACATGCGTGTCAGCTTCATAACTCCGTCGCTGATCTTTGGGATTTCGTTGGGACCGTTCGGGGCATGTCTCTGGCGTTGATCCCCGTCGTTCGGTGGGCTATTTCTAGTTTCCGCGTGCAACCAACCAAACCTGGCCTACGGTGGCGCACACGGGGAACGGTGTGTTGTTGCAGAAATGCCGTTTGTAGTTGTACACAACACGGCCGGCCGTCACTTTCGCCATCCGCGCACAGCACATGTCGACCGCAACCTGATGGAGCTTGCTGCAGGTTGGCAGGACGGCCGAGGCCATCCTAACCGCCCGGCCTGGCCTGGCCTGGCCTGGACCGGTGCCGTGCGCTGCACTTTCGCGCAAGATCACGAGCACCCTGTGAAACCTCGGCTCGCTGGCCGTTGCTTTATCGTCCGCGCTCCCGCGGTCCATCGGCCGGAGAAAAAGATGTTTGATATCCGGAATGGCCGGGCCGGGGGACGGCCGTGGCGAAAACTACAAAGACGATCCTGTTCCTTCCTCCTTTCTCTCGCGCGAGCTCGCCTCCCACCGGTGTTGCAGTTGAAGCGCAAAATGCTCCTTTGCCGGGTAGAGAGTGTGCAGTGCGCGTATAATTTTGCCGGCCCTGGCCGCCGGCCAACGGAACACGGATGGTTTAAAGTGCCCGGTACCCGAAGCCGTTGGTTTTCGTGAAAAGCTGGCCCGGTGGCGCAGGTGTGGTGGTGGTGGTGCTGCTGCTCGATGGATGGTGACTTCTATATTTTACGTTTCGTGTGCAGCACTCCGGTTGATTTGTTTGCAAGCTGCTCTTGCAAAGGAAAGAAGAAGGTGTGTTATTCCACGTTCCTGCCACGACCTCTCATCTGCGTGCCAGCCCCAGGCAGGTCCCGGGTCCCAATGTGTGACTGATACGGCCGGGTTCCTTGAGAAAATATAGCTTGTACAGTTATGGTCCAGGTCCAGTTTGCCTGGTCGTGGTGCGCAGACCGTTTGCGCGTTTGATGTTTAATTTGAAGGTCCACCCCTATCGAAAACCCCCTCGGTTCGTCGAGAAAAACCGCCTTCGAACACTCGGGTCTCGGGTCTAGGGATGTAATTTTATTTATCAGAGGCCGTCCCCGCCGTTACTTGGCCGCGAAAACAGGAAGATCAAGGTGTAACGATGCGTTACGGGCAGATAAGGGCCACCACAAGAGGCTGTGGCTAGCGGCGTGACGGTGTCGTGTTGTGGTGCGACGACATTCACCACTGCGACGACTGCTGCTGCTGCTGCTGCTGCTGGTACACTAAATGGGTTTTCTCGCTTCGAAAGACCGGCAATTTATGACTGCAACGGTCCTGTGGAGAGTTCCGCCGTCGGAGTTGGAGATTTGCTATTTATTTGGAAGATAATATTCCACATAAACTAACCACTGCTTCCCCGGTCTCAGGTCCCCGCCTGGGGGTTCCGTATGCGTATCGGGGTGTATAATTATTATTTTGTTCCACAGAGAAGACTTCAGGAGGTATTGGATGCCTAGCCACCCTACTCCAACGTTCGTTGTGATCTAGTGTTGGGAAACGCTAGTTCTCGTAAACTTTCCCCCTATTAAAGAGTTGGTTAATTTAGGTGATGTCCTTCGAAATCGATTCTTCTCTGGGTGTTGGGGATCTACATCGACCTAGCTGCAGGCCAAATTTCACGTAAAGGTCTTCTCAAGAACAACGTGACTATTGGCGGTGTCCAGCCCCAGGGTCGTACAGTCCACTGGGAAACCGTTACCTCGACGCTCTCGATGCTCATTAATGTTTCCGAATCCCTGGGGGAATCGGTTCTGGCCGGTCCCGGCGGATTGGATTATGTCGTCGACCACCGGAGAATTTCCGCAGACCACTGTCTAGCTACCGAGCCTCGGTTCGGGTATTGGATACGACAAAGTTTTGACCACTCGCCGCTTCGTCAGCTGGCCAGGGGAGCGTGCTATGTGACGTGCCGACGAGACACGTTGGTTTTGCTGGTCTACCGATGACCTTTTTTTTGTGTAAGGGGTCCTACCCGTGCCAAAGAATTCTACCATTCTTTGGTTTCCATCGGAGTGGGATTGGTTTTTGCATTTCATTTAATGCGGCTCGCTCCAAGCGGACCATATTCTGTCGCATTGGAATGGCGGAAAACTAAAACTTTATGCTGATTTTGGGTTTGGGTGTCCAGATTTCGAATCACTGGCGGTCTCTGACTTTCTCTCTCTCTCTCTCCCTGTCTGAAGCTGCGGGATCTGTTGACGGTCCATCCATATATCCTGCCTGTATTTGTCTTCCAAAAAAGGTCGACCTCCATGTTGCCGGGTGCGACGATAATCGACGCGATGGTTCTTTTTTGGAGAGGACTCCAGGTCTCCCCGCGTATATATATAAATAGCCCGCTTCCGCCGGCCGCGCTCACAGCATCGAAAATCCATAATAATCTTTTACGGCCGTTTGACGGTTACGTGTTGCCAGAATACGGTTTGGAAAGTGGTTGGTGCTCGGCGTGGTGGCCGCGCCCGAGTCGATCCATAACTTAGCGAAAAGAAAGGAGCAACCGTCTAACGTCGTCGTTTATGGAGGGACCGAGCGAACGCCGACCGACAGTGGCGGCCTCTTCTGCTAAAGACACGCGGCGATGGATCAACGATATTCGACTGCGAGCCGCCGGGAGTCTGGATGTTTTATCGATACTTTCCCGGGGACCCCGTGCTACGGCCCCCGTGCCGCCCAACATTTTCACGTTGGTCACGTTGCTGCGTCGCACGATGACTCAGGCACACGCCAAAAAGCGTATCAAACCTGTTTCTTGACCTTTACCTACCATTGGCCGGGTCTCTTGGGTTGGGAATGGTGCGGAATGTTAATATTCCCACAACAAACGATCGATTCGGAGGAAAAAAGTGTTTCTTTCGATCCGAAACCCGGCAGGCGAGTACACGCACAGGCGTTGGTGGGGAGGGGGGGGGGGGGGGACGGCCATTTATTTGCAACTGGCGCGGGAGCAAGTGGCTAAACATGTGCGCTGCCCCCCGGTGTCGGTTGGTAGCTGCCTAGCTGCATCGTGATGTTTGGGTCAATTGGAAAAGGTCATTACATAGCTTATGCTCCGAGGAGGCCTAACGACTGGGTGGCTGGCTCCCTCACGGATAGATGATGTACGATTTATCGATTCGATTAATGATGATTGCTTTTGCAGTGATTTACCATCATTTTGACCGTTGTTGATGGCGTGGAAACTGTGTGAGATGAAAGAGGCGCAGTGACTGCGATCTCCGGATGGCGGGCGCCCTTTGATATGGTATCTACAGATCATCTTTAAAGGAGCTGGTGAAGTACTTCAAAACGACTTCCTGCGTGGGGGTACTAGTTGAGGCGTAGATCCACCATCCATGTTTGTGTTTTTAGGTCTAAGGTCTATATTGACAAGTCGAAGAATTATTTCGACGGCATGCCGTTGGGAATTGTCAGCGATCTCTGTGCGAGCAAAGTCCCCAAAATGCGAGCAGCGATCGAACACACTGGTACCAGCAACATCTGTCTCCTATCCATTACCTAGCATTGCTCGAGGCAAGCTTCCGAATAGCACATGTGGAGCGTTCTTTGTGCCCGTCACAGGAATTTTG
The DNA here is from genome assembly GCF_943734635.1 of Anopheles cruzii. Classification (NCBI taxonomy): domain Eukaryota; kingdom Metazoa; phylum Arthropoda; class Insecta; order Diptera; family Culicidae; genus Anopheles; species Anopheles cruzii. The sequence continues at coordinate 11,451,475 of NC_069145.1, forward strand.
GCACATTTTCCCAAATAAACCAAACACCCGACCAGAGGCGGATCGTAAAATTATTGAATGTGTGTCCGAATGTGCGGAACCATATGTCGGCACTGATCCGAGGATGCTTTTTACAGCCGTCGGACGCACGCCACACCCTTCAATGCGAGCCTCCCATGGTGGCCCCAAATGTACTTGACATTGAACACTGCGCGCTCGCGTCGCACGTTCGGTGCAACTGTTGGACCATGTAAAAAGCCGTGATTCGTCACACATCGACAGTCACCATCATCAGCAACATCATCGACATCCGAGGGTGGTGTTGTCACCGGCCCCGGGGCCAGGCCGCAGGGAGGGGCGGACCACCATGTTCTGGGTGGGCGTCTTTTTATGAAAATTTATCGTCCGTAAAAATGGCGATCTCTGCCGTGTGGGGAAGCTGGTAGAGTGGCGCATTTTGCGTAGCATCGCTTCTTTCCGGATGCCGTCCGGCACTCCAGCACAACAGAGAGCGAACCTCATTAGTACCAGAGTTCCGGTTGACAAACTACGCAGAATGTTGTTCGCTACCGTGCTGTGATGATGGAGGAGATAGGTTTTTTTTTACATGGACTTTATTCTGATCTCATTGTTTGACAGATAAGCCTGCGCTCTCTGCCTGTGCGGCCGGAAGTAGTTTGGAGTCGCAGTTGCCATCGGACTGTTGGAAAATGTTAATTTTTATTGCTGTATTAAAGGGTTCCGTTGGATTAGTGTCATTTTGAGGTATTATTTTTACGCCAGCATGATCGGGAAATTGGGATGAACTAGAAAACGGTAGACTAATGTTGGAACTCACCCGAACGTTAGTCGATCCGTCGCGAAGCTTAAGCGGAAGCTGGGCTCGACTGAGCGGAAGAACTACGCCTCGAGGCTGTGCCGGTTCCGTCAAGCACGTTGACGTTGCTTGAAAAGCATTTCCGGCGGATACCCTTCGGGAAAAACCAAAGGCCCGTTTCTGTTGTCGCCCTCGGCGTGATTTACCATTGCCGCCACCGTGACGTGGCGAGATCAGTTCGGCGTTTGGCGTAAAAATAGACCAACATGATGCTGCTGCTGCTGCTGCTACCGAATTGCCGAAGCCACCGAATATCCCTCGATGTGTGTTCCCTCGATCACCTTCTTTCCGTGGTTTGGTTTCCGCCCAAGAATGAAACAATACCCGTTGTGCCGTTGCCAAAGGTCGACGGAGGTTTCGAGGGCTACACCTCGCGGGTGACCCTCGCCGCGCGCGCCGCGTTAATGCCACGTGAACTTCCGCACCGCGCGACCACGGCTCCCGGATGTGTGGAGACCCGAAAAGTTAACGCCACCGGGCCGGGATTTGATGATAATTTCTATGACATTTACATAGCGACAAAGACGCAATTGTCGCAAGAGTGGCCGAGAGCCGTGTTCTCTGGTTCCTAGGGCCTGCCGCTGTTGTGGGGCACAAAATTTACGACCAAAGTTAAAGTTGCGCCGATCCCAGGCGGACACTTTGGGTGTGCCCCGACAATGGTGTCTTTTAAAATCGGGATCAATTATGGGCACGATGGGTCCACTTAGCCTTGTGGCAAAGGGTCGCCTCGGTCGTCCTTAGACGGAACGGTCCACTGTTGCACTCTCTCTCTCTCTCGCTCGGTGTGCGCGGCAGGCATATAGACACTAATGACAAATTGCTTACACTACCGCCGGTTACTTGTTGGAAGGGTTCCAATAGCATCGCTTGTTCGGCTGACTGACTGGTGGCCGGGTGGCCGGGTGGCCGTTTCGAGCGAAAGAACCATCATCCGGTAAAGTGCATTCGACAGTTTAATGGCCAACCCACGGCGTACGGTGGTGGCGATCGGTCTTCTCTGCTTCACTGACCGCTGCAGATGGAGCGAAAGAAAGGTTTACTGAAGTTGTAACATTTCGCTACTCACTTGGATGGACTCAGATATCTGGAACCTAGTCTCTTCTGGTGAGGGCAAATGTTTTATGACCAAGATATCGGTTGATCTTGTGGTCGCATGATTGTCGATCGCTCAGAAACACTCATTGTAGGTTGGGATTCCGGACAGGTATTTACTGGCATTCTCGGTCCCTTTACGCGTTGTGCGTCGGAACCATCTAACATCGAACCTGCAACACTCTAACCTTTATTTTCGATAGACACCAAAACCAGCATTTCATTTACATTTCTCTCTCTCTTTCTCTCTCTTTCTACTTTCAGGGCACGCCAGTCAGCCAGCTACTCGACGGCGCGGGTCCCACTGCGGCCTGGGTGCAGTAGTTTTCTAAATATACGCGTCGCGGTTGCGGTTGCGGTGTGCGTTGCTTGCTGCTGGCAGCGTCGCGCTAAGGCCTCGGGAGCAGGAGGCGGACGAAAGACACCCCAACGCCCGCGTAACCCACAATCGCTCCCCCGTCGGAATCTTTGTATTCAAACTCTCCTAATGCGCTGTCGTTGGCTGGGGGAGCAGGCCTTGCAGGACGGTGCGGAACGAGGTGTCCACGGATGGACCGGCCCTCCCATTCAAGCCGCGACGAAAGTCAACTCCTATTAATTATCTGCGTGCGCGTGCGAGTGTGCGTGTGAGAGAGAGTTTGTGGCACTCGAGGGGACACCCAGCAGAAGGCGCGGGAGAACCTTTCCCGGCGAAGGGCGAATCCGGGTGGGCTAAGTAGTAGCGGCAGCGGTGCGCAGGCGTGAAGGGCTACCGTGCGTCACCAACACCAGCCGACGGCGCGCGCGTGCGCTCGCGCACACGTGTGTGTGGTTAGCGCGTGCGCAACCGCGCGTCGTGTCCGGAAGGGCCCCGGGAGCTCACGAAGAGCATGGCGCACCGGTGGCGCGGCGGTGCCCGGTGTCCCGTCATTTGCGGCCGCCGCAGTCGCTAGTAAGACTTCTTCCCTGGCGGACACACACGCGTCCGCGAGCTGTTCAAAGTGTGTGACGCAAACGGCGGGGACGGAATCTCTCGGACCAAGTAACGTTTCGATCCGCGCCGGACATTGCTTATGGGTGGCGGGAAAATCCCAGTTTCCCAACCAATCCCACCGCCCATTACCCTTCGTGCGTGCGTGAAGACTCCGGGGCGGCCGACTAAAGTGAGGAATGGTGTCTGAATTTATCGAGCGGTGGCAGCAGGCACAACGTCCGTCGTCCGAGAACCTCGATTCGAGGCCCAAAACAAACCCCAGTGTGCCCGCTGCCCGTGCCACCACCGCCGCCGCCGTGAAAGTATTGCCATGCGACGGGACGACCTTGAAATCGAAGGCGATCAGAGAACTCGGCCGCAAGGAGTGGTGTTCCGATCGACGCCGCGCGGGATTTTTCTTTTCGCGATCCATCCTTTGGGTGACACCCGCCCCCCAAGAGAGAGAGCTGCAGTGTCCCCTCTCGCTCTCTGTTTCGGGCGCGGTGCAAGGCCGCAGATGGATGTGGGTTTCTTCGCCGCCCAAAGACGCGCTAAAAATAGTGAACGAAAACAGAAACGTAGAAATCGACCGCCGGACCGACCGGCCGGAAGATCGTTCGATTTTCGGGTGAAGTTTTTCACAACCTCGATGCACCCCACTCGCCTCTGGTTTGCCTCGAATTTGGAGCCTCCCCCCCCGTTTTGATTTTGATTGCTTCCGAACGCGCGGCCTTTTCCGAATCACTTTCGCTTGGAGCGTTGGAATGTTTGTTTACGGTTTGGGCAGTAACAAACGGGCCACGTGCGAGTGGTGCTTCCCTTCCTTCGGGTTCGGGTATTGCTTACCTGTTAATGCTTAATCTCTTTATGCCCTGCTGCCCCAGGCAACCCTCGTGTGTGACGTGATCGATTTGTGGCTTCCACCCTCATACTCCCAAGAGCACACCGCGAGTTCGAGAGTGCGCGAGTCTCAATGAATGACGCTTTCGACTACTACTACCAGCATCTAGCGTTCCTTCTGAGTGAGTTGCGTGCGTGCGTGCGTCGGAGCCTTTGTGACGTTAACTAATTTCCCGGTGCTGTTGCTTTTCCTCGCGGTCAAACCAAAATGAAACAGAGGGGCGGGCGGACGGCAAAGACACAAACACGCCAACGCGTTCCATTGCCTTCTTCAAGCCTTCAGCCTTTTTTCTTTTAGTCGCAACGAGGTTTAACGATATTAAATATTATTATTTCTAGTGGTCTAGTGTGTGCGTTTGTGAAGTGAAGATTATTGAGCCCGAAAAGGATTATTCTGAACCACCACCCATCCCCGTCCAAGAGTAGAGTTTTGCGGGTAATTAGCAAACATAGAGATCGCAATGTGTATATCATTTATCGCGTACCTCATCCGCGTCTGTAAAGTCCGCGTTCGCGGTGGCCCGAAAAGGGCACCATTTTTTCATTGCGACACATTTTTCCCATCGAGATGCCCATCTCCATTTGTTTAAATACCACCCCCTGGATGGAGTTCCGTTTGAGGCATCCCCTGTTTTTGTTTTTTTTTGCCGAGTGCCACCGTGTTTGTGTCTTTGTGCGGGCCCCTACAGTGATTGAACGAGGTGTTTACTAACGGTTTCCCCGCTAATCGCCGCTGCCAATACTATGTTGCGCTGCTGTCACACACTAACCTGCTCTGCGCACGAGTCTTACTAACTCACCTCTCAGGTCCACTCCCTAATCGTGCTGTGTTGGGTCACCTGTCCTAGCCACCTTCTAACCCTGCTACCTGCCACCCAACCCAACCAACATAAGTCGGACACGAGGCGTGCCGAAAAAAATGGTACACGACGTCGTGCCGGTTGGGAAGTTGGTAGTCTTAAATGTTAAAAGTTTGTGCCCAGAATACAACTCAATTGCCCGCGGTCACGTTCGGGCTTCGTAGTGGATGGAAAATCGATTCCACGTCTTCGACCAGAACGTGACGTTTGCGGATCGGGCACTAATTGGTCGGCTGGCTGGCTGGCCGGTGTTGTTAATCCAAACAATTCTCTCCGTACACGTTCGTTTGTTTTTTAAGGCGATGGAAAACTGAGTTCCATTTGATATATTTGTCTGTGCGTGTGTGTTTATACTCGTATTTTACCCTTTTTTTCGTCTTCATATCGCGCAGCAACCGAATATAAGTACTACTCAACCATGTGCTGGTGATGATGACGGGGAATTGATGTGTTGTTTGCCTGTGCATCCAAATCTATGTATTAGTGCCTGCTGTGTACATGTGTGTGTGTGTTGGTTTCTCTGTGTGTGGAAATAGTGTGTGAAACGCCACACGCGCGCGCCTTAACGCGGGAAATACGCTGTGCTGCTAGTGCTCTAGAGAATGTCCTTAGCGACGCGCTAATCCTTGGTGTCCGTCGGCGCCGATGCTCGATGTCTGCCGTTGTCTAACTAATGCCCGTGTGTGTGTGTGTGTGCGAGCGCCACAATGATGATGCTGTGGAAGCAATAGCGTAATTAGTGCGGAGGCCTGGTGCTGCCATCTAGTGGCGCCACGACGAGTGGCGCAACGTTCCTCAATTGGCACTCCAGTGTTCTCTGCTAATCACCATCCGCTGTTCAGTGTGTCCCTGCCTGTGTGTCCGTGTGTTGCCGTGCCTTTGAGTGTCGAGCACTGTGCAAAGAAAGAGGACTGTGGTGCGTGCATGTCCTTTGTGTCAGCTAACCACTTGACGGCCGCGCGCACCTTCTTAGGGTTCAAACTCGCCGTCGTCGGGTTGACCGGGCTCCAAGTGCGTGGAAAACAATTGACCAACCACTCCTCCTTCTCTTCGTCTCTCTCTCTCTTTCTCTTTCTTGTGGCCACTCACGATTTTCGCGCGCGACCATGAACACTGACCTGCCGGAACCGGAAACGTGAAAATCGTGAACCTCGGCGGCATAACTATAAACCCGTAAACTGCGTAACCCGTAATGGCGACCGCAGCGAAACAATCGTCGTCCTCGAGTTCGCCGTCCCCGAACTCGGCGGTCCGCACGTTCGTCGAGGGCCAGGAGGACCTAGACGCGATCGCGAAGCAGATCTCGGACCACGCGGAAGCGATCTACCAGACGTGGAAGGCGCGCGGTCTCGCGCCGACCGAGATCCTCAACTGCCACACCGGCGACGGTGAGCATGCCTTCAGCCAAACACTAAACCCTGCCAACAGCTCACCCCCCGCCGGTGGCTCGTCGCCAGTAGGAGGCACCCCCAGCGGAGCAGGAGCTTCCTCGCCGGTCGGTCACTCGCCACCGGGTCCTTCGCCGGGGGCCGGTGTCGCGGAACTACTCGCCAAGGCACCGAACCTCTCGAACAACAGCCTCGAGCAGCTGGTCAGTTCGTTCGTGAGCGAGGACAAAGCCCGCATCGCCGCCCAGCGCCAGCAGCAGCGAGTTGGTGGTGGCATCCATCGCCCGACGCCCTCCTCCGGGGCCAGTTCTTCCGCCGTCAAGAGTGTGCTCCAAAAGTTTGAACGAAATGGTAGTGGTGGTGTTGGTGTTGGTGGGCCGGAACCACCGGCAGTGAGTGGTGCGGGGACACCCGTAGGAGGTTACCTGCGGCCCAGTGGCCCAGCGTTGACGCTGGTGACGAACAACAACAACAACTTCAGTACTCTCAACAAGAACAGCAACAACGTGGTCGTGGTGCCGGACGTGCTGCGGGACACGCTCGCGGAACCGAAGGGGACGTCGGCGGCGGTGGTGGTGGTGCGCGAAAAGCCACAAACGCCCGTGAAACCGGAACACCTGCTGAACCATGTGCCGAGCTGGCCGTTGAAGAATCGTGTCGTGAAAACGAAAGCGGGCTCACCGGTGGGCAGCAGTTCCGGTGGTAGTGGTGCCGGTGGTGGTGCGGTCATCCACAAGAACACCGCGGAGCTGATGGACGAAGTGTCGCGGGAGGAGGAACGTCTGATAAACGCACTCAAAACGGGAACCGTGCTGAACAGTAGTGATTGCATTCTGCCGGAGGTGATCACCTCCACGCTGCCCGATCGGGACGTCCCGGACTACGCAGCGGCCACAGCAGGACTCAGTGGTGGTGGTGGTGTCCTTAGTGTCAGTTACGGTTCACAACCCGCCACAATGGTGACAGCCGCCGCGTTAGCGACCCCCGTGGGGGGGCCACTTGCGCTGTCCAACGGCAACGGTATCGCGATGAACGGCAACGGTACGGCGAACGGGAACGGGATCGCCGTCAATGGGGGTCACAACAACGGCGTGTCCGGTGCCGAGACGCCCAGCGTCAAGCACTGGAACGGTGTGCCGATGAAGCCGAACCACATCCCGATCCTCAACATACATCAGATCCGCGAGCAGGAGAAGCTGTCGATGAACTTTACGCGCAACGTGGCCACGACGCGGCTCCCGAAGGACTTTGGGCGCTCCGGCGGCGGCGACGATGCGGACAAGAAGAACGCCGCCATGCAGCCGAAGACGATCCCGAGTCCGATTCGGCCGTTCCTGTCGCGGGGTTCGGTCGCCGAGCGGGTGCTGATCTTCGAGAAGTGCCCCGAGAAGGCACCGCCACGGGAACGGGCGAAGGAACCGGTCAAGCTGCAGGTGAGTTGCGAGTTGGTAACTACCGAGTATTTGAGTGTAGTTAGTAAAAGTTTTCAGAAAATTGGGAAATATTAAAATCTATCTTCCAAACTGGTGAGTCTTCAACTCGAACTGTACGTTATCGAAAGTGTCGATAAAGTCACAGAAATAATCAAATGAGATCGGCATTTTAGTAATCAAAGCATCGGTCAGAATCTAAAGATCAATCATCGAACACCTTAAAGCCATTTGCGCAAAGCTGGATTAACAAAAAACTCGATGTTTGGGCGCCACCCTATTTACACCAAAAAACATGATGGCTCGCCATCTGCGAAGTTTTGGCCAAACGGAATGGACCCATTTCGTAAACGGATGGGAACTGGGGATGAAGAATGGGATACATACGACAATACTGTGTGAAAACGATCGTGGTCTAACCGTGATGAAGCAGCTTAACCGGTGGCCAAACCAGAACTTACGGCCAGGAAGGTTCTACTGGGTATATGGTGGGACTTGAGAAGAATCGTTTATTATGAGCTGCTACTGTGTGGCTAAACACTAAGTTCAGATCTCTACTATCGAGAACTGCACCATTTGAAGCTAGTGATTGATCAGAAATGGCTAGAATCAACCAAAAGAAAAGGTATTGTGTTCTATCAGGACAAAAAATATCTCACACACGTCTTTTTAGACTCGCCTGTCCGGGAGCTTGGTTGGGAAGTTTTAATGCATCCACCGTATAGTCCGGAATTAGCATCAAGCGATTGACACCTTTTTGACCAAACACTAGATGGACCATCATATAGGTTTATGGTTCCAATAGCAACGTCCCTTTGATGCAGCGCGTTCGTAGATCATCCGGCTACGCGGCACCGAATTATCGGTTGCGAAACGCGCCAGTTCGAACCCAGGGACAGCATCCTCTAGAGTGCGCCAAACTAAAACGTTCTTATACGGTTCTGTCTGGTCCTGCCTGACATACTAAATGATATTAATGTGGTGTCCCCATGTCCCCAAAGTTTGACCATATGTGGCGTCTTCTCCGGTGGGCGCGCGCGTTAAAAATGGCAGCGCTAATCTACGTAACGCGAGAGGTGTTAATAGGCCAAATCGTGCGGGTGTATTCAATACACAACGGGGTCGGTCGATCTCTTGGTCTGTTGTTGCCCTATTGTGGCCGTTTGGGATGGCCTTAAAAATAAATTAATTCATCAACCCTCGCCAACTCAATTACCACGATCACTTTTGTGTCCAGCAAAATTCGTAGCCGTCGTGTGTCGCCATCGTCTTCCTGTGTGTGGGGTCGGGTCGGGGTCGGGTGGTGGTTAGCGTAGACCCAGTTTTTGTTGGACACCGGGTTCAATTGCCCGGCTGCCCGGTGGAAGATTGTGTCAATCGAATTAATGCTGCACGCTCAGCGCTGACCCATTGTAGGCGGAGGCCTCCCTTCCTCCACAGTCACCGTTTGGCGGGGCCCCGGGTCCAGGTTAAATGCCTCGAATAAGGTTCTACCGATGCTGTGTGACCGATGTTGGGCGCGCCGACCGACATGGCAGGAAAACATGGTGAGGTTTGCCATTGTAGGGGTGGTTAAGTGGGGCGCTCCATTAATGCGGTTGTCCTTTGCCGAGCATATGCTTCGGCTTTCAGCACCAAAGAGACCGCAGATTCGTTCCGGGAGCCCGGCAGGGTGGGCCCAGGACAGGAGCTGTATAATTACTCAACGGCTTATGCAACTTCCAGAGCGGCTGATTGTTTAGGTTGCGATAAGAGCCCAGCTTCAGCAAGGATCTTCGCGTCGTTGGCTTTCTGACAACTCGTGACAGCTTCCCTCTATCAGCCGAGGTGCGCGGTTGTGCTGATTTACAGCATGTTTCGCGAGTCCACCCCAATCGGGGCGCGGATGTGTAAACAAAGGGCGGCACATCGAACCGCGAGCTCTCCGTCCCACTCTGCATCAGCGGAACCGTTCCATCAAAACGGTTGTGAAACGCCCTCCCGTCGACGGAGAGTTGTGTGTGACGTTTCGATGATAAACATGACAGCCAATTTACCACTCGTGCGCGCACGCGTGCACCGCGCTGTCTTGCGTGTGTGTGTGTTGAGCGCGTTCACGGTAGCGCTGCGCTCCTGCGCACACCACCCCGCACCGCATGTGCGGGGCCAAAAGTGGGCCAAAAAGTGAGATTAGCAAAAGCAGACGCTGAGGTGCGGTCTCGGGTGTGTTTTGATGGTGCCCCGCTACCCATGTTACCCACCCCGGGGGGAGGGTTGGTCCCGCGAAATTCGGTTTTCTGTGTTTCTCTTCTTCGCGATCGGCAAAGGAATGCTGCGGTAGGCGGGCGCGAACATATCATCAAAACATTAGATTTATGGATTTACGCGCGATCATCGTGGGCCACGATCGAGTAATTTTTAAAAAGCCAAGCCGCGCGATCTCCGAGCCGATCTCTCGGCGCGCGAACGGCTGCTCAGGACGGCAATGGAATTTTGCGTCGAAGCGGTCGCGCGGTGCGGTGAAGATGATTCCAATTTGATTGGAAAATGGCCGCGCCTGGCCGTGAACGGCGCAGGCGGATGTTACATTTCCATTTTCATTTTGTGCCACACTTTTCCCACCACACGCGGGACGCCTGTGCCACCCACCCACCACCGTCGTCACCGTGGATTGGTATTTTCGCGCTCAAGGTTAGTGGCGCACGAGAAAGACACGCACAGGCGCGGTGGGCTGTTTGCTTCAGTTATCTAGCTTCAGTCGCTGTTTTTTGTCGCTTTGTCCATTTAAATGCGACCACTCGAGAGGCTTGGGATTTATTCTTATTTCGACGGCACGTCGCCCGTACGTCAGCGCGTGGAGATCGCAGGGCGGCCACGATGGGGACGGCCTTGAAGAGTTGTCCAAGCAGGGTAGGCCCGCCGGCCCGGGGTTGGTGGAGCCGCGGGACTCGTGGCCTTTTTTGTGCGTCCCGCCCGGTTCCTTGGCGGGTGGTTAGAAGAAGAAGAACTGCTGACCTTGAAGAAGTAGCGTCGCGTGGTGTCGTGGCGGCCCCGTAGAACAGAACCGAAACCCCGGAGCACACAGGAATGTAAATCAAGCGCTGATGGTTGTATTAATATTTATTAATGCAGCCGGTAGCCGTTGGGCGGCGGCGGATGCTGCTGCTACGGAGGGCTGTGGGTCTCTATGGGAAATGGTCGCTCGCTGGCTCTGCTCGGTGGCAGCTCAAGGCCTCGTTTCGAAATGGCCTCGAAGCACCTCGTGGTGGAAGAGGAAATTTATTTTGAGCACCTCCATAAATATGCAACGTGGTGGCAAAGTTTACCTGTGCGCTTTGTGTAATCATTTAGCATGATGATAACAAATCGGGAACCGAAATTTCACGAACACGAATGGGAAATGGTTCCCATCCAGTAGGAAGGCTTTTAATGACGTGTTCTTGCATTTACCTATTAGGTTTTATGGTTTATCCCCATAACGATCACTTGAACTGATGCTTTTAGTGCCTCCTTGTCAGGGGAATTTTGCATTCCGAATGGTTTTAGTTCGTGCTGAATACCGTCTATAAGATCTTTAATCTATACGTGTTTGAGTGATCATTTATTGTCAGTAGCTCGTAGTTCACCACACCTTTCTGGTCCCACCAGACACACAGCATTGTGTTTTACCGAATCGATTTGTTTTTGCAGTCGCAGTTAATGGTTTATGTTACCTGTTACCAAAAAGCACAATTAGGAAGACCAAATTGACAGCTAGAGCCAACTTTTACACAATTCGATTTCATAGTGCTTGAAATGATAGTTGAGTACAGTCAGAATACTTACCACATTTAAATATTAGCCAGAGTAGTATGAGACCATGACTAGTTTCGGAATAGTGGAATGATCGACCATGACCAACGCCACAAGCTAGCTTAAGGTCCAACACTCATCTGGAACTCTGGAGTGGATACTTCAGGGACCATCTACTTCAAGTTCAGCCAGAACCTGGCCTATGCTGATGACATAGACATTATAGGTCGAAGGTTCTCCTCCGATGTAGCTCAGGCTTGCATAGAGATTCAGCAAGCTGCGGATATTCGTGGTCGTCTCGAGCTTCGCCTATCTAGGGTCAAAGATTAGCAATGACATAACTGAGGGGTGATACGCGCCAGGGTGCCAGCCGCCAACAGATCATTCTAAGGATGGCTCAAGTTTAATCGAGAAGCCATTAAGTCGCTGATTTTATTCAAAAAAAGGGAAACTTTCAATGATAGTAAAACATTTTTGGCTGGCCCATGGACTGAGCTCCTGATGCATGCGTCGGAACGTCGCTTTAGTAAACCCCCGGGTTCATCCACGTTTTCGGTGGGTTTCGTTTTGTTTGCCTTTCCCATTCGATACTGAGGCACGCGTCAATCGATGCGCGCGCGGCGCTGGAACTTCGAAATCGTGGCCGATCTCAAAGCCGCGCAAAGCGTTTCTAATATCTGGAACCCCGCCGAACGCCGAATGGGGCCCCTGGTTTCGTCACGTGCTGCGCAATCGAATGATGTCCACCGTCGATTCCAACGGCCACACAAAATGCGTCGCATCCGGTCGACGGTTCATCGGTTGTGGCCGGCTTTTTTTACCGATTCATCGTGCGCGCCCGCGACGAGTGTGTCAAAATATTAAAATCCGAATCATCCACCAACTCCCCGCCGACTTTAATTACGACCCGCACAAAAGAGGTCCCAAAGCTGGCCGGGGCCGGTTGGGGACGGAAATAGAAACCGCTGGACGCGCCCGAACCTGTGGACGGCCCGGATCGGACTTTTAACCCCTTTGCGCGATCGTCGAAGGGAACTTTCGCCACCCTGGCCGCCTGATTGCTGTCGTCGTCGTCGTCGCGCGTCGGCCCATTTGAATCGTTGAAGGGCCGCAACACTTTCATTTCATGCAAACACAACGATGCTGACGATGATGATGACGGGCCGGCGGTGTATATTTACGTATGCGCGACCGCGAGCGGTGCAATGGCTGCTTTGTGGGGTGCGATTTGCATCGGGAAAGTGTGCGCTGTGGGACTAGACTTTTCTTCCCGGCGACGACACCCGTGGATCGGGGCCTAATGGAGGGCTAATGTTGGGGGCCTGACGGACGAACGGGGCGCGCACGGAGTCTGTAATGAAATGATAATTTTCCGCGATTGCGCGATTGAGCGTGAAAAGTACCGCAGAGAAATCTTGCGCCGGGTGCGTTTATGGGCCTTAAACGGCTTCGAGGCTGGTGGCGGTTCCTGTGCAGCATACATTTCGATTGCGGTGCGCGCAATGTGACTGGTGGACGGTTTATGCGGCGAAGCGAAAACGTGATCACTGTACGCCGTGTGGCTGTGGTTGGACATCGCCAGTAGCCGGTAGCGGTTTCTCTTCTAACCGGATGAAGCCGCTTTGAATGCTGTCTGCGCAGCGAGCTGTACAAGCGGCTTGTTTCGGACCCGAAATGGACCCCCCGATTGCAGCCGAATCGTTCAATCTCGTCGTGTGTATTCATTTAAATTGTAACAAAATGTTAATGTTCCGCGAACACGATGCGCGCTGTAATGCAGATAACCCTGGCTGGCTGGCTGGCTGGGAGGAACGCGCGCACCATATAAAGCGTGTGCGCCCTAAAAATGGGCCGAAGGAAGGTTAACCACCGCCCCAAGGGCTCAAGTCCTTGACTCAACGACGGGGGACCCGATCGCGTCTGGATCCGCGGGAACGGAGCACCGTCTGCTGGGATGGCAACTTTCGCGGACGAAGTACGGAGTCGTCTGCCGGTCGGTCGGTTGGTTGCCATTTGTGCCAACAATGGCCGCTTGCGATCGACCCACGACCACCGACTAATTGAAGCGCTAAAAGACGCATTGCCTCGCGTGCCTGTGCCTGCGCTTCTCTGGGACTTTGGGGTTGACGGCGGCGGCGGCGGAGCAGACATACGTTGGCGCATGCCGCGGGGGTTAGTGCATGTAATTGCGACCCCTCTCTGGCCGACGGGGTCTCCTCGACTCGACTAAGCGCAATTGAGGTAGTTGAGCGCGCGCGAAGATTAAGCAATCAACGGGCGTGCGCGGCGGAGAGATGGATGCGACACACGAGTTTGACGCAACGCGAGATGGTAAAAGGCGAATGCACCCCGAAAGCGTAGGTAGTCATTTAACAGACACTTAATACCCCCTTGGCGTGGTGGTTCTGCGATCGCTAACAATGAAGCCGTTTTTGGACTAAGCATTCCATTGAACAGCAAATGCCCATGGGAGCCTGTGGATCCACGTTCCGAGACTTCCACACTGGTGTGCAGGCTCTCAGCCGGTGAAGCAAAAGTGTCGAACAATCCATCCCGAGGTCCATAAAATCATAGACAGGCAGACAGACAGACGGGCAGCTCATTACAGTTCTGGTACGGGACCGTAAATTAGGGAAATGGTTGCGCCTGGTTGAGTCTGCTGCTGTCGAGTTCCAACTATTCGACGTTCGTCTCCGACCGGTCGAGCGAGAGAAGTGTTCATCTTTAGGGGTTTAGTGTTTTGGGGAACGAACACGACGACCGCCCGTCGTTGAGGAACTAAGGTACCGTGATTGATGTCAAACGCGGGTTCATGATGTGTCGGGTGTAGCAATTAATTCGTGTGGTTTTTATTCGACATTTGTGACCTAACTACAACAATTGAACCTATGTTGGCGCCTTAATACCATCTGGAGAATACAGCGAGTTCCCAGTTCCCATCCGACAGTTTCGAGATAGGTTTTGACCGGTTTTGCAAGCTGGGGTCGAGTGTTATCGTGTGGAAAAATCAGTTTTCCATATCTGTTATCCCATTCTTGTCGTTTTATGGCGAAAGCTTTGCTTCAAATGCATTAATTGTTGTTGATGGGATTGTCCTTCAACAATTTCATTCGGTTTTAAAAGCTTAAAGTACACCACACCTTTCATATCCCACCATATGCACAGCATAACCGTTCCAAAGTGAATATTTCGCTTTGGTTGCGATGAACCTGGTTCATCAGGGTGTATTCAGGGCTTTTTGCGTTTAGGATTCTTGTAATAACTCCCCTTTTCATCACCAGTGACGATTCGGTACAAGAGCCCCTTTTTCTGCCGTGCAAGCAGTAATGAAAAAGTACTCCCCGCAAAAATATTATACAAGGAACAAAACTTGACATGTTCAAATGCTTATAAAAGGTGTTGTTTACAATTTAACAAAAAAAAACTATACTGCGTTAGATGCGCAATGACAGTAGCTATCAAACACATAATCAAAAAAAAATATATTTGTTCTATTTAGTGAGTAACGCCATCTATTGTAAAACCGCACGTATTATTTGCTACACCTAATAGTTTCTCGTCCCGCATTTTGGCCAGACAGGTGATGATGTTGCTGAGGCTACGGAAATGGTTGACAGAGCGCGGATGGTATCATCCGTCCGTTGTTAACACTATCGCCCCATTTCTGTTTCTGGCATTCGGGAACTCGTTGAGGAAAGCCGCGGTGATCTCAAGGATGTCCGGCACACTCTCGTAGGCGCGGCGCTACTAACGCCAAACTCCATCTAAACTTACGATGCCCCCGCCAACCGAACCCCGTCTCAGAGGGGGTGCTAAACTTTTGGACAGCTTTCGAATGAGTTCTCCGGGCCCTAAGCTGGAACCTAAGCTGAATTAGCATTTCCCAGCGCATGAAAGTGGTGTCCTCTCCCTATCAACGTTTTATGACCACCGACCCAGCGTCGTATGCCTGGTAGTCAATTAGCTTTATTACCATCCGAGTTGTAACGGGCGCAAGTGACCACACTCCTATCCAGTGTGGCCCTGGAGCATGATTAGTAGGGGCACTATCCCGGCTACTACTACAGTCTCCGTCGCCGGTCGGTTGTTTTTGAGTGGTTTTTGTGTCGTTTGAAAGTTTGCTTCACGAATGGGCTATTTTGAAAATTGGGACTAAATCATCCGTTGACAAACCCCGACCGACTAACCAAGGCGCACCCGACCAGAAGATGGCCGTAAAGTTTTACTGGTTGACGCTCGTGTCAGGCTCTCTGCGGCCGCTGTGTGATGTCTGGTACCGTCACCGGGGCACCGTTTTGTAATGCGACTGACTTGTGAGCTTAAGTTGTGAGCAAGTCTACGTGGAATGAATGAATTGAAATTCCTTCGAGTGGTAAGTCGGCCCGTGGGCCTTTTTAATTACAACCCCTTACTTATGCTCGGCTTATGTCCCGATCGGATCACCGCAGATTAGCCAACGTGCCTTTTTTCGTTGTTGATTCGCCATTTTGTCGTCGGTTAGTGTCGGCGCCTTAACGAACCGGAAAAGTGGGCACTTACGACGACGGCGCATACAACTCACACTAGTCACTCGATGTGCAGTTTTCTGTGGCCGTGGAGTAGAGCCATCTCGGTACCTAAACCGCGCCGATTTGATCGACCAACAAAACCGCTCTGCGATCGTTGCTGGCTGTGGCGTAGGAGAAGTGATCCGAAGGCACACCTTTGCTCTGGCCTCTACCTCTGTGGTGGTGATTTCTGTAAACCAGTTTTATGTCGTGCATGGCACGGCACATGGCGCACTCCTCGGATAGCGACACACGTTGCACAACAAATGAACGATTGCGGTGCATCGGTTCGACTATCTCTCTCTTCCTCGCGATCGATCGATCCGATGAGGATGGTGGTGATGTTGTTGATGAGTGTCTATGACGCTCGGCCGGCACCGGCCGGCAGGTAGTGTGGCCCCTCGGGTGCGATGCTCGTCACATTTGCATATGCGCATTTGCGGTGGCTCAGGCGATCTCAGTGGGACTTTCGATCTCTCCCTGGCAATCGCGAGCTGCTGCTGCGCCATTGCCGCCACACAAAGATAAATCGGGATGGCAGGCCGGCGAGGCAACCGCAACAACCCCCCCGGGGTAGGCTATGTTCAATATTTATTTCAGCTCACCTTCGAATTCCTGCAACCTGCAACCCGACAACCAACCGCTTCTCTCAAGGTGGCGCGACGGTCTCGACAGTCAGTCCCTCTCTGAGACCCTGACTTGTTGATAGTTTTAATTATTTTGTGTGTTGTTGCGAAACAATTCAATCTTTGTGGCCCGCTTTTTCTACTTTTCTTGCCAGCCTGCAATTATATCGCTTTATTGCTCGTTTATGTGTGTGTGTGTCTGCGTGCGCGATGGTGGGAAAAAATTAAATCAGATGCCTTTTGCTGACGCGAACGCGGGGTCCCCATTGATGAGGCTCTTTTATTGATTTATGCGTCGCGCGCGAGGACGGGTTCGTGTGGATGCGGATGGATGGCGTAACAGTAAGTAATCCCTTTGCTTGTTGGTCGTGGAACGCACCCCCCGAGGGAAGATTTATGGGAAATGTAGGAAGCTACCGGTTCGGTCCGAGCAAAATGTATTTGCGAAGTTTCCTCGCGCGCTCCAGTAAGTGGTGCGCACTTATGGCCACCGTGCCGTCGGGATGGGTCCCCGTCGGGTGGTCAGCAAACACTTCGCGAGCTCAGCAGCACGATTTGGAGTGTGGTGGACACACTGTCCGCCTGAAAGGTGCCTAGCAATTGGTTTACTTTAAAGCCAAGAAGCGTGCGCTTTAATTGCCGTCCGAGCTTTGGCCGGCGTTCTTCGGTTTCGTTTCCAGTCTGTTCTGGTTGACTTTGTTTGTTGTGACCATAAAAACCGAGAAAACATTTGCGAGTGCGCATCGTACACTGGACTCTCCGGTGATGGGCTTAAAGTTCCAACTCCCCAGCGGAGGAGACACTTATTGACGAATCATATTCAGCACCTAGGGGGCTTTTGGAACTGGAATCAAACGAATTGGGCTGTGAATCTCACGGGGTTCGGTCGATCTGACGGAGGAGATACCCTGTCATCACGAGGCCCCCACGGGGCGATTCAAGTCGCCCACACTTTGTGGCAAACTTTTTGGCACCGACGGTCGGCCGGATCCAACCTCCTCTCTCTACGGTCTTCGGCGGTGCCGAGGGCGATGGCCAATACAAAGTGTCGGAGCGGCCTCCAACGAGGAATTAGGTGGGTGGGCCGCGGTAACCGAGCCAAATGAAATGGCAGAAAAAAACAGGTCCGCACAAATCAGCTGAACTGAAACGCTCCCCACCACTCATCTCACTCGCCCGACATGCAACGGAAGTATCCGTCGTTGATTAATCGTGAAAGAAATTGCAATCATTTTGCCGTTTTTTGTTGTTGTTGTTGAACCACCGGCAACGGTTAATGTGCAGTCGAGCCGAGCCGAGCCCATGGGTTGGCGGGCGCGCATCGTCCGCGTGTTGGGCTGGGTTAAGTAATGCGTGGCGAGAAAATCAAGGGCCCCGTTTAGAGAACGGCGGCCACGGCCCAACAATGACCGTCGGTGGGGGGGTGCTGTGGTGGATGGTAGGTAATGCCGCCTTTATGCATCGGTTTTTTTTTTCGTGGTACTTACGTCACACGACGCCGGAGGAAGTTGGCGTTCTGCGCGAATGAGTTATGCGCATTCGGTGCTTTCCCCCTTTTTATGGCGGAGAAGTAAACATACTTTTGTCGTTCGTTGAACGTTGCCGAATGCGCACGCCTCCGCTTCACGCCCTCCGATTAAGAAAATGTGATTTATTTGAATGTTCCGCTGCTTTTCGAATGGCAGATGGTTTGGTTGGCGCTTCTTTAAGCTACGTGACGGGAAGTTTAGCTATGTGACGAATGAGAAAGGGTGGTTCTTCGAACGCGCCGCAATAAAACTGAAGAATGATGAGAATGGATTTCCAGAGGAGGCAGACATCATTTCATAAAAGTTGGTTATGGTATCATTCGTACATTTATCACATTTTTATTATCTGGCAACCAGCGGCTTGGTCTTGCAACAGAGACAATGTGATTAACATTGCTTTGCTGCTTACCCCTGGTCTCGACAGTTTCGAGAATCGAACACAGACCAGCAGCTTTAAAGATTACTCTATCGCCGAAGGGCCATTTATCACATTTTTTATTTTTATTAGAACGGACTGAGCCGTATTAAGCACCAACTTAAAGTTTTGCGCTCAAGTTAATGGTCCCGATACGGTTCGAGCTGACATTCTTTGCAGAGAAATCGATTGACCGGTGCAGCGATCTACAGACGAGGCACCATTTTTCACATATTGAACCGCAAATGTCCAGCGCTATAAATGCACAAAGACAGGAAGGAACAGGAAGAGCACAGAAAAAAGTGGCTTCCATCGATTAGCATTCGAACCGACCGCCAAAACGCCAAATTATGGGAAAGTCAAAAAAGGGAAAACCACCGATCGGGGTGATGTTGATGCTAATCATCCGCGCGCCCCCATCCTGCGATCGGAAAGTCCGTCACATCACAACACGGACGCACGGCGTCGTGGCGTGGCAAGAATGATGGTGCGCAGCAAACGGGGTATGCAAATGTTCGGTTTGGCAAGCGCAACAACCGAAAGGTTAGAGCCCCGTCTCGCTATGCCTAATGAGCCATCGTTGGAGAGGTGGGGAGGCGCCCGCGAGGGGAACGTGTACGTGGCGCAGCATGAACATGCCGTACACGCTTCGGTACGCATGATTGCCGATGATGGGTGCGCGCAGTAGTGTGTGATTGGCGCGGGCCCCAACATAAGCTGTGAAAGTTTTCGAATTCGAACCTTCAAAGTGTAGCTCGCAGGATCGATCCGGAGTTTGGTCACCGTGGCGCGCGTGGGGGTTTAATGACAGTTCGCGCGGTATCCACTTTTCGCCCTTCGCCCGAAGGGGGCGTGTGTGCATTCTTGAAGGTTCTCATCGGTTTCTCATCGGTCACTGGCGGCCATTGCCCAGGCGGTCGTGTAGGTGGTGCCGTGCTGGTTTGTGTAAAGCCTGCCTTTTTCCTGAATGTCGAGCGACGGTACGACATTTGCAAAAGTCAACGGCCGTTGAAGCGGTTGGCGGCCGGTTTGTAGAATTTATTTATCAATAATTTCGTATGCCGGCCGCCGTTTGTTGTGGCCAGTGGAAACAATTTTTTTTATGCACCGCGTTCCCCTTTTTCCTTTGTGGCATGGCCCCCAAGAGCGTTGTGCATCTCATCGACCCGTAATTAAATCCGCCCCGAGAGCTGAAGTTTTCGAACGCGGAGGAGACATCTTCGAACTAATCCTGGACGTTCGCCAGGGCGTGTCCCTAATCCAGGCAAATGATCATCCAGCGTGGTTCGGGACCGGCACGGGAGAAGCGAAAGTAATAAAACTTTTCCACCGCCGATGGGCCGTAAAAAGGCAGAATTAATTATCGCGCGCCGCAAGAAAGAGTAAGGCCCCGAAGGAGTTAAAGACGGGACGGGATCAACATGTGTGGGGCGAAAGCGCGCTTAGCCCGACGCGCGGTCCCGAGTTTGGGCGAGTGTTGGGCGGATTCTCTTCGGATACGCATTAAAGAGAGTTGATGGCCAAATTTTCTGATTAGTTTAACACCCATCTCCCGTCGCCGTGGCATGTGTATTTTATAGGCCACGAACGATGGTCAGCAGCGCCGGGCCAGCCTGCCTGAGATGAGATGCCGTTAAGATTCTTGCTGCGAGGTCCTAAAACAAACAGCGTGTGGTGTCGCTATTTCGTCATTTATAAACACGGTGCTCGGTCTTCTTCTTTGCTTCGTGCGTGCGCCGAAGCATCGTTTCTGGCCAGAAAAGAAATTTATGTCGCTTTTTCGGGGCCCGATCGACGGGCGATGCTCGGCTGCGCTCTCGTTTTTCTCGTCGCCGCCGTTCACTGTCTTAAGGTCGTCCGTTAGTGCATCTTGGAGGCGACGTGCGTAAAACCTGCGTCGCCGGTCTCCTTCTGCGCTCAGAGGCCGAGAGACAGATGGGAGAGCCAGTGACGAAAGAAGCGGCCGCCTCATCTCGTAATGCTGCAATCGGGGGATCATTAATTTCGGGAAAATGTGAAAACGATCCCCGTTTTTTTGCCTGATGCTGCTCTAGATTGGGGAAGAAAATGAGGTCCGCCGTTTCGCAAGAGGAGAACGGGTTTGTTTTGGTTGTGTATCCGGGGTTTTTCGATACCCGAAATCAAATCAATATAGTGTGGCCATGAATATTGACAAGAGATTGATTAAAGTTCCCTACCAAGAAACGGTCCCAAAGTCCTTGCTTCTCAGTTTCTGTGGTCTATCAGCGCCCCCAGTGCGTGGCGCCTGCTGTCCCCGGGGCCGAAAGTGACAAACCCCGTCACGACGCTGTCGTCCGCGGCGACAAAACCAACTAATTGATTTCGCTGTCGGATGTTTTCGTTGTTTTTTCGAACGCACACGTGCGCGTGTGTTGATGTGCGCGGCCAGCGTCAGAGCCGCGTTTGTTGTTTATGTTGCGCCTTTATGAGATCGTCAGGTTTTCATCCTTTCTTCGTATTTTTTTTTTCCTGCCTTCCTTCACAGTCGAAACCTGTCAACCGGCTGATACCGCCCAACATCCACACGACGCTTCAGCGGCACCTGAAAAACTCGACCAAGGCACCCTACATACCGCAGTAAGTATTGTCGCCACCGAAGAGGAGCCGTGCATAAATCCGGTGTCCCATTTCGTTCGTCTCGTTCGTCGCTGACCCGGGGCCCCGGTCTGCTGCTGGTGGTTAAGCTAAGAAAAAGTTAAGCTTGCCCTCTCGATGGTCGGCCGGCTGCGTCTGAATGAACGCCTACGCAAGCAAAAATATTTGGTCGTCAAAAGAAAAGAACGGCGGAAAGAAACGAAAAAAACATTACCGTCTTATAAGCCATACCGGCGACGGGCGAGAGATCATCGTGTGCGCGCCGCAAGTGTAACCGCACTTGAACCCCGCACCGGCGTTTGACCGACCTTCTGCAAGTGAGATGGGTTCAGCCGAGATATCCTTTGGGCCCTGCCGCGCGGCCAGAGATTCGACAAAGTCGAGCAAAAGTAAAACCTCCACAATCACTTCTCTCCCAGCCCCCGGGCAGTAATTCCTGGGTGATGATGGGCAACGTAGGGAGACGGAGCCAACGGCCAGCGCCACCAAAAGACCATTCAGAGTGCGAGAAGCAGTCGAAGACACGGCGCAATGGCGAAGATGAAGCCGCCGTCGTGTTGTTGTCGTAGGCGGCGCAACCCAAAGACCGGTTCCTTTGGCCCGCTCCGCCGCCCTCCTGGCACCCGAAATACCCCTTCCCCCCCCCCGGGGCACGCTGTGTCATGTTTTTTCTACACTCGAGGCGCCATTTGAATCGGACTTTTGCTTCTCCGATTCTTGCTGTCGTCTTTTAATTATTTTGGTCAACCGGCCGGTTGAAAGCTGAATGCAAATAAGCCGCCTTCTGCGTCGGGGCCGTCTTCATTACACGGTGGTCGCTGCCTAGAAGCATTCCTTGCCAGTGACGGGGATGAAAAGAGACTCAAAAATCCTTCGCGAACGGCACGGGAAACTTGAAGACGGCAGACGAGACACAACTCGATGGCCGCCGTTTGACATACATTACGTTCACGAGCCTGCGAATCGTTGGTGTGATCGCGATCGGTAATCGTCGTTAGGTATACTTTTGGTTAGGTTTGTTTCCCAACCAGATGCGGTGGATCATCTAGAGAGACCATAAGATCCTCATTGTCACTTTTAACTGAATTATTTACAGTCACAAAGCATCTTATCCTATGTTTCACACAGCGTCATGTTAGTGTCGCTCAATTGAGGGCGACCGATCGACCCATTCCACAAGAGATCATAAAACTTTCCCTTTTTTTTCACCGCCGCAACCGTAACGATGTTGTTCTTCTGCCGATGAAAACGGAGGGCGATCGCGGGCGGTGTTTAGAAAAAGTGGGAAAATTTCAATGACTCAACAAAGGACGGTAATGGCCGTGTCAGCTTTCGATCCGAATTAACTCTCATCAACGGCCAACGCGCGCATCGCCGCTTTCCTCTTTTTCTCACCATGCGAAGGCCCGGGATTTTATCACTCAACCTTTACGGTGTGTGTGTGTGCTTTCTTGTGCCCAAGAGACACGGCCATGCAGGAGGCATCGCCACCGGAACTGGTCGCGGTAAAGATCAACGTTGTTTACTTTCAACCAAGTGACAAACGACATCGGCTTCGAAACTGCTCAAACGCTGCCAAGAAGGCAGTCCGTTGGATCCGATCCGGTGCGTTTCATTGCTCTGCTTGGCACCACCAACACCAAGCGCTACGGCACACGAAATGCAGCAAGTTTTCGTTCATTAAACGCCGCAACTACACACGTCCGGACTGCTGTTGATTCGCGTTCAGATGACTTTTATTTTGTGAATGGAAACACTTGCATCTTGCAGGTGCACTGCCGTGCCATTTTGGCACGATTTCACGTTGCACTCCACCCTCCCGGCGGTCCGTTTCGAGCATCGTAATTTGGCAAATTGCTTTTCCGTGTCCGCCGCCGGCTTCTATGCCTCGTACCTTGACTCTGATCTAAGCCCCATCTGTCTCGTTCTAGATTCCACTTCCCGAATGGCAAACCACCGCCAACGATTACGACGGAAACGACGATGCAACGGTTGGAGCAGGTTTTCGACAGTCTGCCAAGCTACGAGTGCAGTCGAGAGAAGTTCCACATGATCGTCACCATGTGCCAGGTGCCCCTGTACTGGCGTTTGCCACTGTTCATGTGCACCCAACTAACGCCGAACGGTGCCGTTGATGGGGATAAATTCCTGCAATTTTGGCGACAGTGAGTGCATTTCGGATGTCCTGTGAAAGGTGGCCGATTAATTGTTCGAATTGTTTTGTGTTTTCTCTTTTGCACAGGATGACATCAGCCTGCCACGATGCGGCTTCGCGCTTCGTTTACATAATGTCGCGGGGTGATCGCACGAGACCGTACATCCTGCCGGAAGACTTTGCCCCGCTAATACAGGACGTGGTCGATACGCACCCGGGGCTGGCGTTCCTGAAGGAGGCAGCCGAGTTCCATTCGCGGTACGTGCACACGGTAATAGCGCGGATCTATTACAACGTCAATCGCAGCTGGACCGGCAAGATCACCACGGCGGAGCTGCGCAAATCGAACCTGCTCGACGTGATCCAGCTGTTGGAGGAGGAGGAGGACATCAATCAGATCATGGCGTACTTCAGCTACGAGCACTTCTACGTGATTTACTGCAAATTTTGGGAGCTGGACCGTGACCACGATCTGTACATCGATCAGCAGGATCTGGCCAGACACAACGATCACGGTACGGATGATCGTTCGCCCGGTCCATGGCACCTACTTTATTTCGATTTGTTGTGTCGAACCTTCCAGCACTATCGTCGCGCATGATCGAACGTATCTTCTCCGGCTGCGTAACGCGAAGTCCGCGGCGTGGCAACAACAACCCGATGATCCAGGGACCGAACGGGCCGAAGATGTCGTATACCGATTTCGTGTGGTTCCTGCTGGCGGAGGAAGACAAGTCACATCCGACGGCCATCGAGTACTGGTTCCGCTGCATGGACGTTGACGGCGATGGCGCTCTGTCCATGTACGAGCTGGAGTACTTCTACGAGGAGCAACAGCACCGCATGGAGTCCCTCGGCATCGAAACGCTTCCATTCGAGGACTGCCTTTGTCAGGTTGTGGATGTCGCCGGCGCGCAGGCCGAACCGGATGGAAGTATTTTAACCGGCCTTGTACCTATATTGCCCACAGATGTTGGATATGCTCAAGCCGGCCACGCCTGGCTGTGTAACGTTGGCCGATCTGAAGCGATGCAAGATGACGCCCATCTTCTTCGATACCTTCTTCAATCTGGAGAAATACATGGAGCACGAGCAGCGTGATCCATTTGCCCAGCGTGAAAATGATGATGTAAGCCCGAAGGAGCTGGCGCTGGTTTTACGGCCAAACCACAGGGCATAATGATTCCGATTTCCGTTCGTTTTAGCTCTCCGATTGGGATCGTTATGCGGCGCAGGAGTATGAATTGCTGGTGGCCGAGGAGGGAGGAGACACGCAAGGGTAAATAGTGCACCTATTCGTACGCACCGTAGTCTTTCTGGTCTTTATCTTCTTTCATATTCTATTGCTTTTCGTTGACCAGCATTCTATCACTGTCCGTTTAGTCCTGTTTCTCTCTTTCCGTCTCTCTCTTTCGCTCTGTCTTTCGCTCTCTGTTTCCTTTTTTCTATGTTCCCTCTACTCTAGCTCCTGTCTCTTTCTCCTTATGCTTTTCTGGGACAATGAAAGTTTTTCCCTTTTCAATTTCGATTCCTCACTTTCAGTAGAATGTCTTCCCAGTTCTGGCATTGGTCCCAGTTCCGCTATGTTGCTGTTTCTATTCGCTGCCTCTGTTTAGCTTACTTTTCTCCATCACGCAAAATTCCGGCATCGGTGGAATTCTTGTTTTTAGTGCACAATTCGATCGTAATTTCTAACCGAGTCGAATGCACGGGCAACGTGTTTTGTGAAAATGGTAGTGCCCATTGCAGTAAATGTGCGATTTACATACAATCGATCACTGGTTGCAGGGTTTGCAGGGTTTTAAAATCTAGAAGCATCTTACTTTTCATATGCAATAAATCCGGGAACCGTCTACAGGCCCTTCCCATCACCATTTGTTGGTTGATCGACAGTTCTTTTGCTTTGCGGGACAAGTATTTATATGAACCCGTTCGTTTCTGCTTTACCTTTCCTGTCTCACTTCCCGTCTCTTCAATACTCGGTTCCTACTAATGACGCAAATTTTCTTACACAACTGCCATATTCCACAACTCTGTACTATGCTATACTTTTCAATGTCCTTACTAAGTAAAATATACTACAAGTAGTTTGAAGCTGTATTGTTACATATCTTATACTGTTTCTTTATCAAACTTTTCGTTTGTCGTTTTGTGTTTGTTGTTTTCTTTTCCTTTTTTTTCTCTCTCTCTTTTCTTCTACACCATCTCTTCACACTTACACACCACTGTTTCACACCGACATGCAAACCCACAAACGAAACACCTTCGTCCAAATATATTACACACTGGTATGATTTTCGTTCTTTTTCGTATACACTTTTCCGTTTACGGTGAAGGGAGGAAGAGACCCGATAGAGAGATAGGTGATGATGAGTTTGATCAGCAATGTTGTTAAAATTGCGCACTACTTAGGGGTAAGAATCAACAGATCAATGGCTCGCCAAAATCGGCCAAACCAAAACCTACTTTTATTCAAACATCACACTCACAATGCGAGCTCGCTCCGTGTATCACAAATTTGCTAATCAAAGTGTAAAGTTCGTCATTTGCTAAACCAAGTTACTTGTGCTTTCACTCTATCCTTAAACTCATGCCATGCCAAACTGGCGCCAACCATTGGCCACCATGCACCAACCAACTAAGCCACAGTAACACAATCAGCGCTAAGCTAAGCGCATTACTCAACGCCATTCGGTTGCATTCGTTGCGCAAACAGCCAAACAGTATAACCAAATGGGCAATAGGGCAGCTAAAATGGACCAGCTCATGTCTTCTATTCTCTGCCTGCGCTCCACTGCCATTCACGGGATGCTTGTTGCAATGTTCTTTCAAATTTATTGGGTATTTGGGTGCCTCATCGTCTTTCTAGAATAGGTTCGGCTGTTTTCAGCGTCCTCTACCGTAGTATCGTTGTGTCGAACACGTGTGTCATATTCCAACGCCTTGTGGAACACTGTTGCGTCCGCTCCGGTCCGGTTCGTCCTCTCTGTGGTGGGGTTGTTGTAGGTCCTCGAGCAACTGCAAACTGTGATGCTTCCAAGTTTGTGACCCTTCTGCAGGCACTGATTAGAATAGTTCGTGGTTAGCTGACGATTGGGTTGCTACAGGGTTGCTTTTATTTGCTCGTGACCGTCTGCTCCGCCCAATACTACTACCCCTTAGCTGTGTGCGTGTACTTGTATGTTGTGCGTGCCTGATGAAATGCCGTGTGCTTGCTGGTGTATGTACCCTCCAAACCGAGTGAATAGTGATTTTCTTTTTTTCTTTTTCTCTAAATTCCATTATCCCCGAAAAATCATCTACTAACAAAAAATATTGTCATACAAAACCAAATGTGCGAAACCACACACATCTGTACCTATTATCGTCGTCGACCGAAATGATGCCGAAACCACCACACACACACAAAAAATAATAATAAAAAATAAACTTCCGTATTTCTACTTCTTACTAAAATCGCGCAAAATGGAAATTGATCATAACGATTTCGAACGAATAATGAAATATGTGTCCCCGGAATCTGGGTTACCTCAGTCGATGCTTCGTCTTTGGCCAGCCATGGCTACCGACCGTGATGGAAACGGCCAGAAATCGGCTCCCAGTACCACCTTTGCATTCTGGCGCTACCGGCTCAACCACCGGGCGCGGTACGACGTCCAGTGTCAGTAGTACCGTGCATTGCACATCCCTGTCGGCCACGACCGTGCACCATTCGCGCTCAGCATCACGCGCAGGCTTTGCCAAAGGCACCAACTCTGCCACCGGTACTAACAGCGGCCCCAAAGCCTGCACCAGCGCTCGCAATACGCAGACACCAGAGCATACCGTGGCTGACGGTGGTGCTGCTGCTGCTGCTGCTGCTCCTGCACCAGAAGCGTCGACGCATTCGAGCCGCAAAATGATGGCACTCGACAGTGATCTTAATTCCTTTTATAGCGCATTTCTGGTGTAAGTAACTAACCGTCCAGCACATTCTCACTTTCTTACCTTGTTTTGTTTTATTCTCTCTCTCTCTCTCTCTATCTCTCTCACTCTTTCTCTATATGTTTTTATATCTCTCTACTTTCCGCCTCCCTCTTTCATGTCCTTATTATTTTCGGTTTTTTCTCTGCCATCTGCGAGCGTTTTTGCAACCCCCGGTGGGAATGCCACCGAAAATTGTGTTTTATTTGTCACTTAGGACGAGTATCGTTTCGATTAGTTAAACTATGAATTGACAGTTTGTACTCTTTTAACCCTTGTGTTCCGATATATCCTGCACTGTGTATAACCTGATCATTCCAAGAGTTTTCAACTGACGCAGTTCTAGTCCTTGGTTTCTTCCTACTTCGCTGAGCCTGCACAGGAATATTATCCCGTTTTGTTGTTCGTTGTATGTACGTTTGGTTGCGTTGCTCTGCAGGGCTGTTCTGATTTATATTTGGTTCCCGTTTTTCCCCACTGTACAGTTGATATGTTCTGTTCTTATGCATCTATGATTTTCAAAGCGGGTTAGGCTTTTGTTCTCTGTATATTATTGCACCATACGCGACCGGCGCTCTCTTCCTTACGATCTTGTTTCGTTGACAATACTTCTATCCATATTTTTCATCTGTTTGTCGTTGTTTGCTATTCCTTCTGTGTCCCTCTTGGCACACATTTCTTCTTTATGTGTGCGTTTCTCTGTGCGCTGTCGAATGCGACGGATGCGGGAACGACAGCCAAGAGAAACATCATTGGACATCGGAGTAACTAAATTGTGTAAAAGTTGATAAACGAGAAAGTGCACCTTTTCACGGGTGCAACGAACGTTCCAAAATTATACAGCGCCACAAAACGGCCCTTGGTGTAGAATTGTGCGGTATCGCGTTATGAAGATTGGTTTGCCGAAAAAAAGGAAAACTATTTAGTGCGAGGGTTAGGTACCTTGTTTTGTTGTCACCGATCGGTTCGCATTGGGCCGTCTCAGTGTTGTGCAGTACTAACTCTAGTTTTTGTATCAATGTCTATTTTTTCTGTCATGTATCACTTTTCCACCACATGCCTAAATGTGTTTTGTGTTATGTTACCTGCGTCTCTCGGGTGGTTTTCGCGTCTTTCAGTATCAATCTCAGTTTGAACGGATTTCAATTAATTCTATACCACCTTATTGCGACGAACGTAAATACAGAAGTTTTCGTTGACGCGAAGAGAGAACTCAGGCTGCTGCTGCTTTTACCTGATGAATGAAAGGACTGGTGAAGAAATTTATCTATTCCCTTCTTTTGAAGTTTGGTTTTTAGGTGTGAATCGTGAGTGCGTGCGTGTGTGTGTGTCAAAATTGATATTCTTATCGCTAATCGAATTGAAAAGCTGAAAATGGTTCCTCATCAGCGAAAACGATGATTAATGGCTATTGGTAGAAGGAACAATTGGCAAGACTGTAAACTTGGTTTGTACAAAAAGACTTAAACCAATCTCTTCCTGTATTTGTATTTTATGAAGAAAGTGTTTTTACTGTCTGTTCTATATCGTGTATCTTTCTCATGGTCTCACACTGGTATTTTAGAGTTTACGTTGATTTTTGTGTTTTTGTTTCAATTTAAATATTTTTTTTCCATATTTTAGCCTCACTTATTCCACGGTGGTGTATTTAAGAAGGATTACGTCTATTCTCCGATTACGATAGCGCTATGATTAATTATAATCTTTTGTATAGTATAGATGATAGTTGCTTTCTCATACACACAAGTACAATTCAGCTTTGCTTGCTTGTCATAATTGTAGCGTTAAAGCTGTTTATGCTGTTTGTGAAATCATTAACTACACAATGCAAACGATGTTTGTAACTTTTTGATGAAAAATGTAATAGATTACAAGCGCGTTTTCGTTGCTATCCATATCACACAGTAGAGTGGCACATGTTTGTGCTTTAAAAACCCGGTGTATAGATTCAGTCACTTAGACACGCTGCAGCTTTCCATTTTGGTATTTGCTAATTCCAAACCATCCGCATGCCACGGCTTCTAGTTGAGGCTTGAAAAATCAGATAATTTTGGCGTAACGATCGATAATTACTAAGAAATCACACATTATTTCGCATATAATCCTTCGAATATGCTATCCACCAACACGGCGCGCATAATTTGCTATCGATGTACTAATTCGTTTCATCTCTCTTTTTCTTTTCTTTCTCTCTCTTCCTCTAAACATCCTTCTAAAACGTAAATCGTACTCTGATTTGGTCCGATGTATGTGTCGTGCTCTTCCACGCGTGATTGTGTGTGTTGATGGTGTTGTTACATGGATATGATAATTTATAAAAATAAAAACCAAAATAATCGCGCCTCTAACAAACCAATACCACGTGCCGCACAATGCAATCGCACAACATGAATGCACACGAACCAATCGACACAACCACCACCCAACAACGCAACCATCCTCAACGCGAATCCGGATCCGCGGGTATCATCTTGCCCTGGGCGCTCTCGCTCTGGTTGCTGGATGGTATCGAAAGCAGTTCTTATGATGAAGACGACGACTACGAGCCTAATATTGATATTCTCGAGTCACAGTTAGACGATTGCATACTAAACGAGTGGTGAGATACGGTGAAGATAGAGTCGGAAGAAGACTTCGAGACGGCCGAACGGGCCATCCAGGAGCAACTGGATCGACTCTAGGTATCAAGCACATCACTACAGACAGACGTGCGACAGAAGGAACACGCCGCTGAGAGCACACTGCGCCAAAAAAACCAAATCGACGAACGCTTCGTGCGTGCCATCATACCGAGCCACCGTGGGCAATATGTTTCGCGCGGAGTAGGACTCTGGCCTGGAGCAACTAGACAGTCTGGATGGACAAGCGATGGAAGGAACTTGATTTAAGGGAATTGAACACACAGTCTGAGAGGATCAGAGAGCTCTCTAAGAGAAGGAGAGAGAAAGAATGAGAGGAAGAGAAAGGTCGCATGGGATGCTAGGTACACAACCAAACAACACTCTACTACAAAGCGGGCAAACACCTTCATAATAATAACCACAGCTACTGCTAGTGCTATTACTGCGATACTACTCCTATTACTACTGCTACTACCATGATTACCATTATACTTTTCAAACGCCGACACTGATTACATCTCGGTTCGAACGTCTCATGCGAACGCCAGTTACTCAGTGTCACGCGAGTGTGAGCATAATAGTCAATGTACGTATCTCGATAGATGTGCAACAAACAAACAAAACGGAACACAACCCCAGTGGGCGATCGATGGCCGATCGCGCCTAGCTTTAATGTGCATGCAACTAAGAAAAACGGTGTATCATGATAACTCCTAGAAGGGGAAGAAATCTTAAAAAGCCCCGTAACAAAATACGCTAATTGGTTAATCGTCACGCAGAAAACAGTTACCAACAACTCACAACCAACACGGTTAAACCAAGCTTACAGCGATGCGTAACGCGCGTAACACATTTGTAGACCGTTGCCAAAACGTGCTTCACTCTCTACGCTCGTTGCAGATGTTCCTTGTTGTCTGTCACCCGAAATTATACAAAATCTTACTCCCTATCATTCTGTACCTTTGGCTTGTTCTTATAGGTGCCACGAGCAGCGAGCGTATCGTACCGGCAAGCACAAGCACTACCATTTTCAGATGTTTGGTAGCGAAGAAATTGTGTAGGTTTTAAGAGGAAAGATAACAAACACGCAAAACTGCATCGTAGTGTAACCGGGTTTTCAGTTAGAATCGGTAGAGCGTTTAGCCAAAAAGGGAGAGGGCCAATTTTCGCACGGAATTTAGTTTACGTTTGTGCGACAAGATCTTACATTAGTGGTGATCGCTTATGGGGTGCTGAAGCTTTACCATATCGACACTTGTTGCAAAATCCACATCGCTGTACACTGAGTGAAGCAATGGTAGAAAACAAAAAACTATACGCCCGTTTGTCTTCTGCATGTTTACGAACATTTCCTAACCCGTGCAACCCTGCAGATGGGATTGAGAGCACACCGGTCACTTCCTTTTATATAGTTGTTTTCAATTAGCTTTACCATGGTGCCAAAACAATTGTCCTTGCATTATACTAGTATTGGGCTTCATATCCGTGTAACCGTTTGGCCACGTTATGCTCGGTGACAACAGTGTAGAATAGTGCAACATTCTAAAAAGAGCTAGAGGGAAGTAGCGCAACAGATGTTAGATGTTACAGATTGTGACATAGAGGTGCACATATCCGTCCCTGGTCCGTTGTACGAAAAGCCAACTCGCTCGCTGGGTTGGTAGCGGCGTGTAGCTCAACCGTGGTTACCACTCGACAGCTTACATTGACATGCTTCCCATGACTGTATATTCTATCATATCTGCTATGATCGCCTTCGACCGTGTACATGGCGGCCACCTGCTGTCGGGTATACGCTAGCGAGATTGACACCGTGCCACCAAAATAAACACATCTCATCCAGCATCATCCATCAGCCATCGAACTTGGTTCAACGATCATCATCCCCCGTGTGCTGACGCGTTCTTATCAATGTGACAACAGTCTCATCATCGTTTAAATCCTAGCTTTCCTTCTGCCATTGTAGTGAAAAAGAGAGAGAAAATCAGTGTTTCAGTTAAGCAAATTGGCACCGAAATACAAGATACGGGAAAAGTCCGTGAACCAACTAAAAATTCTACTTGTAGCAAAACTAAAACAAAAGAATCTCCATTTAGCTTTCCCAATCTTAGCTGTGCTTCGTTTTGACTTGACCGTATCATGTCGAGTGCGCATAAGGTGGTGATCCTCGGTGTCGTTGTTGAGCCCCAAGCATTTTCGTTACATACTGTCCATTTCATGTGGCGCCTACGCTTAAGATTGGACGGCTGACACTAAACAGATTGTTTGAATTGTTGTATGCTTGCCTATAGGAAAAACGATGACGACAGTGACGACAGCGACAGCGAAAAGATCAGCCTGAGGATCAGCTGGCGCGAACGATACTTACGAAAGCGACGCAATAAGAAGAAGCGCCGCTAGACGCTAGTTGTCTTCCATCGATCCCTAGGCAACCGTTTCCCTCTGGCCCCAATGCCCTCTCCTACAGAATCCTTCCCCTCATGCTCCTAGCGACTGGTGTGACCATTGTCATTGATCCTGGACTGGACGGTATAGGCACATTATGAAGACTTTGTGATGTGTAAACTGTCCAACTGATTGTGTTTGATAAAGGCAATGCCGAAGTACTGTGACAAGGGCACCGTTAGAAGGTAGAGTGCATGTGACGTACGCGTACACTGTATGTAGAAGGATTAGTTTTATAATCGACTCAAACGGAATGCTAACACAAAACCAACAGAATATTGTAACTGATTGGATGAACGGTACGGTGACGGTGTGAGAAATGAAGCAACTTTTACCGGACTCTCTCAATATTTGTAAACTTATACTACGTAGACCGTCGAACAAAAGCGTAAAACTGTAACGTATTGTAACTGTTTCATCAAAACGTGGAAAGAGACTGAGAGCAACTGTAAACACAAGAAAACAAAACAACAAAAGGAATTCATATGATAACGTTTTAGGGAATCAAAATAATGTGTAAGAATAAACATAAGAAATGCGGATTGTGGGGTTCTCCTCGTGCATGTCGTCGAAATCGAGATGAACCTATGGAATTGCATGACCGAAACGAAGTAAAGTAAAATAACCTTGGGCGACGACGTTTATGCGAACGACATTTTGTCAGCTGAAGTCGATCGAAAGCCGTGTTGCGCAGTTGATCGTAAAATGTAAAACACAACAAGTTTGTCTTAAAGTAAGTGCTCCGCAGTTTTGAAAATGGCGTATGATCCAAAATGTTGCTGGCGACCAGCAATAGTGGATGTACAAGAAGCGCATATCTGTTACTATTTTAGTTGTACAATCGCCATCTAGTCCAGTTACTATTGTGCTACGGTTTTGCATGGACGCTGAATCCATGGACATGAATAGTTGTTTTTAAGGGAGCGAAACGTAAATCATACAACCAAATGATCGCCATGTAGCTCGAATGGCAAGATGGTAAATCCTCGATGTGACCGGCAGCCGTGGAAATATGCCAGCTTTCATTAGTAAAGTATCGATTAGAACAATTATGAATGTTTTATAAATGTATCCAAACGAACCTACGTGTTTCTATCTCCTCACTGTAAACAGTGGCGAATGCCATGGAAGGCGTTATCGATTCAGGAGGATATTTCTACGTTTCTCCGTTTTCTTTCGGAGTAATGTTTCACTGTTAAGTTTTATCTGCGTTGTCTAGCAGGAAGGCCGAAGGCAGATACGATCCTGACAGGGTTTCGATCTGTCACGCCCGAGCGCGCGCTGGCCATCATTAGGATTGAACTTTACTCTCTTCCCTTTCGCGTAGTCTACATCATGAGCTTACTCACCATACCTTTTATCCTACTTATCTACCATTTACATAAGTTGATTGTTAAACTAAAACTGTTTTCCTCCTATGAAGATGATCGGCACTAAATCAAAAGAATTTCGGTTTTTTGTTTTTGAACTCGCAAACTCAGAAAGAGCTGTCAGGTTAAGGATACCTTTCAATCGGAACAAACTACTTGCGGGCATAGTTTGTTTAACCTCTCATTCAGAAATAGAGGTGCGTATAATCGCCGATAAAATAAACGACTTTCTGCTCTATGACTGCAGACAAAAAATGACACCACTCATTACGATTCCAGAGAGAATGCTGGAAGCTTTAACATACCGACGAAAATATGATTAAAACCAATTTGAAATAAATTTGACAACAAAAAACATAAATTGCAGAAGAATTATTCGTGTGTAACAAGTGTCAAAAACTGTATGAAAATAATACTTACGCAAACACAACACTTATTTAATCGCATGTAACGCCGATCGAAGAATAACCGAATTTCCTTTGAGCCGCCAACAACGTGTACCGTGCTTGGCTCGATAAGTTGAACATGATCCAAACAGCCAGGACGATTTCTCAGAAGCATGACGCAAAAAGAAGGACAAACTATGATAATAAGTGATCGGGAGGATTTTAGCTAGTGTAACGAAACGAAAAAAAGGAAGAAAAAAGAAGAAACGAACGGATTAACAGTCCGTATTCGTTCCGCCTGGCTTCATTGTACCATGACGACACGGCAAGCGTTAGCGTAGGATATTTTAGTTTATCATATTTATTTTGCGTTTGAAAAGAAACCAGCAATGAAGAGAGAGCCGCTAAAGAAACTCTCATGTCCTAGGTACAGTGTGGTAGCAGCAGTAGTGATAGGATGAATTGTTAAAACCAATCGATGGGGGTTCCTTTCACGAATGGGAACCGGATGAAGTATAACAGGAAGAGGACAACTTTCGTCCATCGGTATGGATAAGCTGTGTTTTTTTAATGGAATGATTACCTTGATTGTTTGTTTTTTATTTAGACATTTTGTTTGTTTAGTTGTTCGATTTTTCTTATTTATAACACGCGCCAACATCAGCGCAAATGCCAACCAATCAACAACCTTTTCTTTATACTTAAACAATAACTAGCTGTAGAGAGCGAAAGAGAGAGGTAAAAAGGTGAACAAAAAAGTGAAACAAGATATTTGACGGAGGAATAAAGTGAAACTGTCGCTAAAAAAGGATGAATTGAAATGTAACGCTGCGAAGGAAAGATCATTGTAACAGAAATGAAGGAAAAAATGACCCGGAAGTTAATAACCGGTCTGTGTAAAATTGGTCGATAAATTATTAATCGAAATGTATAAAACACTGAGTAAAAACCATTTGTGTGTGTGTGTGTGTTCCTCTGTGCGGTTTCAAGGAGTTCCATTGCCCCTAAATGCCGAACTGTGGAGTTGCAACTGACTGCCACTGTGGTCCAACGCACTCTTTGCGATTTCCCGAACTAGCAACTGCTGCGTCCTCGCCCATTCGTTGCCACGATCACCTTGGCAACCGTGAAAAATCCGAGCAATCAACGTCGTCGTCCGCTCGTAGCACGATGGCTAAACTTGACTTTCCAAACGCTCGGCTCTCGTCCTTACGAACCGTGGACGCTTGTCACTCGAGATGTTCGCTCGGTTCGTCCTGGCAAAGGCGGCTTAAGGCACTGCCAAACCGGCCGCGGTATGCTTAATCGATAAGGACACGAACCCAGCCGGAGCGGAACGGAACTCCTTGGGACGAGCCTTGCGGGATATAGGTGAATGCTTGATCGGAAATTCAAGGTTGCCAATATCATGGCCGACCGTGTAGTGCAGTGGTTGGGTGGAACCGAAGCTCACTTTTCGCAACTTTCGGTTTCAGTTCCCGATCATCCTTTGCCGCGTGCGGTTCGAACGAACGATTCCTTCCGGGTGCCTTGGGTACCATGGACATCTGTGGGTCCTAAACCAGTCAAATAGCACCTGCGTGTCGCGTGTGAATTATGACCTAATTTTTGCGGTACCGCAGTACAGAAGTGGGTACCTCTGCAGGGGAGTGGTACTGACTGGGGGCTACCTAGGATTTCGCAGTGACAAAGTTCGTGGAGTACGGTAGCCGCCGTTCCACAATGAATACATCGAAGTGGCTGCCCAAGCAGCACCAAGAGGTGATCAAACTGTTCGAGCAATCGCGCCAGCTGGAACGGGAACTCCGGATATTGGGCAAAAAGTTTGCCACCGATATTAACATCGATCTGCCGGACTACTATGTAAGTACTCGGCGGATCGCCTACAATCGCCATTGGTCCACAGCTGCTGTACCCGGACGGAGGGACCCATACGTTGAATCCACATGCAGTAAGAATCGATCCGAACCTGCCATTAAGTGTCGGAAAGGTGAATTTCGTGTGCAGCAGCTCTCCAACCTTGATATTGAGCCATTATCCTCGGCTTTTACGATGATGGCAAACACGGGAAGGCGTGAAAATGTGCAAAGCGCAAGAGAAAAAAGAAATTCACGAACGACCTTTCGTGCCAAAGAGAATGCTTGGTAGTTCGCGTGCAAAGTACCGCCGGAACGCCTGAAAACGAATAGCAACTCGCGCAACCATTAAATGGACAAATGCATCTTCTAAATGTTCTTTTCCGTCGCAAAGCTTGGCAACTTCTTGCAGTCATTTGTTGGCTAGGGAAATCGCTCCGAAACATGGGGTACGTCGTGACGGGGTGGACTGCAAACTACATTTCTGTGGTGTATCAGCACATAAGTTTACGGGTGAATAGTTTGGTTGCTATTAGTCCATTTATCACTGCGAAGAATGCGAAGCATGGATTTCGTGTCAAATGATAGCATAGTTTTTCGTGTATCCCTATGCTTGTAGGGTAGGGATTCAATGGAAAATCGTGTCATGAATAACTTTAGTGGGCAACTGTATGGCCGATGTCAATAATGTACCAAAGACTGACCTAAACTGCCAAATAAACCATTCGTAGTTTTTAAATACATCCAACATGGTTTTCAATATATTTGTTACATAGTACAAAAGCTATTGACCCTTGTATAAATACCCCAGACCTCGATTCGAGTCGTAAAACATGCTCTTGCCACATTGAAATCGATCGATGTCCCTGGTACATCGCGAACACATGGCCAAACTTTCACAAAACATCCTTGACCCAATGTCTCAACGACCAGCCGTAGTAAAATGTCCAAATAGCTACACTTTCAACGGCAAGAGACAGCGGAACAGGAAGAAAGAGCGAGAGGCCTGCGGGCATGGAATAGCGAAACAAAAGCATTCGATGTTTTACCCATCGACTATCGACTATCAAATGTCGGGGGTTGCTCCTCGGTCGGGGTCAGACCCCGAAGAAAGCGAACTTTGTGCCGTTCGGCCTCGAATGTCTCAATTCGACGAAGTTCAATGAAATAAATGCAGCCATCATCGGTGCCCATGATCGAATGGCACGAATACCGTAACGGCCAAAGGGGTTCCCATCGTTGGCGGGAAAGGGACCTCCAAACGGCGCAGGTGCGCATAATCAGCGGGCGGACGAGTGACTACCGCAGCGATCGGTTAGCCCACGTGGTGTACCCACCAAATACTAGCGACCTAGCATTCGTCCTTGCGTTCGACTGAAACGTGTTCTCGGTTGTGTTACGCTTCTCGTTCTCGTCTGGACAAAACAAAATAAACGTCGGCCCAACAATGCTTCACCAGGAGTTCGAACGGTTGCTACAACAAAGTCGTGAAGCCTTCGAACGGTCGGCCCACGTGCAGACACGCCTGATACGGATGTCGGCCTCGTCGGCGGACAAGAACGTCGAGCGAAGCTTCTTTAAGACACTGCTCAATCGGAAAGCACACCTGATACGACAAAACCTGCGGAAACGCAACTTCCAGTTGATTTTCATCATCAACAAAATGGTACGGTACTATGGTATTGTTTTATGATCATTTCGAGGAACTAATGATTATCCTGCTGCTCCCCAGATCAAACTAATGCTGGCGGCAACGTACAGCTCCGAGGTCGTGGTCGACGGAGCGCTGTTGCTGTGTACGTTGCACAACGAGAGCGTAATCCTGGCGCAAAAGACAACACAGGCCCGGACGCAAACCAATGCTCAGGTTTGCAGCAACTCTTTTCCTTCGCTAATGTCAGCCCCGAAGAAGATGGACGTCGGGATGATCCTGCAGATCATTACGAAGCAGCGAGCCGAGGAGTGCTGCAGTACGCTAATCAACTGCCTTCTGACCACGTGCAAGGGTGCGTTGGCGGTTACGCACGAGGACAACGAATCGGATACGTCGAGCGTGGAAATTCTGCGAGCCCTAACCACCAACCTACAAGGGCCCGACGGACGCCACATCGATCCGATCCAGGAGGAGATGAATATTCGGCGAAAGACGAGTGTGAATATGATCTCTAGCGGCGATATTCACGCACGACCGAAAGCGACCCCCGGACGGGAGGTTTTCGTGACGCCCATCATTCGTCCGGAAGCTCGCGAACTGGACGACACGGAACACAATGTGAGTGATGATGGTGTTCGTGTTTTTCGACGTCTACTGGGAATTTGTTTTCTCTTTCGCCACCACCAGGATCCGGCGATAAACTTTTTCAACGAAATGGCCGCCGAAGCGATAGCGTACAATTCGATCAATTATCTCGTCAACGAACCGGATGGGATGGACTTGTTGGAAAATCTGATTGCCGACGAGGAGATATTTGTGGCGAATGTGATCATGAAGGTGATCAAGTTCTGTCCGTCCGCATTCGATCGTGAGCTCAAAAAGTCGGAGCTCGTCAAGTGGGTCAACCGGGGCAGCCGCGGTCTTTGGACGCAGATCGGTGGAACGCTCGAGCATGTGGTGCTCTGGTGGAGCTCCTCTCCACTCGCTTGCAGGCCTCCGGCTTGTGCAAAGTATCTACGGGAATGGCTATCGCTGCTGCAGCTGGACGAAGCTCCGGAGCCAATACTCTCCACGCTGAAGGGTCTGGGAGAAACGCTGACGGTCCACGTAACCAGCACGATCTGGGATAAGCAGTTCCGGTTGGCCGTCGTCGCGTCCAGTCTCCCGGTGGATTATCCGTTCGAGGAAAGCGAATTCTGTGGGAAAAGCACAACGGTAAGCACAGCGTTTTCATCTCGCTTTTGGAAACATTCTTTCTGATGACGCTCGTTGTTTTCACCAGATTGAAGGAACGGTGTGTGGTAAAGTGTGGAGTGAATTACTATACCAGCTGGTACAACTGTCCAATACTTGCGACATCGGAACGATCGCTAATGAGCTGCCGTTGGTCGAACAAATTCCGGTGCTTCACCGGCTCGATCACTCCATCCATTCGATGCGCATCTGGGCGGCCAACAGGGCACGTTCGCTGTGCACCGACTGGAATATGATGATGTTTTTCAAAGTGGTTCACAACGACATCGGACTGTGTCTCGAGCAATTACACTACATCCGTGTGCCGGAACTGGCAGCTGATGATCCACTTGAGGTGCAGGTGCAAGTTTGCGTGGCTTTGCGAGCCAAGCTCGTGTCGGAGATTAAGGACAACATCATCAAACTGAAAGCGACCTGCACCGAGTGCATTGACGTTCTAGCTGCTGTTTGTCGCACGACGAGTCTGGCTTCGCTGACGCTCTGCTTTCCCCATTTCAAACACTGGCAGACGGAGGTTTTGCAGGAGCGTGCCAACGAGTACGTGGCTTACTTCTTCAACCAGATCTATTTGCCCGTCATTCAGGCCACGAAGGACATCGAGATCCTTAAGCTGACGCTTAAGATCATCTGCGAAGCGTGGCTGGACCATATCTATATGAAGAAGACCCGGTTCAGCAGCTCCGGTGCACTCAACCTGCTGAAGGACTTTGACGGCGTGGCGGAGTGGATAAACGCTTGTACCACGCTGGACGAACGAATACGAGACACCCTGTCCCATCACGAGGTGCTGCGAATGTGCGAAGGCGTGGGAAAGCTACTACTACGAAAACCGGAGGAAACCATATCCATTCTGCCAAGTCCGTCGAAACCGGGCAAGAAGATTGATGGTAAGTAGTGTCACTATGATCGATGACCGAGAACCGTAGGGTCAGTAATTTTGTCTACCTTCAGAAACTGCCGACGAAAAAGCGCCACTGCCACCGGAAATGTTTGTTCCGAATCAGAAACGCTGGTTGGAGCTGCGTGCTCGCGATCGCAAGGGGGTCAATCTGAATTGCCTCTGCCTGTGTGCTGGTATGGACGTTTACTAACCGACTTTGGAGTGATAGCTACAAAATTGTCCGTAATGTCCAGGTTGTCAAGATTAATTTGTACTACAATTGTAATATTTTAGAGAATTCTTTCAAGCAATTTTAGTGGACAGGTGAACATTAGAGCGTAGCTCTCGTACATGAATGATTTATTTTATTAAATTATTCGTGAAAACATCAAACTCGTTATGTTTTCGATCGGAGATACAAAATAAAACAAAGATTTTTGTAAAGTTAATAAATAAGTCGTTACATCGTTACGCTGCATGCTGTCAGTGAGTAACAATTGACAGCACTCATGATTCGAAAGATGCTGTCAATCCGAACGTGTTATGACAGAGCAGTCAAACGTGGCTTCAGTCGGAACTGTCATCGCTACGTGGCTGGGAAAGAAGAGATTGTCCGCGTTCCGGCACCGATAACCATTTCTATTTCTCGTTCGACAACAAACCGAAAGCAACGCGTGCGTTTTTCAGGTGCATTTGTCGAATAGAAACACAGAAAATGTTCAAGTTTGTGCTTGCATCCATCGTGCTGTGCGGCCTGGCCGTAACCTCCAGTGAAGCTAGCGCTTGCCTCAATCCAGATGTGAAAACCAACTTTTATTCCACCTCCGATGCGACCATCGTTAGTCAGATTGGCTTCGTAACCGAGTTCACGTTAAAGTGCTCGAACGCCGGTGCCGAAAAGCTGCCGCTTTTTGCCGAAGTTCTTGGCAAGTTGGCTCCCGTTGTACGCATCGGGGACAACAAATACCAGGTAATCTAGCACGCACCGTGTCCCGTTTACAATGATTCCATCGCACGCTAACAATCCGTTCGGTATGTTGCGGTGCATTTGCAGGTCAGCTGGAACGAAGAGATCAAAAAGGCTAGCAGTGGCAAGTACGAGATCCGGCTCTTTGATGAAGAATCGTTCGCCGCCGTTCGCAAAGCGCAGCGTGCAGGCGAGGATACGAGCTCAGTGAAACCTTTGACCACTCTGGCGGTGCATTTCTCGGGCGCCTACAAGGGCCCGTGGATCAACTCGGAGATTTTGGCTACCGGTTTGGTCGGCTTCGTTGCGTACGTGGCGTTCATGACACGATCGAAGCTGGTCGCGTAAGCGGCGTGTGGCCGGTTAAAAAAGCATTCACCACCAATAGATCATCCGTAATTCCGGTTATTGCATCCATCGTACTTCGTTCGCACAAGAAACTCACTATCATAGAGCCGCAGATAAAATGTGTTACAATTGTTTGATTTTTGTTCGCAGTCACAGTTGGCTGCTTTGAAGCTTCGTGAAGAATGTAGCCACATACAGTAGGTGAAATGCTTAATTCGAGAAGAAGAGAGCACACTGAGGCCAAGCGGAACGTATCACGTTCTGACCAGACTGAATAATAAACGAGTTCGGTGTCTCGTCGCACATGGTCGCCGACGAAAAATGTGAGAAAATAACGTAGAATAATTTAGCCTACTAACAGTGAAGATATCACAACGCGCCGAATTTCGGATTCCATTCCAAAGATGTTGGGTAAGTATGTTATTTAGTCTTTATTTTGATCCATAACAGTGAAATGAGAAACATGGCACCGTTATCCGTCATATTTAACGCCCCAGTACCAAATCCATACAGTTTTGTTTCGGGTGTTCACTCTTCCGAGGGTTTATTCTGCTGTGTGGCCAATGCGTTTAGTCCACCTTCCACTGCGCTCGAAGCAGATTGACCGCCATCACTTCTTTAATGCATAACGGCCGGGATTTTGGTTAATATGTAAGCTCAAACCAAAGCAAATGTTCAAATAATTTTCCCGAATTACTAATCATATTGCACTGCAATTTTAGAAACGGCGAACAATACAGCAAGAGGAAGGTGTGAAGAATATTTTATAATCAGATATGTTTTCCAATAAACCGGAAATGTTATAAATTGTGTAGAAATTTTCGTTCCGTGTGAAAACAAAAACACAAGAAGCTTCCGTTCCACTGGCAAACGTTTCACGACGCAACGCAACTGCAACAGAATGGAACAACCTTTATCCTCGAACGTGTTCACTATCGTCTTCTTTGGGGCCCTTTTTTCGCCATAACGGTTTGTCGGTACGGTTTACTGTCTTAAGTAAATATATTGGAATAATACTAATAAGGTATCCTCGATAACTGCGATAAAATGGGTACGAATCGCAGTTCTTTATGCCTTACGCCAAGACCATGGTTATTGTTTGTCTCCTCCGTCGGGTATACTAATTCTTTCTTGACGCGCCGGCATCATTGTACTACGTATGTGTCTTTGAAACTATTAAAAACGTTCCTCTATCTACAATGCTGTGGATAAGATGCTTCCTTTCGCTCGTTTTATTCCCATTATTTGAGACAAAATGCTAGACCTGGTGCATACTCGTGATGACAAATACTCGTTTTAATACTACAACCTGGACCTCTCGTTTGAAGGATCAGATACACCAGGTATCCACAAAATTCCATCAAGCCATTAGTTTCCAGCAATCCCCACAGTTGTGCACCCCTTTGCCCAGCACCAGGCGTTTACGCAAAACTTCGCCACACGCATCCTACGATTGTTCCATGCGTCAAATGTAAACACTAATGATAGGTAATGTCTATGGAACGCAGATAAATGAGCCACAGTTAAATAGAAAAAGTTTGTCGCTTTCACGTGTCCGTCTTTCGCGAGCATCACAAACAAGTTTCGATTCGTTTCAACTGGCGAGAGTAAGTTAAGGATTTGGATTTTACTTTTTTTCTGTATCAGGTCGTTGAAAAGGGCGGCTCCCATAATGGGCGCCTTTTCTTCGCAAATTCGTGTATATCGTTGTTAGCTAACTACTGGTACATGTTTTCAACTTGTAGACTCTGGTTCCCTTCTTGCGTGGCTTCTGGCACCATTCGCCCGCCCTTCGGTATCGCGCAGATGGCGGGAGAACTTTCGGATTAACTAATGGTATAGTTCCGCGAAATGCATTGGGCATGCATCATTGTTTCGATCGGTCTCGCCGTACATGGAACGGAATGAACTTTCTAATATCATGCTTCGGTCGTGTGTACTGTTTTCCGGTTTTCCTAACTTTACTACTTTTGGGTTTTACCGCTTCGATCGGGAACACCCTGGCCTAGCGGGAATACTGTCGTTTCGATCAAAGAATTTAGCCACTGGGATTTATTTCTCTCTAATTTTGCTCGATTAACTTTGCTGCGCAACGGTACCTAAATATGGATTTTACTATTTCGTTTTGCTGATAATTGTTTCGTTTTACTAACCACCATCCGGTTTGTGTTGCAAATTTTGCTTGTTTCCAATGTTCCGATATTACGTTGAATATTTTGCTATCTTGGTTCGTATGTACATACACTGTTTTTAGTTTTTTACTCCCGTTTTCGCAATGGGATACCGTCTTGATTCATAAACTGCAAATGCTTTGGTTAGCCTTCGATGGACACCGATTTAGCTACCTCTCTGGTACAAAGGTTTTCCACGACCGCGAAGCATACGAACGGGATAGATGATATAGGATATATCGAATAATGTTGATTAGTGTCCAATGACAAGGATTACGATGTCGCAGTGCTCAAGGGTGTGGGTATATGATATGAGATCCGGGCCAGTCCATGGTTTCGGGGGTGCGTAAATGCGCCTTTCGCTCTGCGTACGATATGCTGGGCCGTGCTAAGCGGACAAAACTAACTA
The DNA here is from genome assembly GCF_943734635.1 of Anopheles cruzii. NCBI lineage: Eukaryota > Metazoa > Arthropoda > Insecta > Diptera > Culicidae > Anopheles > Anopheles cruzii. The sequence continues at coordinate 11,494,939 of NC_069145.1, forward strand.
GGCGAACATCTCTATCGCTATCAAAGTAATGGTAACAAATTCTTCAAACCATGAAGTGTCTTGGACGTCGAAGTAATGGGGTTTTGCACTAAAGTTTCTTTACTGAGGAACAAACCAAAAAAAAACAAGTTGAAACGAAGTCACAATTACGAATAGTCAACAAAAAGACAATTTTCTTTATTAAAATTAATTGCATACAACAAACGAATGCGAACTTAAAAATCAATCCCTGTAACGCATGAAATCATGTAGCTTTTGACTGGGAAAACTGAACATAATACTAAACTAAGAAGTCATATACAATAGTATTGGAAGACCCTTACTGAAGGATTCATCTAGGAATTTCTGGTTGAAATTATGACGTTATGTCAAAATCAAAACAGCAATAAAATGAAATCGAACGAACATGCTTCATTAAATCTGGCAAGATACGTTTCCTCGTCTGTGGCTGCGAGTTCTCAATGGCAAAGTTTCCACCAGTGCGTCGTCGTTTTCGCTACGCTCATGATTACTTTTAATGTTTGTGTAAGTAAAATAGTCATGAATAGTCATGGTGGGGACTGAATCAACTACGATTTGGTTTCGCTGGTTCCTGGGGCTCTCATAAACCGTTTTCTAACACATTTCGATGCAACCGATTAAATACAACAACCAAATGAAAGATGCATTTGGGTTGCATTATTGCTGTTTTTAAGCGATTGAGAAACACTCAATTTTACCGCACGCCAACGGAATGCAAATAATCGAAAGAAGCTGTTCGCTAAGCGTTTAGTATGCGTAGGTGCGGAACAGGAATCTAACAGTCGTGTCGGGCGACGAGTGTGTTAAGGTGTCTTTTGTGTGCTTTAGTGATACACTAAAAACAACGGAGTACGACGAATCAGGACACTCCGTCAGGAGGTTTGCGGACGATGTCACGTAACGTTAGAACGTTGCGCGTTCTATCCGCGTTTACTGATTTTGCGAGTGCAGACTCCAGGCAGCGAACTGCTCCTGCCATTGAGTATTATCCTGCAAACGATTAGATGTGACAGATGAGAGTGTGAGTTTGAGAAAATAATGTCTCGAATTGGAGTAATTGATCAGACACCCACCTTTTCGCTCCATTCGTGGGTCGTCATGTGCATCTCGTCGAAATCTGGAAGAGATTCAAAAAGGTAATGGATTGTTTCGATGGAACCTTTCTAAAGCTAACGTCTGAAGCACAGGTACACGGTGCAATTGAAGGAATGTTTAAGAAAGACAAAATTCAATGTTTTATCTGTTTTTCTTTCCACTATGTGTGTATGTTGCGCCAATAGTTTGATTTTTGAACATAATTTAGTAAGTGGATATTGTCCTGAAATATCTGTTAGTGAATTAAGTTGTTAGCGTAGATAATTAGCTCTCGTTAGTTGTTTGGCATGATTTTATTTTGAGTTCTCTATTCTACTCGAGTGACCCTGAGAATGTCTATGAACAGTTTTCTTGAACAGTGTATTCGATTTCCAGCGTCCGCATGGTTGTTAATGTTACAGGGTATGATAAATTAGATGATTTCCACAAGTGCGGCTACTATCAAAGATTATTGAAACAAAACACGAAGTGCGATTGTGGCTTTCGCTTCATTAGCGTGTGCTGGAAGGACAACCAAAAGACAGAACCGATGGCATTCTGTGGCGTGCTGGTAGAGACACAGGAAAAGTCGTGAGTCGTGCTTGGTTTCAGAACATCAGAAGAAACATCGTTTGGTGTACACGAGAAAACAGGACAGAGAATTGGTGTTCAAATATAAGCGGGTGCCTTCTAAACCGTGAAACAAAACAATTAGAAAAATGTTTAAACAAAACACAACAAAAAAACGGACAAACAGTGAACACGAGTGCGTTCGGAAACGGAGCGTTTTGAGCGTGGCCAAAATCATGAAGCAGGCGGCGATGCTATTTTAAAGGATTTTCCATGTTTTTGTGGAAGGCTTTCTCCTGGGTAAATGGTATGTGTTAACTTGTCACAGGCCGCGGGTCCAGGCCACGAGTTTCCAAGGCTCCCTGGACCCCCCTCACAATTCGCTTTGAGTGAAGCAACCGAACCCACGCGAAAAGCTGGGGTCGCTTTTATTTGGCGAAAAGAAAGTGAATGAGCTCGAATTATGCTTACCTAGCGAGTGACGCATAGCATGCTGCGATGGGATACTATCGTCGTCTGATCCCTCTGAAAAGAAGCGCATCGGCGGTTTGTGTACGACGCCGGGCGGAAGATGTCCATCGTAGTGGGGAAAGAAAACTGTTCCCCCGACGGGTGGCGCGTGGCGTGGAGTTGTGTTTGGTTTGTGGTTAGTTTTTGTTAATGTACGCACACACAATGTTCGTTATCATACACCACCGATCGTGAATCGGGTGCCCGATCGATAGTTGGTTGGTGTGTGCGCCCCCAGAGAGAGTGGGCGCGATCGCGTGTTTGTGTTTGTTCAAATGTAGTTTAGTTGTGGTTGTTGTTGTTGTTGTTGGTGGAGTGAAGCATTTCAAGTGTCGAATTGTACATTTTCGTTGCAGTGTACCAAAAATCGATGTTCGACGGTGACCGTTCGTGAGAGTTGTGGTCGTTGGTGGTGAGCGTGTTGATTTGTTATTGACATGCGGAAAAAAAATCGAAAACGATCATCGATCGTTCGGTGTTTGTTACGTGTGCTCAACGGAAAGGATCATATACGCATCGGACCGCATTGTTGTGATGTTTGGGTCTGGGTTTAACAAACTGGAAGCTGTGATGGGTCTGGGGTAGTTCCGCAGCATACCGGAAGGTTTTAAGAGGGTTCGGCGGTAATTTGTCATTTCAAAAAGTAAACCTTGGTTGTGTTAAAAATGCATAACAAAATGGTTTTGCCGACAAAAAAGCAAAAACAAAACAAGCTCTCCGTTTGCGCAGCAGCTTCGGTTGGGTTTTGTACTTTCGTTTGCACGTAATTGGTGTCAGGGCGGTGGGAAACGTCGGTAATGGCCGTATCAAAACACAAAACGAAACACTTGGCGAATGTTAAATGCAACGCAAAAAGCAAACAGGGAGATGTATGTACATTGGTTTCGCGTCCGCCCTCGGAATGTGCTGCCGATAGAAGTGGAAAGTGTTTCCCATTTAAAACCAGAGAGGTGTGTTGAAACGGAAGTGGCAAAAAAAAAAAAAAAAAACGGGGCGCGCGAAATGTTGCATGTGTGTTGTTGAGTATTAAGTTCTGATGTGTGAGCATTTTGTTTTTCTTTTTTTCTGAGTTAATGGCAAGCATTGTTGGGCAATGCTTCGATACATGTGTTGTCGTTGTTTTTTGCCTGGTGGTGTTTAGAACCCGAAGTAGTTTATTGTTAAACGCGCACATGGCGCAAGTCGCATGTTTTGGATTGTTCTTAAATTATGGAAGCTAGCAAATTTCTATTAAAGCCACAAATTGAAATCTTTCGTAGTTTGAACCTTCTCACACTACGCTGCCGATGGTCTCGCTGAGTTGGGTGTGTGGTTGAAGTAGTTTTGGAAAACCCGGACCTTTGCTAGTCTGTGGGGAGTAAACTAAAGGACCTTGGTGTGTCCATTGCACGATGGGTGTTCGGGCTCGGTGGGGGTCGTCGTAAGCGAAGAGTGGGAAGCATTACTGCCGAAGGGTGTACTGCTCGCGCCGAGGGATGTTTGATTCGAAGAGGCAGGCTTCTGGTCAAGACCGTTCGCCCCGCACTAAACTCTGCGCTCCTTCAAGAAGGCCTGTTCCGGCGGAGAGGAACCTAGAAATCAAGGAGGTCCATAGTAGTTTCTCGAAACGGTGCCAGATGGAAACACACAAAATTTCGATCGCGATCGTGAGTGGAGGTAGCATCGCAGCCGCACAGGCGGCAGCACTAAAGGCTTTACGTTTGGGGCAATAGATATGTAGAAGAAGCTGAAGATTGGGCTTGATGCTGCGGCATGATACAAACGTTTGTAGCAACAGGTTGCATTGTTTCTACGCGCACACTCATGGCCAGACGGCATTACGACCGGCTTAGCTTAACGGAAACAAGTAGCCTTAACGACAATGACACGAAAACATCAGAAGCACTGGATGAAGAATGAACCAATGGGGCGATCGGCGCAAAGTTTGGTCGCCCGTAATAAAAAACTAGAGCACGACATCGAGATGAGGAATGAAAGATGGAAGAAATCTATAGCAGCACAAGCGAATATGGCTAGCTTCAAATGGCTCCATTCCCTACGCGGCGCGGCTTTTAAAGACGAACTGGACGTTCGTTCGATTACCGTCCCCAGGACGACGACTGTGCGTGACGTGACACACAGCTCACCATAAGTGTAGTTCGATTAAGCCAACAAAATATCCTTCCTTATTAGAGCCCTTGCGGATTCGTACTTGAGGCTAAGAAAAACAAAAACAGTTCGTGCTCACACATGGACACGTGCACATACACAAATAAAGCAACGAGAAGCGAGAAGCTAAGAAGTGGAGTTTAGAATGATAATAAAACAACACACGACCACTGAGTTGAGTGAGAGCCGTTTCTTGATCGTGACAGTAAGAAGCGCTATTGAAGCTACACTAAGTGCGAAAGCTCAAAATGATCGAATTTTGAAGTCACATTCACTGCCGATTCCGAAGCAAGAAGTCACGCGGACACCGAAGAAACACGATGGACACACGGAGTAATGCAACAGTAAACGGAAAAACGGTAACGTTGAGAGCGAGACAGAGAGAGAGAGACCCACAAAGAGTGGCCGCCGCCCCCGGGAAAACTGGGGCGGCTACAGGGGTTTTGTGCAACAACCGGTCACCGGACCGGTGACGGAAGACGGAAGCAATCTCGGTGCGAGAGAAGAATGAAGAAAAAAGAGTGAGAAGAAAACAGACAGAGAGAGAGAGAGAGAGATCGGAAACATGTATGACAAGAAGTTCGGTGAGAAGTGAGTGCGTGAGTGCGAGGTGTGTCACAGGTACCTGAGTTGAGTTCGCGCACCAGCGAGGACATGGCGGTGGACACGGAATCGGCCGCGTAGTGCAGATCGGACCGTCCACCGACCACCACCGGCGCCGCGGCCCCGGCGTTCAGCGCTCTCGACCCACCAAGCGGACCACCGTTAGCGGTGCTACCATCTGTTAATGGTGACGAATGCGAATGTGTCATAAAAAGCGAATTCAAAATGGCCACGTGTCCGACGACGGAAGGTGGTGCTGATGATGATGATGATGATGGACTAAATGCTTTTCGGTACGCGGCAAAAACGAAAGCGCAAGCTACAGCAATGCTCGCGATGCGGTGATATGGTTACGATTGGGACTAGTCTTATCGGTGGCCTTTAGTTAATGCGTCTACCCTGGTGCCAAACCAATGATCATGATGGGAACGAAAAGTCTCAAACACACACACAAACGTACACGGAATGAGATCGAAATCATACACGGAACAAAGGGTAATGATATGGGGTAGTCCTCCGACACCGATTAGGCAGTGAAAGTAGAGAATCGTGTGAGAGAGATCGTGTGATAAAACAAACACATTTAGATTTAACGGATGACAAAACTGCGGACGGCAGAAGCAACAACTGAAGCAAGCTTTTGTATCCTGGGGGGGGGTTTCTCCCCATTAGGATGCTTTCTGCGGCCGCCTGCGGGTTAATCGTGAGGTTTTGTTTTTCGGTTGTTGCTTTTGGAACCTCATTTTATGGGTCTTGTGGACGTGTGGATGTAAAGGAGATGTGAGGGAAGCGTGAACCGGGAACTGTGGGAAGGGAATGTGTCTAGCGGAAAGAGAGAGACTGAGAGAGACAGACAGACAGAGAGAGAGAGAGAGAGAGAGAGCGAGAAAGGAACACAACAACGAAAGCGAAGCAACTGGCCACTTACTGTTGTTTCCGTTGGGCGCGTAGCCCCGCATATCCATGGGGCCACCGACCATGTGCGGGTCCTGGCCATGCATTCCGGGCGGAAGCATCCCGGGTGGCAAATTCTGCGGCATACCGGAACCGCAGGCATTCATCGGTCCCTGCCGGGGGCCCTGGTTGGGCATCGGGGGACCTAATGAGAGCAAAGAGATCCAGAGCTTTGGGTTAAAACGCGCGCGCCACAGGCGTACCGCGTCCTACCTTGCGGTAACGGTGGACTTTTGCCCGACCGTGGACTAGAGTTGGGCGTCGAGCGTGGGCTCTGCGTTTGATGGTTTTTCAACATCCGCATCAGACCCTCCAGCTGGCCCATGAGCTGGCGCCGCGAGTCCTGCAGCGCGCCGAGGTGACCCTCGAGTTCGCCCTTCCGCTGCCGCAGGGCCCGCAGCTCGTTCATGAGGGCCGGGCTTTCGGGTGCCACCTGTTCCGCTTCCTGCTGGCGGCGCAGTTTCTGAATTTCGCGCATAATTTCCTTGTTCTTCGACTCGAGCTGCATGATCAGCTCGCGCTGGGCCCGCGAACTGTCCAGACCGATTTGCACCGGATCCGGAGCCGAACCGCCGGGCTGTGCGAGGGAGAGAGAAAGAGTTCGACATTACACATCGATCGAGTGATGGAGGATGGAGATTGAGTTTACCGTTCGGCTTTCTTGTGCGAGTCGTGCGGCGTACCGCGCGATCAGTCTGTGTTCTTCGTCGTTCGAGTTCACCGCACCGCGCGTTCCCGATGTCCCGTTGCTGTCCAGCGACAGTCCGGTGGCTCTGCAAAGGAAACGTCCCATCGCAAAAGGGCTCAAAAAGTCAGAAACCGGTTCGTTTTCGTCGCCGTCACCGAAATTCGCTTACCGTGAGTCCAGTGTACTGCTCCGATCGTACATGCCGGGGATGCCACCGTCGGGGAACCCGTTGTGCGATGGCAGGGGCGACGGTGGCACGATGTGTGACAGGTTGAGCGTCTTTTCGGGCAGCTCCGGAAACCGGGGCAACGCCTGCGTCGGTTTGTCCGGCACACAGCGGAAGCTCTTGCGCAGCGAATGGCCAATCTGTTTGCTGGGGCTCTTGTAGCTCGAGTACTCCTTCACCTCGTGGTCGTTCTGGTGGTTCAGCGAGACCCGGCCCTGCCAGAAGCAGTCCTGGCACAGCTGGTACCCGTGGCAGCGCTGGCACCGGTACCGGAAGCCGGTAAAGTTCTCGCGCATACACACGGAGCAGACGGTCGGGTGGACGACGGTTTCGACCGTGGCCAGCCGGTGCAGCAGCGGCATCCACACGAGACAGGCCGGCCCCGGTTCGGTCATGAAGCCCGCCATGAAGTCGTTCACCGTGATCTTGTTCTCCACCGGGAAGATCTCCGACTCGAGACCCTCTTTGTAGTAGAACGTGGGCGACTCGAAGACGGCCGCCGGCAGGGCGAGCACCTCGCGCAGAAAATCACCCAACTTCCAGTGTATGAGCTGGCCGGCGCCGTCCGAAATTTGTGAGAAAACATCTGCGGGATAGAGTTACAATCGGTGATCTTTAGCTTTCTGTTTTTCTGTGTTTTTCAGACCCCAGTGACACTTACACCGCAGCTTGTCGACCATCTTGCCGGCGCACATGATCGCGAGCGCCACCTTGATCGAGAACACGCGAATCTTGCCCGAGTTGTCGCTGGAGTAAGCCGCCAGCAGCCAGTTCAGCAGCAGGCTCGCCTTCGAGTCCACGTGCACCTGCTGGTTGGGCGGCAGGCGCTTGTTGAGGTTGTGGTACAGCGAGCTGACGAGCGTTTCCAGCCGGCTCACGCTGACCTCGTTCTGCGGCTCGAGCGTGTTGAGTCCATTCTCACGGAACGCCTCAATCACGTTCCAGATATCGACCAGATGCACTGGGCGGGGCGGAAATGGGAAACGAAAATCAATTAAGCAACGGCAACGGCACCGGATCGGGTGGCTCGGGGCCATGACGGTGTGCAGCTTACGGTTGGTGGACTTTTGGACGTAGCGCAGCTTGCAGGCCGTCCGGTAGGAGGCGAATCGGATCGTGTCGAACGACTGTATCTTCAGGTCCTGCAGCATGGCCACCCGGGCCTCCATCGGTTCCATCCCTGTGTCCGTTTTTCGTGCTCCTGCTGCTGCTGCCGCTGCTGTTGATGATTGATTCTATCGACGCCGTGTCGAGGGCCCTGAACGATTGCTGCGGAAAAGAGAAATTAATTTTCCATTAGCGAAAGAGCGGACCGGATAACGAGAGCTGGGGCTCTTGTAGCATGGAGCATGGAGAATGTTTGCCAAAAAAAAAAAACAAATATTATTTTAAAAACTTGAACTGTGCCCTTTAAAAGGCACTCGAGCGCGGGTGCCTGTGAGAGGCCCTTATCGTTTAGCTGGTAATTTCCCTGGCGAGGGAAACGCGACGCCCAGCACTCTCCTCGCTGCCGTCGTACGGTGCCGAAGTTTCGCTGTGAGTGGCCACGACCTCAGACCATCATCCGGCAGCAGATGGTCGGTGTCGAATATTCGCGCGATCGCTTTTTGGCTTAGCGAACTTTTAGCCCGCCGTGGTTGCGGTTTTATTAAAAGTTTGACTTCTGTGTGTACCCCCCCCGGGCGCAACACGTGCCTTTCTGCGGTGCATCTTCCAGGGTTCCGCTTCCCTCATCCCCGATTTAATCCGGATTAGTGCCCAGAACACCCATCTCGCTGGGGGTTGAGGCGTCCATTTTTACCGCCCACGGAAGTCAAGGGCTTTTGCCATCGGGCGCTCTTTGCGTTCAATGACCGCAATGCGTGTGGCGATGGAGGCGCCTGGTGCGCCTTGTTTGCAAACTGGCTGCGACGGTCTAAAAATGTCCAAATCAGCGGCCAAAAATGATTATGATTATCGTAATAAAAGTTGAATGTGAGTGGCGTTTTTATGATTATTTTCCCAAAATTCGAGCCACCTTTTCCCGGTGATCCGGGACCGATCAAAAAGCACGCCCCATCTGACACACGGGCGCGTAGTAGGTTAATTTATTTTTATTATCTCGAGCATTACACCATCAACGAATACGGTGCGGACGCGTCCGTTTTATCTGCCCTTGTTGCGATTGTTTACGGTCCCACAGGGAATGCGAAGCGATTGAATTGAGTCTTTAAAATGTAGGTTGGGAAAATGGCAGCCCCGAGCGCCGCCGTCGGGTGGGGTTTTTCTTCTCCTTGCTTTGATTTCTCTTTCAATTTAACGAGGCATTCGCGGCCGGGTGTGCCGGGTACAACTTTGCCGGGTGGGAATGTGTACGCGTTGGAAAATAAACTCATCCAATTACAAGCAATTCGGAGGGCGTAATGAAATGACGGCCTCGCTCGGCGAGCCAAACCCAAACAAACCGGTGTGCGCGAGCTACGAATAATGTCACGCGACATTCAAATTACGGACGAAGGCAAACCCCACAGAACCGGAATCGGGACCGTGCGAAGGACGTCTAATCACGTACACAAACACGGGTCGGGTAGCCGGAGCCCCTGCTTTCCCACTGCTCCTCCGTTCCGGAGCGCTCGAAGTGAAATGGCGAAAATAAGTTGCCCGAAACAAACGGAACGGTGGCGCTGAAGATGGTGTACCCACGCCACGCGAAGTTGTGGTTGTCAGTTTGCTTTCGGAGCCCCGGCTAAGCGATACGGTTGCGACGTTTCCGATGGTCCCGGGACGCTCTCGTTGCCGTTGCCGCGCTTTCGTTTGTTTTCGATTCCACAAACCGTGGAAAAGTGATTCCTTTGAATTTTCCACCAAGTTCTCGGGCACCGTGTTTGCTTCGAAGGTAGCAACAGCAGCAGCAGCACGTTATCCTTCGTTATAACGATAAGGTCAATTACGGGTCCATAATATCTGGCGGCAGAAGCACGCGGGATGCGGGCCACCCATTCCGGGACGTGGATTCACAGCACGGAACCGGCGGAAAGAGTAAGAGCTCTTCTACGGTTGTGTTTTCTGTTTCGGGGTGCGAGGCCGCTTTCGAGTCGCTGTTGAGTGTTTTGAGTTTTTCCTTTCGCTCGCGACACACCGCTTTTCCCGGACCGTATTTGAATGACCCACTTCAGGGAGCCCCGAGCGGTGAAGCAACATTATCGCTGCTGGAAAGAAGCTTCGTTTGGATCGTATTCTGTGTTGATTGTTGATCCTTTTTACGCCTTTTCTCCACGAACACGAACAATCGCAAATTGGGCCAAGTCCAGGGTGCGCCCTAAATTGTGCAGGGGCGAAGAAGAATTAAAACAAAATATTGCCCCATATTCCTGGCTGGCGGCTGTGTCGTTGGTTCGCCCACCAACCAAGATCAAAGGCACGGCACGCTGCTAGTGATCAGATTTCGTTTCCGGAACTATTGGAAGCGGTGGCACACCCCATTCCAGACCAGGAATTTGTTGCGGAATTCCGAAACCCGCAATTCAACTCACAACGAGAAAGGTCCCTTCGTGCCATGTTTCAGGACAAATACCGACCGACGAAGCGAAACGGTGGAGGAAATGAAAAGCTGTCATCTCCATCTCCGATCGTTAAGGTCACAGGCTGCGTACCACCCCGGGAATTGGCCATCGTCAATTTGTAACAACGGCTCAATTAATCTTTCTTCCATCACAGCGAGAGGGCCGAGAGACGAGAGACAGTCACCCCGCCCCGGGAGGCGTGCTCCTCACGAACGAGGTCAACTGTGTGGCTGAAGTGTGAGCCGTGTCCTGAAGTCCTACGGTACTCCCGGAGACTTCACTCTTCTTCTGAGCACACTGAAGTATCGAGCCGGGTGCTCTGTGTATCGATTCAGGAAATTTACATCGTAATGCTCCACGCTACCGACGACGGGGTGGTGGTCTCGCGGTGTTGCCGAAGGAACAGGACAGGGCTCTCTACTTCCACTTCCGGCTGAGAGGACGAACCCACTGTTGCCCACTGTCATCGTCTGCCATCGCATCGATCGAATGTTTGTGATAAAAATACTCCAACGCCAGAAGCTGCGCGCCCCACCTCGCCGACCGTTATGGGGTCGTCGTGCGGTCACGACGGAACGGTATCACTGATGCTGCCGATCATAATTGGGGGTTCCGCCACAGTGGCCACGGCAAAGTAGTTTTCCGTAACGTTGATAAACGTGATGGGCACACATTGTATTCTATTTTGACTAATGAAAATCGACATCGGCATAGTGGTCGGTCCTGGGGCCGCAAGGACGTGGCTTGTTGCTTGCTGAGCTGCTGTGCCTGCAGTTTTTGCAACCTAAACCTAAAAGGGTGGTATCAGCCGGGTCCCCCGGGCGGACTATTCCCAGAACGGGACACGTTCGATACCGTATTCCGGTTCGTTGGTCACCGAAAAGTGAATCCCAGCACCGCGCGACCGGTGCGTGCCGTTGGCAGGCGGAGCGCGCGCCCATTACCGGTGGGCGGCAAACCGATGGCAGCGAACCGCGACCGCCGAAGCACCTGCCGAGTTCCGCGTGGTTGCTGGCCGTGATTTTGATTGTTTTCCATTAGGAGGCCGCCCGCGTGCCACGGTTGCCGGGGAGCCGGTGTTATGTAAACAGATTTTCATTCCTCCCATCGCGACTTCGGCACACACACACGCGCGCGCGAGATGGCAAGGAGGACACAATGGCCTTACCTACTAGGGTGCCGTGTGTCATGTGTGTTTGTTTTCCCCCTTTTTCCGGCTCAATGGATCGCACCAAAGACCACGAAGGTTCCACACGATGAAGATCGTGTGATGATCGAACCTGAACACCGAACCCGATGCCGGCCCCAACGGCCGGTTTTTTGTTGTTGCGTTTTCTCTCCGTGGAGAGTTTTATGAAGTCGTTAAAAGGCGGATCTGCTTAACGCGAGCAACAGCGTACAAACGTCGTAAAACCAGAAACGGTTCCGACGCGCGGCGGAAGTGAATCAACCTTGACTGGAATCGGTTACCGGGAAGAAGAAGAAGAAGCAGAAAAAGGGGTGATAAACACTCGTTTCATTGTTCGGCCGGGGCGCGACCAGAAGGTACGGTCCGCCAGAGACCATCAGTCAAGCCCGGGGAACGTGTCAGTGCGTTACTGTAACCAGCTGCGGGAAAATGGTGAGCCAACCGCCGACGATGGTGCCGCCGATCGTTGTTTTAAGCGTGGTTGAGTAGAAACAGAATGTAATTAAACGTCACATTTATCATTGAACGCGACGCGTTTGCGGGATGCCCCGGTGCTTGGTGGTTGGTTCGGACGATGATTAAAGAACTGTCAAATTGACTTTAGCCAGCAGCACTGGCCGTCGCCGGATTGGCGCGGGTGGACTGCGAGCGGCAGATAACTCACCAGACCATCAGCACCACCGCCACGAAAGCCACGCGAAAACCGTTTCCATAACCGTAAAACCTTTCCAGAGTTAAACCAAACATCCGATTAGGGTCCGGTTTTAATGATGATTAAAATGTTTCCCCCCATAAACAGTACGCCGGGCTGCCGGTGCGGCACGGCCGGCACCAGTGTAGGTGTCTGTAGGGAAAACAAATCCCTTGGTAAAATCAAATGTCGAAATGGCCGCGCACCATCAACCACGAGAACCCATTCTGATTGCGCGCCCAACCGACACGATTAGTGGCAAGATGCCGCGGCAGAAAGGGGAAGCTTTTTTGCATGGACGTTTTATTTTCCCCGGAAAAACACCCCGCACCGGACTCCGGCACCGGCCAGGAGCGGTGGGGAAAAGCGGTGTTCGGTTCTTTTAGCAGATCATAAATTTTCATTCAGCGAAGCGCCACCGCTTAATGGCGCTCGCGGTGACGAGGGATGCGCCCATAGATAATGGGCCTGTTTTGGGTGCCGAAGGTTCAGACAGAAGTGACAGACCAAATGTGCGCACGCGGCCTCCCGGTCGGTGATTGATGGCAGTCTTTTATCAAAGCAGGCGACGACTGGCAACTTGTCACGCTAACAAAAATTTTCCGGTATGAATTGTTTGCGGTTTTTTTCGGCACGGGCAATTTTCAGCCACTTTAGGGATAACATCGGGCGAATGACAAATTATGAAAACTATGTGTCGGCCGCCGGTTTTAAATTGTGTCACTCTGAACGTGGATCGATGGGTTTTTGGTTTCGTGATACTCAAAGCCCTCTTCGATTGCTTTTGAGACAATCGATAGATCAAAGTAGCGAACCGGGACAACATAGAGCGTTCTTTTCATGGCGAAACGTATTGAAAGATGTTGAGTTGCAAGAGAAAATGGATGGAAAATTGGTGAAAAAATCTTGTTTGGCCTTAATAAGTAATTACTACTTAACTAAACGAAAAGAGACCAGAGTGTACCAGAGTGTGTGCATCTTGGCAAAAGTTCCATTTCTTCAGTCATTTCGTGCGAGAAACGCCTTCGTAAATTTTGGCCCAGTCCACGACTACGCCCCGAAGGGAACGAAATCAAATTAAGAATCTGTTGACCCGGGGAGTCTGTTAGGGTTGTTAAATATTTGCCGCGGGGAAAATATAAAATCCTAGAATTAAAGCGCGCCCTACGCAAGGTTTGCTTTTTCAATGACAAAAGAGACCCGGTAAGCTAAAGGCTAAGGTAACAATCTCTTAAGCAAGGAACAAAAAGCCAACGGTCTACAGAGAGCACCCGAACACGGCACTACTTGGAAGGTTATGAAACTGTGCTTAAAACGGCAACGCGTTCCCGTGAGGCACCTCTCCTAATGAGCAACCGACGAGCGGCTTTACGCGGAGAGTTTGATTCGAATACGCAAAGACGCAGATCGCAAAGCCACACGCATCAATCACGCCCGCCGCAGCAGACAATTTCAAGCTTTCGCCCGCGCGCGTAAATACGTGGCGCGCGATGAAAGTGAAATTGAATGGGCAAATTTGTTTTGGACTATTTCACCTTCCGAAGTGCAACTTCAGACTCGCTGACGGTCGTCGGCCAACGCTTCGGCCGGTGGATGCGGCGCTGATTTTATTTATTCCCTACCAACCGGCGGATCGGCGGGGCGATCAGGGGTTCGATACGCTCTTTCTAACGGGGGGAGGGTAAAGACACCATTTTCGGCTCGGCAGCCCCCGTTTTTTTTTGCTTCACTTCTGATGGCCAGGAGAAATGCTGTAAAAATGAAACCGAATCCGCCTTCAGGCGGCTGTAACGGCGAAAACGAAAATTTGCCAAAAACCTGCTGGTGGCATCAAACTTTGGTGGTTCCGGGGCAGCCGGGTGTGCCCTGATGGAAGGGGGCCGCACATAAAATGGCCCCAAAAAAGGGTTCTCTGACGGAGGACGATAACAGGAAAACTGGTGGAACCAGGCAGCCGACCCGACCCGACGGGTGACACATAAAATATACTACGGAAAACTGTCCTGCGTGGGGGGGGAGGGTTTGGCCGGGGCGTGCCTCGGTCGAAAGATTACATGTCTCGTGCACGTAATTGGGTAGCCAGAAAAGAGCAGAAAGAAAGAAGGAAACGACACCCATCCCGAGTGCGAACCCCGGAGCTCACTTTTCTCGTCCGTTGACGTGCGCGCTGCGGATGACGGGTCTTTTCTGTTTCCTTCGCGGTCTTCTAAATCTGCCGCGTGATTCGGGGTTTATGAATTTTGCAAAGATTTCGGACACGAGTTACGTTACGCTTCTTCGGAGCAAACATTCAACGAGCAGCCTCGCAATTGTTTGCAATCATCGCCATTAGTGCAGTGGTGACGGAACCTCGACACTGCTCGACGTAATTAACACCCCCGATTTAATTAATGTGCGGTTGCCGGGCACACTAACCCAGAGAGGGCAATGGGTGGCCTGTGGTTAGGGCCCCCCGCGGGGGTTCGCGATGGAATCTTCTCGAGCTTTTACGCTCCGTTTCGGGTTTAGCGGAACCCGTCCATCCCATCGAAGACCCGGGCCCGGTCTGTGGTCAATCCGGTCGCCGCGAGAAGCGATATTAAATTACAATGAGTGTTCAATAAAACCAGCCGGGAGCCGGGGCCAGGGCCGGGACCCGGTAACGGATAACGCTATTCCACCCGACCATATCGATGCGTGCGCGCGTCAAATGAATCGCATCCCCTGGGGGGCCCGGAAAGGCACCACAGCGCCCTGCTCGGCAGGATGCAACCCGCAATGCGTACTGCGGCAGCTGGGCGGATGGCGACACATCGGCGAAAGGATTACATTACCGTCGATGCGGGTGTCCACTTGACGTTGGGCAGCATGCCGCGTCCAATAAAATCCGAAGCGGTCGCCGTGCGGTTCGAATCTTGTTCGACGAGCTTCAGAAAAGGAATCGCTCATCGCTGCATTCAAAGTTTCATGGGATGATTTTGGAAATTTTGAACCCGAAACGAAACGAAAAACGTACGCCCAGCTACACGTTACTTTCACAATCGTTTGGCATCTTAATTTCACGTGCGCAACATGCACGCAAACCCCGGTGTGCCAACGTGGTGCCGATCGTTTGATGTATCGCGATCGCGTGACGGGCACCCATCGCTCCAGTTTATCGCTGTCGAGAGCCTTCACCGCTGAGCGAGAGAGAGAGAGAGAGCGCACACGGCGAGTCCATCTAATCACCATATCTCCATCAATCGTCGTCGCCGTGATTCAGAGTACAGTTGCCGACTGCGGTAACTGCTCAACATCATAATTAATCGGCATCACTCGGACGGGCCCGACGTTGATTGCACCACGTCAGGGGCACCACTGCGGAGTCGGGGTGGGCCGGGCCCGGTGAAAAGTGAAACCGATCGGCTCGAGCCTGACCGTGCATCGACTCGAGCCTGTCGACTGATAGTGAACGCCACCGATGCATGCCAGAGCAGCGCCAATCGGCCGTTCGGCTGCCGATAATTTTATGCTCCGTTAGACAACACTTTGCATCGATCGCATCGCGCCCAGAGCTACGGAGTGACGGATTTAGTGTACGGGTTGCTAAACATGGTTGCTGAACGCTCGGCCCGGCTCCTGGCCCGGCCCGGTCCCGTTTTATCTACTCTCCACGGGTCCCCGGGCGTGTTTGTGGCCTAGCCCGCTGACAAAGTGCTGAATCGGTTGGGGGGTCGCTGTTTGCCGCTATTTTTTCACTTGCTGTTGTCGTATCGTGTTTCCAATCATCGTGTCGGGAGCGGTGCGCGTCATCACTGTGCACTGTGATTCCGCGACAGCAACCGCCATCACCGCCATGCCATGGACAGCAGCATCCTCATCATCACGGTTGAACGACAATGCGTGCGGTTTATCGAGCCTGTTCCGGCTCGAATCAGTGGCTCAGGGTGTATTTTTTGCGTGTTTCGGCTTGTCCAGGATTACGGATCCCATCCCCCCTCCGGCCCGCGAAAAGGGATAATTAATCGTTGGCGCGTACTGCGAACCGGACGGAGGAGATTTGTTTCAATCACCGCAACCGATGTGGATCGGACCGCTGATCGGAGGGTTCTTCACCCAAAAACTGTGGCAGCGTTTCGCAGGATTAGGTTTGAATAAATCGGTTAATTTGCAATTTGCACGCAATCTGATAGGAGCGATACCCGGAGATACCCGAAGATGGGCCCACCCCGTTTGGAGCCGCGATGATTCTATAGGTTTCCAGACAAGGTTGTCATTAATTTTGCTTATTACCTCCTTTGTGTAACTTTCCGGAAGAATCATTTGGTACGAAAATAGCGGAGCCCGAGATCGGTCGGACAATAAAACCCCCTGGAAACCCGGAGTAAGGTTGTGGAGCACGGCCCTGCCCGACCCCCTGCGGCCGTTTATTTTACAAGCGCCCCATTAACCATAAAGTATCGTCTCGTAAATCGTGCCCCGATGGTTGCCAATTTTTGGGCCATCAATTAATAGTTCGCGAATAGCCGAACCGAGCCGCAGTATGTACGGTTTAATTAATTTAACCACAGCCGACCGCGGCCCGCTCGTTCGAAGTAAATGTCGGCATAATGTCGGTCGACGTAAAGACAGTGACCGCCACAAATGGTTCGCCAACTGCCGCGAGATACTTTGGGCAAATTATTTTCCGCAACCCATCAGGAGACAGTGGCCGTCTCCGTCACGCCCAGCCACTACCAAAGGAGACAGAATGGCGCGGTTGCCGGCTTCTTCGACTGCGCGGTACGTTTGGCAGACATTTCTTTGCGAGAACAGTACTGCACCGTACCATATTCTGGGCAGAAGCACCACTCATAAGCGTTAATGTTTACCAAACAGAGTTGGTGGGGCGGCGATGGCGGTCCTGGTGGTCGACCCGAAGGAAACCTGAACCCGAGCCCTAATGTTGTCCTTTCGATTCTGGTGGCTCCCAGCCCACGGGTCCCCGGGAACTGGTGACTGGCGCGATTCTAACGAAAGGCCGCACACCGCAAACGATGCTTCGGGCAGCCAGTAATACTCAGCTCCTCGGGCCGGCCACCGGAGCCGTCCGGCTCCCGGGTAGGCATTATGTGGTCAGAAGAATTCGAAACGGAAAAACCGGAAACATGAGCGCCCGAAACAAAAAGAATTTGATTCTGTTTGCCTACCACAGTACCCCAGCGGCCAGACGCCGCTTCTGGTCAGTTTCAATTAGGAAGGAAATTTGGCGCGACTCCTGAAGAGTTGCTGTGAGTGTTGAACATTCTGTCCAATTTCTATTGTTCTTTCTAGCGGCGGCTTCTACAAAACGGTAACTTGTACTAAGGGTGCTTATTTATGCGCCCTTTTTCACTTACAGTCAATAGATTGCTTTCTGTAAATAAGGACGCGTCCCTTCCAATGGGCCAATTCCAGGAACCAAAGTGCCCCTTTTCCCTGCCCATGACAATGTATTTCTCCCTGCCATTCCAAGAATGCCGGTGGCCATCCACCATCGGCAAGTGCCTTTTTCACACGGAGGCCAAAGCATGTGGATATAAATCATTTCCGATAACGGAGCATAACGTGGCGCTGCCGTTCGGTGGCGAAAAAGAAGGAACACCGTGTGGTGTTGATTCCGGTTTGTGTTCCGAAGCATTTGGGAAGCATTTTGTGAACGCCGTTGCCGTCGCCAGGATCGGAGCTCGATTGGACCGCATGTGCGGAGGAGTTCTGTAATGGAATTTGCCCCAACAACAGCGACACGACATGCTGCTATATAATTCCGATCGATCATTTCTCGGAGCACTCGGAGGAGCAGTCGCGTGTTGTCCTGCTGCTGCGACCGAATTTGCGAGCTCGATTCGGGAGGACATAATGGCCACTTTGAGGTACCATCCCAACAGTGCCATGTCCGTGCCATGTGTTATTCATTTTACATATAATACGGCATAAATCATGATGCCGTACACGCGCACCCGAGAGGCCAAAATGTCACCTCTCGGGCCGCGGCTCGAAAGCCCACTCGAGGCTGGGCCAATATTTCGATCCTGATCCGAGTTGGGATCCGGGACAAAAAATAACTGCGAATCACCGAAAAGCTTCGCCGGAAAGTATCGCCAACAACGATTACGGGAACGGCATAGGCGCCGGTTGCCGTTATTTATTCAACGAGTCCTGGAGCTATGGGCCTGGTATCTAGGCCCTCGGACCTAGGACCCTTGGGCGGGAGATTAATGGCAATAGGAGTGGGCGAGCGGGCGAGTAAGAAACAGTAACTAGCCCCGAAACGGGGGCCCCCGTGTTTCGTGCACCTCATCGATGATAAATGTCATCGAAACAAATTAGACCCGCGCAGTTACTTTTGCTCGCCGATAATGGAATGGTCGTTTATTTTATTACTTTACGATTGCGATCATCGATTGTGGGTCAAGTGAATTATTGGCCACGATGTGATTTCTCTCTCTCTCCCTAATGTTGGTGCCTAATCCGGGAGGTCCTAATGTCTCGTAGGAATAACTGTTAACGCACAAAGGCCTTCCCGAATGGCACTTCTTTACTAAGTTTGCTCCACTTCACGCAGTTCGCGATTATCCAGGTGCTGGCATTTTAGCTTTTCAATAAACCGCCAGAGAGCCAAAGTTCGACGGAGCTTCGGAAGCGTGTCACTCACTAATTCGTTTACGGCTAATCGATTTCCCGACTCGGTCGGGGTCCCTAATCCTCCGACAAAGCTCCGCTCCGAAGTCCACCGGGACCGGAGAGAAAAGTCCCGAGAGCCGTTAGCACGTTGGCGGGCTCGCTGGTGAATGGCTTTCGTTCCGCCAGCCCTAACCATCGTCACCATTATCTGCTGCCACGGCACCAGAAAAGGATGTTTTCGGTGGCCTGCCGCACGGAACGGTCCGGTGGATCGAAGGTAAATTGAAAACATCTATCGTAGTCCGGTCCGGTCCGATGGATGGACAGCGGAACGGTGCGGTTCTTGGGTTCTTTGGGTGTTTTATCTTGTTTCCTCTATACATGGGTTTTATCCGCACATCTTTAACCGTAAGGTAAGCTCCCAAAACGAGGGTCCATCGTCGAGATCGATTCGATGGCATTTCGTTAACTATGCAAAGGGATTCACGGAACCCGGGCGAGGGGTACCGAATGGCATTGGGCTGTCCATCTATCTTCCTACGCACAGTGGAGTGGAGACACGCGGGCGCATGTAGGCGCACCATGAAAGGGTAAGGCGTGACATAAAACATAATCAATAGTGGTGCGTGTAGTACCGGTCTGGGGTTATTAAAAATCCATGCCGCTCAAGCGAACGAATGAACTCCGCCGGTGGACACTCCGGGAATGTTATTCGATTTGTAACGGAATGGCGGTGCAATCAAGAATTTTTCTCTGACCTTCCCTCCGAACCACGGTGGTGTTCGAAAGGGTCCTACGGGAGGGTCGTTTAATTAACTTTGCCCGCGCCCGGGCCAGAGGAGCACTGTTTGATTGTTGAAAGTGGAAAACACGGTCGATGAAAGGCGGTCCGATCCGATCCGGACATGGAACGTTTCGCTCATTTCGCCAAGAAGTTCGTAATTCCGAGAAATTCAATTGATGGGAAAAGATGTTTCCGGGGAACGGCGTGGGGAAGGACAAAGTTTTGTTTTCCCCGCGGGTATCCGGCGATCATGGGGTTACCGCCTTACCGGGTCGGGCCGAGGTTGATCCTTTTCCCGGAATGTGATGATTTAAGGAAAGTTCGCTCCGTCGGGGTAGCTTTATGAAACATAAGTTTCCCAATTATTGTTCAGATCGCTTGTCCAGGAGCAGCTGGATGCTCTGTGTTGCCTGCGATGTTGTTCTAGGATAGGGTTCCCGTTCACTCGGTGAAAGTATGAATAATTCGCTGGGCGATTGATGAAAACTTGTTACCTTTAAATCATCGCCGTTGCTTGGAAAACTTTCTAGTTTGATCACGAGTAAGAGAGTAAAACACGACAGATTTACTGTTCGCCATTAGCATTCATGGGTGAACGCTTCGCGAAAGTTTCTGTTTTATTACGGCTTCCTCCCTTACACACGACCGACCGGTGTTGGGAGTAAATGGAACTAAAGAATAAAACTTCCTCCTTCCTCGCAAAAGCTCGCACAGCGGCATAATATGCTAGTCACAAGGCGTTTTTGTGGCTCGCCTGAAAGAAATTACCAAGTACATTACGACCAGCAGCGTACGGGGCTCGGGCGTCCGACCGGTGTGTGTGCGAGCTGGTGGTTCACGTGCTCTCCAAATAACTTATTTTTTCCATTATTCTTTGACATCCTCGACTTTTCTTTTTGTGCCCTTCCCAAGTACTTCGCATTCAAATTCAAAGATGAGAGGCCTTACCCGGTCGTCCCATCAAAGGACCGTGCGGCGAAGGAGCATGACGTGTGCGCCGGCGGAGAGTGGCGCTGCAATGACTGTTGGAAACTATTATTGCGTGCGGCACAGCACACACAGTGGCGCACAGGATCGAAGGAAATCGCCTTCGCCCAAAACCTGGCTCCCTTGGGAGGTCCCGCTTTGCGTCGAGCCCGCTCCGCCCGGAAACTCCCGAGCTCCATTAAACAATAATAGTTTTTCCGACACTTCACGCGCTCACTCGGGTCCGGAGGCGCGCGCCCGTGACGAAGGAATTCACACGAGAGCCTACCAGCATAGTAGTGCGGCGGGAAATAATGAAAGTATTATTACCCAAAGTGAAATTCGTTGTCGAATGTCCGACCGTGGGGAAGGGGCCATTTACGTGGCATTGCGAAACCGTCCGAATAACCGAAATGGAAGAAGGTCCTGTGCAAACTAATGCCGGCGTAAAGTCTGTCCAGAAAAAAGTAAAACAGATACGGCCCGTACCAGTGAATCTAAATGTCCGCACTGGAAATCCTCAAGGGCTCCCCCGAAGATATTCGAGGAATTTGTGAGCCGCTAGCGGATGGTACGAATTTTTGGTTGGATATTCCAATAAATGCCAACTCGAATGCGTCTGGGGCCTCAATAAACGAAAACATAAACCACACTGTGAAATGGAATGCACGGAACCGGCTACTGGTTAGTTTTTTAAACGAAATTCCACTATAATACGGTAAATCTCATATTTGACAGGGTTTTCTGTGACTCTTGCGTGCGTGAGAGTGGCTAAACCTGCACGGAGTTTGGGATTGAATTTACTGTGCACGGAAAAGCAACCTACTAGCAACACACATAATCATCGTGCGCCTACTTCAAAAACCGCTGCTCGCTAATAGCGTTTTTCTGCGACGTCTCATTATGCCACTTCAGTGCCTACTTGCACGCGTCTATGCTATGCTATAGTTCCATATTTATGTTCCACTTCAGACTTCAACCCCTCGCCGTGAGCCTGGCTAGAGTGACACGGATTTTGCTTACCGTTGCCACCATACAGGTTGTCTTAGGAAAATCTTGCTCCTGACACCCGGTCCGCGAAGAATGCTTGAGACAAACATTGCTTTACGGTGCACAATCCGCCGTGCCACAGAAATGAGCCTGCAGAGTCGTAGATAACAACTTTTAATGTCCAGCCGGTGTACCGGGGTGTATATGGTGTACCGAGTACAAAGCCAAAAACTAGGCCGGCTTGCCAAGAGGTGAAAATTGCTCAAGCCTTCCCAGGACCGAACCCAGCCGGGCGCTAATAATGGAAGGTGATTATCTACACCAGTGCAACATTGTCGGAGGCGAGCGCATTAGCATTAGTCTGAAGGGTTCCGCATATTTAAATGTATATTTTTCTCCCCCAGAGCCACAAACACACACACACAGACGGGCTAAACTTGTTGGTATTTTGAAAGACAGGTCCCCCGGGGAAAAAAGGCTAAATGGCTTCAGGCACCCGCCCGTGCCCGTCGGAAGGCAACACATGAGCACCACGGGCCATTATTTGCATTTTCGGTGACGACGTATCGCACTGGGAAGACTTTTCACGTTTTTGCTAACACAAAATAACGCTAAATTGGGATGCATATGACACGCGGGGTGGTAGCCAACACGGAACACGGTTACTGTGCCCGGGGAAGGCTTTCGCCCGTGAGCTTCTGTGAGCTCCAGCCCGTTTCGTCGGCACAGGAGTGTGGCTGGAAGGACACTTCGGACACCTTCGGTGCCGGTGCCTCGCCGTTAATGAAGTGTCACGCTGACGACCGTTCAGATGTGCCATTTTTTGGCTTCGTATGCGAAAAGGAAAACCCGGAACGCGGGGACACTCGTCTAGTCGTCTCGCCGGAACTGCGGTAAATTAATCAAAATGTTAGAAAAACAACAGAAAAATTTTCGTCTCTCTCTTTTTCTCGCACACACGCACTTAGCTCATGGTGTGATCATACAACTCACCCAATGGCGGATGTGTCTGGGTTCCGGCCGCCGGTTGCGATGCGTCATGTCTAGCCAATTTACGACACGATGCTGCAATTGGCGGCGGATTGTGAATATTTCAATTTGTGGCGGCGGCTCAATGGATCGGCGTAGTATTCTGCTGTGGCTTCGGCTACGTGTTTACGTAGCGGACTGGGGACAAATGAGAGTGACCAATCAGTGGGATGGTCTAGGTGCATTTCGATTTCATCAAATATTCAAGAATCGCCGTCTGCTGTGATCACCGCCGTCTGGTCATCATCGTCACGCAGTGCGGCCTGCAGGGACGACGTGCCGGTGTGTGTGTGTGGTTTATGAGTTTGAACGTAGTTTTTTCCCTCTTTCCGGTTGGCTCATCCCCGGATGGCCAATTGCCAAATTTGGTGCACCGTCCACGGTGGTCAAATACCTTCCCGTCTCGGCCGGAATGTCAATTTATGTGCGCTCATTGCTTTTAGTTTTTTTCAATTTAGCGTCCCATGTCCCTTGGGCCAATATTTAATGAGCACCTACGGGAGGCCAAAGTTCGTGGCGCTTTATCTGCGCCAGACATGATAAAACGGCTGGATTTCGTATGGAACTGGGCCATTAAAGGGGGAGCTCTGCTGGGTATCTAAAAATACACATCCAACGAGTATACCTGCCCCGTTTTGCGTAGCTCCAACCACAGTTCCTCCGAGGTTTCCTCCTTCGCGGCAGGATGAACGGCGTTTCGATTCCCGAAAAGGAGGAAAATCCATCTATCGCATCGTACGCGCAAGATGCCTCAGCGGCCACATAGCATTAACCCAGGAGTGCCGTCGAGTGTAACATTAATTTTTATCTACCCATTATGCGTGACGACCTCTTCCGATTTTCCGGACTTATCTGCTGGGCCGAGAAAAAGATGGTTCGATTCCTGACACACACACACAAACACGAGTACACGTGGAAACGTAAAAACCATTCAGCCATGCGTAAGACGCCATTCATGGAGAAAAGGCAACGTGTAGCGTCGGTTTGTGGGGAAAAATGGATGGTTTATCTGGCTGGGTTTGGTTTTTCCACCCGGTCGGCCTTGGCCAGTTTCGGGTTGTACTTTATTTAATGTATGTAATTTTGCATCACGTTCGTAGAGGTAGGTAGGTTCAGCGCGATAAAGAGGATGAAACAAACGTTTTGTACTTCCAGTTCTATTTGGTTTTTCTGTGATTGGTGATTGAAAGTGCTTAAGCATTCAGCTCGTTTTGCCCTTAACAGTGTTTAAAAAACCACCAAATAAACTACAAGTCTTATCAGGCAATGACTGAATCATTCCGTTTATCAGTCGTTTATATTTTTACAGAACAGAGTGTAAAACCGTTCACCACGATTAGCGTAGCTGAACGAGACCACATTTTCATTATTTAGAATTAGCATCGAAAAAATAAAACATGTTTTATCTCATTAAAGCCGTATGAATATTCATCGTGTCCTTTGGAGCCGATTATGAGCCGACCGAAAGTAGACCTGTTTGGCCCCGACAACCTGTCTGGCTATGCTAATTTGTCTGTTGGATAGTCTGAGTCTGCATCTGAGGCTACACGGGTCGATACAGAAATACATATTTCTCTTGGAGGGATGAAAAGCTTTGCGTATCATCCACCAAATTCGATAAAATTATCCAAACAAACCGTGCTGGCCGATTTGACAAATCATTGTTATCGGATCGAGCAGAAGAACTAACCTTCACCATGACAAGAAGAGGCCTCGTGAATTTGAAGCTTTAGAAACAAAAAAAAAAACCATACATCAAGTGAGGTAACTTTTGGCAGTGCTGTCTCTTATTGAAATTCTGGGCAAATTTCAGAATTCTGACAACATTTACCGACCAGTCCGTCGGTTCGTGGAACACGCTGACGAAACAAGCATTTATCAAACCCCAGACGTATCCGACGATCAAACGATGAGCTGAATGGTTGGTTCGTTTAGCAGATTGTGCTGACATTTCTATTAGATTGTGGTGACATTTCTATTTCTTCAAAGCCCCAACATTCGCCAACATTTGGTGCCCGAGCATTATCGCACTTACTGATTACTGTGAGGCTGACAGCGCCATGTCAAGTGAAGCGAATCATTCCAGTCTTACACATACACGCCACGTCTGCATGCCTATTGAGGGGTGCTTAAATTTCTCTCACGATCGACCATATTCCTTACACCGCAAAAGGACGAAGAAGTAAGTCTTACGGCCCTGATGTCGACACGAACAGATGGGAGAATAAATTGGCGACGCGGCATGATCCGAAGTGTGTTTTACCGCAGAAAATGTTGTCTTTAACGAATGATGGTTGGTCCGAAGGTCGGTCGACCCCCGTCTCGGCCTGTTATTTGAAAAACTCGTCTTTCTTTTACTAGCACATCTTGCTGCCGGGCATCGGCGGACCGTTATGGCCGAGGGCTTTCCGAACGATGACTCATCGAAGAGCTGAATAGAAACGGAAAGTTGTTCGCCTTATTCTGAGTCATCTCCGACGAAACATTCTTCTCGCTGAGGCACATCGCCGTTGGTGATTGTATCTCGTGATGTGTGTTATTTTATGATTAGTTCGTGTCTTTTCGCTTCCCTTTTGATGGTTTAAAGCAGAGTCTTCGCCATCATTGGCATCGTTTTAGTGTCACGGTCTTTGTCAGGAGCGATTGATTAGCGTGCAGCCAACACACCAACCAGCGTCACCATCATCGGCATTACAATCTTATCTGATAGTCTTACTGGGTCGTTTGGCCAGCATTCTCCGGGGAAGCCAAGTCCGCCCTCGGGCGAGAAGACGCTCGTCTTTCGGGTGGAATTTTAACCGAAAACACGATAAAATCTCGAATCATCAAATTCCGTGCCCTTGGCGGACTTGGGGAGGATAGTGTACAACAAAGTTTCAGTTTGTGGCTCGTGCCACCAAAAGACGTGGAATGTTCCAGGGCGTCGGCGGGAACAGCGTCACGTTTTTCAGATTGAAATGAAGTTCGGTTGGGCACTCGGTCTCGTAACATTAAGTGTGCCAAGAACGTTTTTTGTGCCCAGACCCCCGGTCACCATGCCCTTGGTTCTTGGCAGACAAAAAGCAGTTTTAGTTGCATCGCGTTTAGGTTTTATGCTGTGCCGTTGACCTGATTAAACGCCGGATTCGTGGACACGTTTTGTATTATTGCTAAACTTTGTATGTTATGCTGTGTTAAAGGTATTTCCAGGAATACTTCAATATTGCTTCAACGGTCATCAAAAGAATGTTTTTATCCCTTTCGCGTTTCGACAGAATCCACAACCCTCAAGTTTGCTGTTTCGTAATCCTGGCGGCTTTTAATGTGCGGATTAATTTGCCCTTTGCCCGCCCGAGGACTGAGACTCATTCTGGACAAAAAGACACAAAACCAACTTACACAATGCACAATCCAGAGGATTTGTGGAAAGTTGTTGGAAGTAACAGAAGGCAACAGCGTAAAAAAAGCGAAACACTGATGCAGATTGCTCGGTTCTTCCCACCCCGGGAATCCATCCTTGGGAGAGCAACGATAACGAGACATCTTATAGGCATTTCTGCCCTGCCCCCGGGTTCTCCGAATCTCACCAACAACAGACACAATCTGCAACTGCAAACGAAGCAAAGAACTTGAGACGAACGTAACCTACATTTATCTCTCCGCCGAGCGCCGTTGTTTTGCAGCGATCGTGTTATTTTGCTTCCACAATGCCGAGCGACATCTTTCCTATCACCATCGAATGTCGTCTGCGAACGGTTTGTTTTTTCCCAGAAATGGGTCATTTTCTACATCTTGTGCCATCAGCACACCACGGAAGAACGCAGAAAAGGCGACGGTTTGCACCGTAATGCGCGTGCAAAGATTACTCTCGAAGGGTGAAAGAAACTGGACCAAAACCGTGCCATTGCCGGCCCTGTTCTATAGAATATCTTCCTGCTCAGTTGCGACGCGTTGGGGTTTAGTTTCGAATGCGATGCCCGCGGCATTATTGTGGACGTATTATGAATACAAATACTGGTGGCCTTCCCAGGAATGTCGCGAACTGATACGACTGAAGGAGAAAATGTAAGCGACGTTGACGCGATCTACACACATCTCCGAGACCCATTGAGGGTTTTGCGTTACGGCAGCATCTTCACGACAACAACCGCAAAGAGTACACCCCAGAAGGGGATGGCTCAACTTTTGCATTTCTGAAAAGCTGTCTTTCTCCCGTTGCTATCGACATCAAAGAGTGAAGGTTATGTGAACAGAAAAAGTGGCGTGGAGGCCACAGTTTTCCATTTTGCAGCATTCACCAATTTTATTCACTTTCTACGGTGCTGGAAGTGTGTTGCTTTTGCAGCTTATTTAACCGGACACACGCAAGTGGAGCCGGTGAAGAACGGGCTTAAATATTTGAGAATTTCCGCCTGCGGTTGAAGCGTGGCACACAGGAGATGCTAATGTATGCCCTGACCGGATGAACATCGGAGCAGGGATTTTCATGAATAACTGAAACCGAGTCCGACCTCTAGTAAAAGCGAAACCCTGACCTAAAAACGGCATCGAAATGTTGTGACTGACACAACATTCTAGAACTTTACTCAACTAAAGGTAGTAAATGTCGTCGTAATGAGTAAAGTTTAACGTTTAACGTTTACAAACACTGACAACTTCCATTTTAGTCGAAAACTTTGTTTTGTTTTTTACTACCCGCCCCAAAGTGGACGCTTCTTTCATAAGCACCAAACAGCTGCAATGTTGTCTTTGAATCACCCCGAGCTAAAGCCCCTTTTGTGGACATTATTTCACACCAGTGCCTTTGCGCACTGCTCCTCTGGGTGGAGTGAAGAAAAAAGTAATTAAGTTGCGTCAATGCCGCCGGCAAGCATCGTTGAGAGCGGGCCACGTGTTCTGGGTCATACGGCACACGCGGGCGCGGGCAGCCCGCCACACTATTTGTCATAGCAAGATTCCTTAACTAACCCACTGCTGCTGTCGTTTGCCGGACAGTTGTTAAATATTTGCCAGATGGAACCGTTTAAACACACACCCATTCGGCCGCTGCTCATTCGCCACACAGATGGTCATTTTGGGTGTACCTTTTTTTCTCGTTTCACCCCACAGCAGCAGTAGCAGCATCATTGTCGGGGATTGGAATCTCTTATCAAATAAAAAAGAAGACAACCGTTCGATTCATTCGTGATGCGGGGCGTCCTGTACGGAACTTATTCCGGTCCAACCGGTCGCTGGGTGTTTTTTTTTCGAGCAACGTGCCCAATATTTTAATGCGACGCTTCCGAGATGGCAAGGTCACCAGCGCCTCTGTGGGGAGCCTCAAATCAAGACGAAAACCCGCCCCTGCAGCGGCTTAGTTGTGCTGGACCGTATTTTCCAAACTTCCCTTGTTTGCCGTTGGTGAACCGAAGATGGTCACCAAAGTTTTCGAAAGAGCACAAGCCGAGCGGCAACTGATCCGGGCTTTTTTTTTTCGTCGAAGATGTGTCGTTTCGCAGGCTCGGAAAAATGGAAGGACAAAGTTGGAACGTTGTTTAAGTTCTTCGTTCCCCACGGGGGTGATAAGATCGCACAAAATCGAATCGCCACCGCCAGGCCCGAAACGAGAAGAAGAAACATCGCAAGCTGTGGTTTATGAGAATTGTTTTGGGGTCATTTTGAACTCGGAGCCACTTTCTGCGGGGCTAGCGTTTGCTGGCCAACCGCCGGTGAAATAGTGACAAACTTTTATGTGCTAAATCAATGATCGTCTCTCGGTCCGGCAAAGTGGTGCGAATCGCGGCGCCATCGAATGCGAAAGAAAAAGATCTGAATAAATTCCGGATTACCGTAATATGGAATTACGTTCGAAATTTATTCCCAAAACGGTTCGGGCAGATGATGGATTTGGTTCAAAATAGAATTTGTAAACGATATACACTCTGAACGGTGAGTAGCGCCCTTAAGTTGAAGTGGCCCCGGCCACCAGATGCACTGATAGAGCAGCGAAGAACACTTGCCGAGAGGTGATACGAACGAAAGGAAATCGTATTGCCGGTTGGAAATGGGAGCAGCATAAGCGGTTCTCATTGACTCGAGCGTTTCCTTAGCGCCATTTCTTATGCGCTTCCTGCGGCCAAACACCAGTCGGTCTCGGTCTCGGTAGCAATCGATGGTTTCGCTTCGCCCGGGTTTCGAGAATGCCCATATTTTCTTACGCTCCGCTGCTGGTACGTAGGAACAGTCTGCACTTCGGTGCTGAAAATCATAAACCCGGTGCCCGTGCTCGTGACGGTAAGCGGATACGGGTAACATACGGGGTGGTAGCTCCAGGGCGGACAGCTCGCGTTCGCATAACGCAACCGAGGTGTCGGGACGCACCAAAACTGGTTCTTCGGTCCCACCCGAAACGCGCCAGACAGCAGAAAAGAGCTAGGGGGGTTTCCAGAAAACAAACGGCCCCCTTGTCGTGCGGGTCAGCATAAACCACCCTCCCCCTACAACACATAAGCCGCCGGGGATTCATGTTACCCGATGCGATTCTGGCGTAGTTCACACCACCTAGCCAGTCTCGCGGAATGCACACTGCGGAATTGCCCATTGCAGCGCCACAGTGTACGCAAGTGCGGCGACCCCACGATGAAAGAATGTTTTTGTAAGAAATCCAAGCGAACGAGCCCCTTTTTCTCACATCGATGAGCCGAGAGGTGAGAAAGCGTGCAACGCAGAATGCTGCTGCATCTCAGCAGGCGAGCCTCCCGATGTTCACTCCGGCTCATCGCGTCTCACGGCTCGTTACTCACCGTTCCCGATTGATTCCAGGCACAAAATTGTGATAATAAATTATTATTTAACAAAAGCATTTTTCTTGGTACTTTAATCGGGGCGCTTGACATGCGTCAGAGGCGAAGGACGGACGATGGTGCACGCTGATTCATCGGCCATTTATGCAACTGCCGTGCTGCGTAAGCAAAAGAGTTTAAACATTCTTTTCGTCAACTTCTTCTGGTCCTTCGCGTTCCGATGCACGCTTTTATCTTATCACCAACCACGGTTGGGGCTCACACGAAACTGACGTTTCACGCACACGCGCACACGGTGGCCGCGCGGTGCCAACCACCATTACACACGCGGGCCGCAACACGCGTTTCTGGGCCACCCAAAGGCCGCAAGATGGGCTCATTAATTCAACGCGACAAAACAGAACGCGAAAAAAAAAAATACGAACCACCAATGCCGCAGGCAAAAACAAATCAATCTTCTACAGCCACGGCTCACTAATCGCTCGGGCCGATTTGGCTTCTCACCAGCGTCTTTGGGTGGCGCAAGTCACAAGAAGGAGGGAGACGAGACGGTTCTCTCACGTGCCGCAGGACTCCCGGGAGCCGGGAATCGATCGGGAAGCCTGCGAACGAGAATTTACCTTTTTAACGCCTTCCGGACGTTCCGCGTTCGTTGGTGGATTTTTGGTGCTAAGAGGATAAAACTCTGTCGTGTCGTGTTGGGTCAAAAGGACTCGCTGAGTGCTGGATTCAACAATACGGCACACGGTGAAGTAGCACGCGGCAGCACTTGTTTCTTTTTTTCGTTGTCGAAGCTTACGCTTCTGTGTACACAAGCCACTAACACATGCACAGACAAACTCACGGAACGGTCGGTGGCTTACAATCAACGCATTCATTCACAACTTCGCTGACACTTTCCGCGAGCTTTTTTTGTGGGCCACAAGCGGACGCAAACCCCGCTTGTAATGCCTGGCGCCGAGATTGCAATCTGGCAAATCGATTTCCGGTTTCCGCCGATCTGGGTGGGTGGGCCACCGACTGGGAGTGGCAGCGTAAAGCGGCTGCCACGGTCGAGCTTTGCACTATCTTTTCAAACCGCAAACACAATAATCTCACTAACGCGTACCACTTCGAAGGGCCCGATCCGTGCTGCGTGTGAAGCCCATAGAAAGTGTGGGGCCCACAGCGGGAGAGAGAAAGAGAGAGAAGGAAAAACACAAGATTCTAGCCCGTACTCCGGAAGACACGCGTGCACCACCACCAACAACCGGACGCGACCGAAGTACAAACTCGTTTGCGCGGACGTGCCTTTTTCGCGCTGCAACTGCTGAAGGCGTGCGATGAGGCTTTCCTTTACGAGAATGAGGCTCTACACGGAATTTCTCTTCGCATTCCCTCTCTTTCTCACTCTTCTCTCATTTTGTGGTGTTTTAGCCACAAAAACGCCTTAAACACGCAGCTCGCGATATACGCAAGACGCGCAAGCACATCCGCTCACGCGAGACCCTTTCGATTCACCTGTTTTTGCTCTCTTCTCCAAACCAAAGCACTCTCTCTCTCTGTCTCCACGCTTGAGTGTGCTGCGGATTCTCTCTGACACACGTACTCCAACTCATTTGTTGTTTGTTGATGTTCTCTCGCGTGTGCGACGCGCTACTGTTGCTCTCTTTTACTCTTGGTAGGTCTCTTTCTTTCTCGGTGAACTGTCACTTCTCGGAACCGTTACGGCGTTACGAAGCGTTACCGTTTCATCTTCGGAAAGGGAGCAGCGCCATGTGGAAATTTTGCTTGAGAAATAATTTAAAAAGATTTATTCGCATTCTTCAAAAACATTTGTAATCTAGAAATAAACATTCCAAATATATTGTTCGATGCAAGCAGTTTATTTGAACGATACTCGTAACGAGTTAAGATTGTTGCACCGAAAAGTTGGACCTCGGAACTATTCGGGAGCCTGCACCACAATGAACAGCAGTCCGTGCTCCGGGTCGGTGCTGATGATTGCCTCATTGTGACGCGTTCTGATGCGCAGCATTAGAAACTCATCGTCCGCATCGAGCGAGTCCACAAAGTAGCTAGCTTTATCCTTTAAACTAGCATACAGACCGGCGGTCGTCACCGTATCGTTTGAATTGGCGATCGTCGAACGGACGGGGTGTCCTTCCGCGTTCATTACGATCACCTGCTTCACCAGCCGTATCTTGCAGGCACGCTCGAAGCAATGATCAAGGTACTTTTCATGCAGATTTTCTGGCTCCGGTTCCGGCTCGGGTGGCGGTACACTTGGTGGTTTTTCCTACGGCACGACAAATAGTGAGTTAACACAAAATTGGGCGGACAAATTGATAGACAACATTTCACCGCTAGTTCCTACCATATCCTTCTGGATCAGTCGGTGGTTGATGAGGGACTGCGGATCATTCAACAAACTCCACACTTCTACTCTGCGGTCAGAGGACACTGAATCCTTCCGTTCCCCTCACCACATAATAGAAAAATTGACTTGACTAGACATTAATCATAGAAAAGAGGGGACCGCTATGCTAATTCACCCCTTTTTAGAACGGTGTCGTTTGACATATGTTCTTGTCGTTTGGGCGGGCGCTACAAACCATGGTTTATTGGTCCTCCTTCCAATAATAGTTTTCTAATTTTTGGTTATTTTTCGATTCGGGTGTGGGTCTTTCCAGGTGACTTTGTCTAGCAGTAAGAGAGGCTTGTAGACAGTTTACATTTCCCAAAGAAGGGTGTTTTTATTGATTTACACTCATTCGATACAGTTTTTTCTGCTCTCCCCTTCGGAAAAGCTTAATTGACGTACATAAATGACTATGAGCATGACGGAACACACAAATGGACATGAATAGTAACATCTAGCTGGTGCGTAGCAATGACGCCAAGATCTGGAACATTGGTATCAATCTCTTCTAAATCGCAGAAACAGTTATTGTCCTCGTTATGGTAGTTGTTTCGATTATTGCGGTACTGTGCTTCTTACGGGCGCGTAAGCATGAGAGATTCCGGAGAGATTGTTTCGTCTCCACCTTTCGCACCTAACTATCCCCGCGTTAAGACAGGATATCCGGTTTCCCCGAAGGTTTAGACCTCGTCCCTTTCCCACTCGACGAGTCGCTGTCCTGATCGGAATTGTAGCCCGTTTCGGTGGTGTTGGTCGTTCCGAGCGATTGCGCCTTCAGCACTTTCTCTTCCCACTGCCGCAGCAGCGCGACGATGTCCTCGTGGCCAAATGTTTCCGCCTCATCGACCGGCCGATTGCCCCAACGATCTTTCGGATCGTGCGGCACACCGCAGTGCTCGAGCAGGAAGCGCACACACTCAAAGTGTCCCTCGGCACTGGCCAGATGGAGCGCGGTGCGTCCATCGTAGTCCGACAGCGTAATGTCCATGCCGGACAACTTGTGACGTCGCAGTGCGGTTACGTCACCGATGGCCGCAGAAAACAGTAGGTTCACCACCGACAGACCTTTCGTTTCGTACCGGTGGCGCCGTGGGTCCTTCTTGTTCGAACCGTGCTTCAGGTTGTCGTACAGGTGAAAGTTGAACACGTCGACCAGTTCCTTACAGAACTGCACCCCCCGGCAGCTGTTACCCAGTGGATCGAGCGGAGGCGACCACATGAATATGCCCACCACGTTCGGTATGACGAGCATGACGCCACCGGAAACGCCCGATTTCGCCGGCAAGCCCACCTTGAACGCAAACTGCCCGCTAAAGTCGTACATTCCGCAGGAATGCATCAGCGACAAGACATCGCGCACATTTCCGGACTGTAGGACACGCTCCTCGGTCAGCGGACAGATGCCACCGTTGGCAAGGGTGGCCGCCACAACCGACATGGTATCGCAGGTCACCTCCATCGAGCAGATTTGGAAGTAAAAGTCCATACACTCGCGCAGGTTCGTCTTCTCCGGGTAGCACTTGTGCTCGCGCATGTAGAACCCGAGCGCGTAGTTCCGATCGGCGGCCTCCCGTTCCGACAGGAACACCGAGTTGTTGAACCCGAACGTCT
Organism: Anopheles cruzii; assembly: GCF_943734635.1. NCBI lineage: Eukaryota > Metazoa > Arthropoda > Insecta > Diptera > Culicidae > Anopheles > Anopheles cruzii. Next base: position 11,528,297 of record NC_069145.1, read on the forward strand.
CATTGCCGGACATCCGGCAGAACCACGACTGCGCGTAGTCGAACTTCTCCGCCAGCGTCATGTCCGGGTGGACGAGCGTCTTCAGGATCGCGCAGGTTAGGATCGCACCGGCATTGATCATCGGATTGTGGGGCTTCTTTTCATAGTCCAGCACAAGCTCGTTAAAGTTTCGGCCACTCGGTTCCTGGCCGATGTACTGGTGGACCACCTTCGGTCCCAGCTTCTCCAGGGCGATGGCGTACGTCAGCGGTTTGCTGCAGCTCTGCAGTGTGAAGGGGATGCTCGTGTCACCGATCGAGAACCGTTGACCATCGATCGTACACACACTGACACCCCAGTAGTCGGGGTTGACGCGCGACAGCTGCGGTATGTAGGTGGCCACCTTGCCGTCCGTATTACTTTTGCACTTCCAGTAGATCTCTTCGATGTCCTTCGTGAAACCTTGGAAGTCGGGCACGACAAACTGGTGGCGGAAGGCGCGGGCGATCAGCACAATGTTTGGAGCGATCACGGCCTTGAACGTTTCCTCGTTCAGTTGCTGCGTGTGCGGTGACCCATTCTCGTAGTTGCTCAGCTTATGGACGCGCTTCAGGTTTTCCATCATCTCCTGTATGCGTGGATCCGTCCGCCGGATTCCGATCGTTCGCAGTTCCTGTTTTAACAGCACGAATCACTGATCAAACAGCTGTCGGTAAGGACTCGAGCGATCAACTTACCGCAAGAAACTTTCCCATATTGACCGTTCCTGTGTCTTTATTTTTGAAGATCTGGAACAGCTGATCCTCCGAGTGCTTCTTATCCGAATCGCGCTGGCTGGAGATGGAGAAAAATTGAGCACAAACGCCTATTAGAGAGTTAAACCATGCGGAGGGTTCGTCGCTTGGTGCTAGAACGAAAGACTTGATCGAACGGTGTTCAATATCACTTCGAACTGATTTTCACGCATAACCATTATTGAAGACGCACGTGATAATTGACTTGTTTTCATGTTTCATGAAAAAAGATCTCCCATTAAACGACGTAGTTTGCCTGCAATACCTTGAGTTCTTGAAATCCTGTTCAATTAACACTGTGATCTCCGACAACATCACCGAGACCGAGTCTTCCCTGACTGCGCAGCCCTCCCTGCGATAAACCATTACGAGGAAACAACCCCGGGCCGTAGACTTAGCTGTGAAACAAATAATGAAACGGCGTTTCATGTTTCGTACCTCACGAAGTTGGCCAGCAACTTAACGAACGCTTCGCGCTGCTGTGCGGTCACCTCATTGCTCGTCGTCCGTCTAAGCTCCTGGAACGTTTGGTCGCACACCATCTCCTGATCGGAGGTTTCATCGTCCATTAGGTTTTCCATAAGATCACCCATTTTCGAAACTTTTCGTTCACCAAACGTCCACTCACAGAACCTCCCAGGACACTTTCGCTTGAGACACCACTCGTTCTACGCCACAAGAGCAACTACTAGAGTTTCACAAAAAGCTGTTCGTTTTGGGAAATTGATCGATTCCCGATCGCCCGTATCCGAAAACTGGCGATGGCGCACTATCAGTGAATCTGTCGCTGCGCGGCGGCTTTTATTCGCTCGCCGTGCTCGAAGGCGCTCCACACAAACTTGCCCTAATCTGTGGCTGTATCGGTGGAGGTGCGATAAAAGTGTAACGATAAGCGTGTGGAAAAACGCACCAAGGGAGCGTTACTGTTTGATTGTTGATCAAAAGTAGCTCCATTAGCAGCGTCCAGTTTCTTCTTCCCCCCCCCCTGGTCGTCAGTTGATTCATCCAACAATGGCAACAATGGCGGCTGAAGCTTTCGTTACCGATCGACGACGGTGGAGGTTGCAAATTATATCAAACGCCATCTAATGCTGTTACCAATAGATCAAACTCTAACGCGCCCTGGAGGCCGGATAAGGATGGCATCGGGAGAGTGATTAGTGGGGAGCTCGTGGCGTGACGTGACGTATTGCGAAGCTAGGAAACGGCTACCGCTTTAAAATGGCAGGCGGATGCTAACGACTGCGAGTCAATATTTGGTTCCATGCTTAGCGCCACTGTTAGCGGACTAAGCAATGTGCAGACAGCTAGACCCCGAGTGGCTGTTTATGCCAAACTTGCGCCAAGTAATTTGGGCCGCCATGCCGACGTTGCTGCGACGAAGGCTAGAAAGGGCTCGTCCCGCGTAGTGCCTAATATAGGCACTGGTAGTGGTGTCCGCCTTTTTTGGGGTGCAGTTTTCTATTACACCGCATCAAAACAATCCACGTAACCTGTCTGCGCCATCAGCCGCCAATGTTAAACTCTCATGAAGGTGATAACCACCGCACAAAGCTGACGTATCTGTGACGTAGCAGAAATCACTGTTTACCGGGACCGTTCACCGTTCACCGGGTCTTGGCTTATCTTCCGGCGGAAGATTTCGGATAGACGCGATGTGTCTGCGCTGATCAGCAATGATGCCCAAGCTTGTCTACACACTCGTCCGTGGCGTAGCCCATCATTGAATGTTGCACACACCTTGCCAGGAGAACAAACACCGGGGTGATACATTTGTTTCGTCAACAGCCGACCTACACGGAACCAGTTCAATGCTGCTAGGGGCGCATGATTCCGACGTGAATCAGACGCACTTTTCGTGGTTCGACATTCTTGTCTGCTGTTTCGAAATTTGGTCACAATGCTACCGATTCAGTTTCCTGCAGTCCGAACTACTTACTGTTCGATCTGTGGCGGTGGACGCTTTCGGTCGTCATAGTAAAAGTCCGCTTTCCCGCTGAGCTGTCGCCTCGAGGAGTGCTGAAGTCTGTGGAGAAGAGTGAAAATGGAATTTCTGCAACGGATTTCGCAACGTGGCTTGTTTTGAATGGTACGCTCGTGTAAGTTTTGATGCTGTGGTGCGACACAGAACGTGAATCATCGTGGCTCCTTCACTGGACCGTGCCGTGGCTGGGAGGTCTGATCGCGGCTCGTGCCAAACTGGCTTGCGGCGGTGGCGGTTGCTCGGATTCTAATTACCTGGCTCTGCAGCTGTCTCCGGGTGCGGGCTTCTCGATGACCGTCGTCTGGTGGGTCGCCAATGATCGGCATCGGACGCTAACGCCACACTGCAGCTGATGTGTGAAGTTGGATAGATTTACACAAAAGCGTGACATGTTCATTTCCGATTTTTCACGCCCAATAACCGTAGGTCACTACAACTGGGTCAAACTCGCTTTTACACGAGCAAAGCTACCGAAGGATACTAGACCGTTGGACGGATATTGTTAGTGAAGCTGATGACCTTTTTTATGGGCCCGAAGCAAAATCGATTCTTTTTCCCGCTAACGGTTTACGTAGCGGGACACTCTGTGATAATCTGGCACGTTTCGAGCTGGTTTGTTGCCAGGCCGCGCGGTACCAAGATGTGAGGCGCAAAGTTAATCGAATTTTTCACGTGTCACTACAGTTTAGTGTCGGAAGCGTTCATCAATGTGATAAGCATTCCACGCGAAAGCTTCTATCAAACTCAAGTTGATGACAATCACGTCAGTTAAGTAATCACGGCCCACTCTTACTGGCCACTGTTCCCGATAGGGAGGGACGAGGACTCTCTCAGGACTCGTGTTCTATCCAGTTACACCATCCGCACACGCACACAAATCCACTCTTTTGGCCTGCGTCCTCGTTTTTCCGTGTTCCACAGCGGAGAATTGAAAGTGACATGCGGTCTGTGGACCTGCGCTCGTCAGTGCCCGATTCGTCCTATTCTACGTTACTTCCGCGAGAAACTGAGGGTGCTGAACATAAATTGCCAGAGTGTGCTGACGCCTTACGTGTGTGCGTGACTAGTTAATAAGGCAGATAAAAATATAAAATACAATAAAGCTGACAAAAGAAGTACACGCACGCACGGGAATTTATATCGCAAGAGGTGGATTCTGTTTGCTCTCCAGTTAGTAGCGTTGTGCACGTGGTTTGCCTAACTTCGGGGTGTGTGTTTCTCTGAGCATTCTTTGGAGGTAGAAACATGAGCACGCAATGACCTAAGAACGAAGAGAGCCACGCGGTTGAAGAGATGCTGTGCTTATCCGAACGATTGTGCTGATAACGTGTTTTTTTGTAGGCATCACGCTGAAGGCTGCAACAGGGGTTGGGAAGCATACGAGAAATGTCTAAATTTTATCTAGCTGTTCACAGTTAGATATGAAAGAAGCTTCATGCTCAAAATCTCTCAAGTGATAATAACAACAACAGTAATGCCGAAATTTCGTATACTGTTGTGAAATGATGGTTTGCGTGCTCGCGTGACTTTGTTCAAAATGAAATGGCTAGCTTGTGACTGAAAACAAATAAGCATGGACTTGTTAGTGAAGATAGAGACTAATGGGAAACGAATTGTGAGTTTGGCTGTGCAAGCCATGCTTGTGATTATGATTATGAACCTCTTGCTAATGAATACTTTCTTGGTTTTGCCAGATGAACAGAAACAGATGCTCAGGAATGCACAGAATTTTATCAAACGTATGACGTGAGGCCTGATGAGGTTACTTTAACACGTGTTATGCATTATGCAATCTCATGACGTAGCTTGGCTTATCTAATTTTAATTGCTGGAAACTGAAAACTTGAAAAATTAAGGTGTAAAAGAGCGGAAGATAAGGAAGCTGATCGCTTTAAGCGCGCGCTTTCAAATCTTTTCCATCAGAACACAATTTGAAGACCCCTCACACCGTAACGTTGTAACGCCGTGGTTCTGTCATCATGGTAACGCTTCGTTTGGTTGTCAAAACAAATCGCGAATCCAAGTTTGCTCCGATATTTACCACACGAACCACGGAAATTAATTTTGCGACTTGAAAAGAGGCTTTCCTTCGTTTGGCGAAAGTATTTTTCGGACAGCGTATCAATAAGCTATTTGTTGGCAAATTCGCATAATGGTAAGTGAGCGAAACGGCTGCTTAACGGGCCACTTCCACCGTCCAAGCGATGAGGTGGAAGTTTTGTTCCGTCTTCGAGTATGTTTCTAATTTTCATTCTGGTTTGGCTTGTCGTTTCACCTCCGGAACAGTCGCAAGAAGTGGAAGAAACTCTCAAGCGGATTCAATCGCACAAAGGTGTCGTAGGAACGATTGTGGTTAACAATGAAGGTACGTGTGTTTGGGTTTAGGATCGGTGATTTGGATGATGTCATCATCAAGCAACAGAACAGCGGATGATTAAGACCGTACTTTTCGCTTTCCCTATCCGTAGGCATCCCCGTGAAAAGCACTCTCGACAACACGTCCACCGTTCAGTACGCCGGTCTGATGAGCCAGCTGTCCGATAAGGCACGGTCGGTGGTGCGCGATTTGGATCCTTCGAACGATCTGTCCTTCCTGCGGGTGCGTTCGAAGAAGCACGAAATTATGGTCGCGCCCGATAAGGACTTCCTGCTGATCGTCATACAGAACCCGACGGATTGAGCTCGGATGCGTGAATGTGGGACAGCTTTTGCTTTATCCGTTCTAATTTTATCAATTTGCCTTTCGGGCCCTGGTGCAGGCAGAAATGGGCCCGACAATTTGTGCCCAACGCACTACGAGTAATTTAGCGAAACATGAGTGCATAGGACGCGGATGGGTTGGTCGGTCGTGATGAGCATTGCAGCATTTCCGTGCAAATGGAGTGAAATTATTAATCCGTTGTAGTGCAGTATACCACTAAGGGCTTAAATAATACAACTTCCTGGTTTTGTCAAGTTTTTTGATTTATTTTTCTCTCATCATATAAACCTTCAGCAAAATGCAAACACAATGAACAAGTTCAAGTTCTTTTAATACTTCGGAGTGTGCAAAAGTCGTTCCGAATCCGTAGCAACGGTTCCTCTTTTCAATCGTTCGGTGCTTTCTATCCGTTACACGCTATATCATCTACAAGATCATAAAAACACGAAATTAAAGAAGTGATTACGAAAGGAGGCGTTCAATAAATGTGCCTCATCAAACCTAGACATGATTTGAGCGGTCAGTTCGGCCGTTGATTTGATGTCCGATATCGAAACCAACCGGTGCTCTCACTACTCTCACCGGGACTACTTAAACAGTGGGGTAAATTTATTGTTTCTTCTACTGGCTTACGTTTTCTTAAGGGTTATTGTTTGATCAATAAATTGGTCCAATTTTCTGGTACATAACTCTGTGGGATAGGTTTCGGATGGGGCAAGATCGTAACAGGGTTCGTAGATCACATGAGTCAGATTACCGGAGGTCCGACCTGTATAAATAGGAAAGCTGAATACCGCTAAAAGTTTCATTCCCTTCTGGACACACTCGTTAATTTTATATATACACATAGAAAAAGTAACACACTTTATGACCTCTTTACAAACGTTCAATGAGCTGAAACTGTTAAAATGCTGATGAGCAAAGAACTCCGATCGGAAAGAAAGTTGTCCAATTCTTTTTTCTTTTCGAGGGACGCTTAAAGCTCTACCCGCTTCCGATCGTTGGGACACTGCGCACAGGACCCCTGTTATCACACGTTCGTTCCCGGATGGGGTCCTTTAGCTCGGGGTCCGTTTTGTACCTTCAGTCGCACCGATCGGCGGTGTATAGTTTTAGAATTTTTCTACATAGTGTTGCTTTGAAATTGAAGTCGTCTCGAGGTTTGTATCTCGGAGCGCGATACTCAGTTCCTCCGTTTGCCGTGGCTTATCCTCGGTCCACTGCCGCACATCATCACCTGTCCCCGGCTGGCCGCTAGCGTAGGAAATCACTCGGAAAGTCGCTCACATCGACCTGTTCCATCATGGAGTAGTTTTCGATTTCGTACGAAAAGCGCACCTTCATGCGCAACCCACTGCCGATGGCGGCGTTACGTGTGATGAGCAGATCCTGCATGATCATTCCGCCCGGTGGCATCACCGTTCCGGACGGTTCGTGCAGGGTCAGCGTGAAAGACCTGGGGACGGCAGCCTGAAAGACAAACTTCTCGATCGTATTGTGCGAACCGTTGGCCGTCTGTACGGTGATGCGGGCCGAAGCGGATGTCGCGGGCCGTGGCTCGAAGGCATTGCCGTTCACGGGCTGCGCTTGATTGTATGGGTGCATAAAGAAGCGGATGTGGATATCGTCCTTCTGGTACACGTCGATCGTAGGGATCATTGGCATCGGGGCGGGGCGATGCATTACCGGACCGTTGCCTTGCGTAAGCCCAAGCATACCCAAGAACTCGCCGTTGGGTGCGTTTTGATTGAAGCTCTGAAGATGGGTTTGGGTGGTGGGCACAGGAACGACGGCCAGAGCGTTGTTGCCATTCGCATCACTGGTGAAGCAATCCCCCAGCAGGTCTAGCAGAATGTCCTGATTCTGTCGAACGGAAAACCCTCGCATCGGTACAGTAGTCTGCCTTGGCAAGTGCTCAAGTTCATCTTACCGATGGCTCCTCCACGGGCGCCTCCTGCTGGTGCTCGACTTCCTCACTCGCGACACTCGAGGCAAAGTCTGCGTTGTACACCTGATTGGTCAGCTCAGAAAGCTTCAGTTTGGGCATCTTTTCCAGCAGCGACGTCCGCAGGTGCCGGTAGTCGGTGAACAGTTGCGCAAATTCGTTCGCCCGCTGCTGCAGATCGATGTTCAGGTGGACCCGGAATGAGTTGATGATGTTTTGTATTTCTCTGTAATGCAAAGGGCATTTGGTAAGCGGATTTACGTGCCAAAGTTCGCATTTATTCTACTTACGGAGTGCAGCCATCTATCCGCACGCTGATCTTTGCCAGCGATACGAGGATATACTGTTTGGTGGTGATCGATAGCTGGGGAGCCCACAGAAGTTGCCGATAGTGTTCGATCAGCTCAAACTCTGCAGAATTGGGACATTTGGGTAATCCGATCTAGATTTTTCAATTCAGTTTCAGCCATTGCAACTTACCATCGAATCCACCGGCTTCGCTGTACTCGCCAATCGTCCAGACGGACACCTGCACCAACGGTTGACGGTTCTCCAGCTGGTTCATATTCATGATCGCTTCCCACATCTTGCCGGTGATGAAGCGCTGCTCGTGTACCGGACTGTTCGAGATGAGCTGTATGGTGGACGAGATCACGTCGTCCCGTATGTGGTTTCCGGCCTAACGAACGACAAGACCTGATCATTCCCGTTCCCATGCCGTACGAATCAGTACGAACTTACGATCGTGAGGATCCGTAGCAGCACGTCCAGGTGCCAGTGTATCGATGGCGAGTAGGTTTCGGCGGCCAGAACGATTTTGCTGCTGCAGAGTGCCTTCATTTCTGCGTCCGTCGACTCCAGATAGCGCAACAGTTCGCGGGCCACCATCTCGATGTTGTGCCGGTTGACGAGCGTGAACGAAAGCTCCATGGCACAACGCTGTATCGAGGGATCGGCATCCGAAAGGCACTCAAGAATGGTGATGCGGTGTCGCTGGACGGCCGTCATGTCCTTGTGGACCGTCTTGACGAGCGTCAGCAGCCCTATGAAGCGGATGTTTTTGTCGTTGTTGAGCAGAAAGCGCCCGAGAATGTTGACCGCCAGCACGCGCAGACTGTTCTCCGACTCGACGTTCATGATCGTGAGCACCGTTTCGTAGAGGATCGCGTTGCCGGCGTTTTTGCTCGTCTCGGTGTTCGTTGCGACCTGCGCCAGCACGTCGTTCATTATCTCCGACTGCGCCGGGTCACCGTGGCCGAGGACGCGCAGCAGCCGCAGGATCTTCACCTGCAGGAAAGGGTCGCTGACGCCGCTGACCAGGTGCTCGGGCGAGTAGCCGGTCACGATGAGCGATTTCAGCATCCGCACCAGCGTCGGGATGATCGACTTAAAGTACCGCATCACGGCCACACTCTGTTCGCACATTTCGGTGATCAGCGTGATGGTTGCGATTAGAATGCCGTGGTTCTTGTCCGCCAGGAACACCTCGCACTTCGGTAGGTAGTCTTCCATCAGCTCCGGGACGCGGCGCACGAACCGGAAGGCACATAGGATCGCTTTCTTGCGCAGGAAGGCGTTGGTCGAGGCGATCAGCCGCTCGACGTCGTTGCACAGGTCGCGCGCCATCTCCGGTGACGCAATGGCGGCCAGCGTACAGAGTGCGGTGCCCACGATGAACTGTGTGGGGCTGTTCAGATCGCTGCGGAAATCGGAATCATTATGAGCTTATAAACACATTTGAGAAGATCAAGAATCTACTGTCAACACATTAGTTGTTGAATATTCCTATAGATGAAGATTGAAAAATCATTGTTCCCCAAAATTATTGTTTGGAAAACATTGATTGATTAATTAGACGAAGATTAATTCCAATGTAGTCAACGATTTTTCCACAATCCTGGGATTGGAGGGCCAGGAATGGTCGAATAATTCCGCCGCTAAGCACCTTTGTACCCAAAGGAAAAAAAAAGTTACATCCATAAAATTGACACGTCGGCCGTAGAACAAGCGATGGTCTAAATCCGTGTGCCACGACCCACGGCGTTCGGGGAAGGAAAAATAATTAAATTTTAATTATTCAATCCCGAGGGTCACGCGTGAATCCGGGTCGTTGATGAAACTTTTTCGTGTCCCTTTGTCGGGAGTCAGCAGAACCGTAAAATAGCCATTGGGCATAGACATTTGATTCGCGAATAAATTAACCGTCGTGTTAGCTTATGCCACTTGGCGGGAATCCATCCCGTTCCGGTTCGGATTCCGGTCAGATTGCGGAACGGTTTTTGTTCTTCCATTTCGCTTACTTTTTAAGGCAATTGGTGAGTAGCACGTGCACGTCGGCCCGCTCGTCCAGAAGAAGCATCGCGCCCAGGTAACCGATGCGTTTGTCGGTGTACTTGGCGCTGGCGGCCAGCTTGAGGCACTCGACCTGCCCGAAGTGGGCCGGATAGCCGAGCATGTGGATGTAAAGGAGCTTGGCCATGTTGCGACACTTCCAAATGCAGTCCGTCTCGCGGAAAGTGCTCCGGATGTAGGCACACTCGGTGTTCACGACGGCACGCTCCTCGGCCGCCGTCCGACAGGCCCGTATCTGGCGTATCAGCTCCCGCAGCCGGGTCGGGGCCGGCTTCCGCACTGCCGGTTGGGAAGGATATTTATTTTTAACCGAATGGCGGCTTCCGGCCAACGGACGGCGTCCGCTAATGGATATTTCAGGATACTCACAGATGTTGGTCTCGATGGTTTCATTGATCACCTGTTTGATGTTGTTGATCGTCAACCCCGGGCTGTACCTGGGCGGGAACAAAAAAGGAAAAAAAAATGGAGAAAAGCATTAAAGCGATTGTATTCGATTAACGTTAGGGGAAATGTAACAGAATGGGGACCCGAACTACGAGCGCGTCCCTTCCGGTGGCCGGATCATTACGGAAAAAGGGTCACTGTTTAGCGTCGGTGGCACAGGTCCCAAGAAAAGGGTCGGATTTAATCAACCGTGTCCGAAAGTCGCCAGGGGACCTTCGCCTTTAATGGCTAATGATTATTTGGGGTCATGCTTCTTGGTACGTCGCTTCCGTCGCTTCTTGATTCAATTAATCTGACACCGTACCTCGCCGGCTTGCCTTTCCCCCATTAAGCAAAAGATTGACCCGATTAATGGTCACATGTTTTCGGAATGCTCCCATTTCGGTATTGATTAGTGATTGTAGAAAGAACGATCGCTGAGTTAAAAAAAATGTCGAAGAAAAAACGTTCAAACATTTTTGATCCAACAGAAGATTTACTTTACTGCTTGGCAAACTAATCCTTCCCATCAGAGCCGGTATGTTTGTCCCTTAAAAGATTGTATCTATACACGTCGATATTCTTCGTTATTCTTCGTTTCCGATATCCGGTGGCTTCTGGCTCTGTTCAACTATCAAAACTTTGGTGAAAGGATTTTGACTCCGTTTGGGCGTTGAGAGAACCACACCGAACTTAACTGAACGCCAACACAAGATGTTTCCAGCCACATCCGTCTCTATTTATTATTCTAGCTGTCCGAGCACCGGGCACCAACTGAAAGTTTTGCACTCAAGTTGATGCACTGGTAGAGTTCGAACTGACGTCCTTCGCATTTAAAGCCCTATTTAAAGTGCTGTTTTCAAAATAGATTTAGTTTGCAAGTACTAGTTTTAAGGATCATTTACTTCTAATATTTAGAAATCTTCGTACTTTTAACAAAATAGCGAATAACCAGTCAAGGGGAGAGCAACACATAAAATGTGTGCTGAAAAGTTTATAGCGATCAATTACACGACAGATAAGATTTCCCTCCGCGCAAAGATCGAATTAAATTTGTTGCCTCACATTACGCCGTCGTCCTCCGGTCGGTCGTAAAAGACCACCCCACGGTGAAGCAGAAGCTCATCAGTTCAGTCGCACGGCTCAGGGGCAACAAGCAACGGCAGCCAGCCAGCCAGCCAGCTAGCCCGCAATCAGTTTATGGAGTTTCCCTGCCGGTGGGGAACAGAAGAAAACCACCACCAACAAATCCCAAAAGCCATAATTTTGTGTACAAACCTCCTCCGTCGGTTTGTTCCGTCCTACCCAGCAACAGTGCCGGTCGCCCGTAATGTCGTAAAAAAGTTGATACATCCGACTTCCGCAAGGCACGCAACGGTAGCAGCAACAAAAAAAGCAAAACTGTTGCTAACAAAATTACGCACGACCCGCACGACGACTCACGGGAAGCATTACCGTCAGCCGGAGCCGGAGCTTTGTCTGCCTTTCGGCTATTTGGCTATTAAAAAGTTTATTGAATCTGCCGACACATCTGCTCGCGTCCGACTCCGGCACGACGCCCGGTTGGATTCCGATGCACAGGCCACAGTCAAATTAAACACGCAACAAACGGTGGCTCAAGTGACTTCGCACCTCAAGGAAGCCCAAGTCGGGTGCGAAATGGAGACGCTGGTGGGATTCGTTCGCTCCATTAGTCGCCGATGCTGGAACGGCGATAAAGCGAATCGAAATGGCTGTCACCGGGCGCCTCCATTGGCGCGCGCGAGGTTGACTGATCGGTGGATCATTTTCGACTACATTACCGAAAATGAGAGGCTGCACACGGAATGGGCACCGGTAGAAAGGGCAAATTTAATAACTGTCAATAGTGACAAAGTATCAATTTTCCACGCCGATTGCCGCGCTGTTGGGTCGACACGCAAACGCAATTCGCCTTTGGCCACAGTTTCGTACGGGGCCTTTTAAAACTGTAAACGACGGTGGCGAAGCGAGGATTGCTTGGGCGACTGTTGGCTCTCTGGTCCGTGACCGCCACCCGTCCCCCGATTTGATTGATGGCCGTCGACCGAACGTGACTCCATCTCGCGATGAAGAAATGGGAAGTGGGAGAAAATATCAACAGAAGTACGTGCCCTGGGGCCAGCATCGGGCCAAAACGTGTAAGTTCCTGATGGTGTCGGTAAACCGCAGCCCGAAAATAGCGTCCCGACACCGGCCGTTGTTTGATGTGGCTAGTGGCGAATGGTGGCGAAGCAAGGACGCCGCCAGCTCACAACCAGCGACAACAAACAATCGGTATTCATCCCCGGGCCCGCGTGGCCTCCATTTGCCGGCCGGGTCGGCCACTTGTTAGATATCGGCCGGTCGGCCGGTCGGTCGGAGTGTCGCAAGAAATGGGTTTTCCGGTTGGCAAAGCTCACAATTTCCCAATGGACCACACTGGTGGCTGGTTGCTGCACCCGGGCCGTAACGTCGGGCACTGAATCTGTTCGAGTGCCCCTCTGCAGCTAGGTGCTTCCGCCATCTGCTGGAGTTTCGTATTGGCCAGCCGGTGTCCGGGGTTCGAAATCAACCCTTTTGATATGCAGAAAAGCGATGGAAATGAAAGAAAATGGTGGAAAAAATCGAAACATTGTGTACGGCATGGTTCCGCAACTCCGGTGGCTTTGAGCGCGGCGATTACGTACATTCGTTGCCGGATGTATCGACCACGTTTCGTGCAGAAATTTGCAAATAGGTGGTGGTTCGGAAGTTCTGATTTCATGTACAACAAATACGGCGAAGAAGAATGCAAAACGATGGAACAACGTACAACATTGGGTCCTAGTGGCATAAAGTTTGCCACAAATCCAATAAGCAAAACGACGTTCCGTTCAATTGGGAGCCCAACAATCAAATAATGACGCTTGAATTAATGATGACAGTTAGCCCGTACTCTCGTCTTGTCAGCTTAAAGTCGCCGTAAATGTTTTACGCCGCCATTTCGTCGGCTGTTGGGCCACAAACCTGTGTGTGTGTGGATTACCTTTGAAGTGCGCGGCAAAAAAGGGCGCCAAGAATGGAGTGAATTTTCGGTACGTCTTTGCGGGCGCCCAACACGTTTCTCGAATAAGACAGCAAGAATGGTACGGAAGTAGCGTCGAAGCGGAAAAAAGACTCCAGCAACAGCTGGTCCGCTGTGGCCCGGCTAAGACATGAGCGGCCACCGTACGGCTTCCCGGGTCGAATGGAAAATCGTCAAATATTCATACAGTGTAGCACGGTTTCTTCACTCCCGGGCCGGGTCTCGGGTCAGGTTTAATCCAACTTCGAGCCCACGAACCGGGCGAGGTCATAAATTCGGATTCACTCACCGCCTCCGCGGTGTCTGTTTGCGGATAAAACGCGCGGCCATCCTGCAACCCGCCGGGATGTGTTTCCCATCTGTCGATTACCTCCGGGGCGTGCCCCATTCAAGTCTTATTAGTTCTCGTCCGTCGGGTGGTGCGCCTGGTGTTCCGTCGGCCCGTGTTTTGCTCCTCTCGAGTGAGCATATTTTTGGTGTCTCCCGTGGGCCCACGTTCCCGGGGTTCCTCATTGCGTACAGAAGGCCCACATAATCGGCCCACGATCGTCATTTGGCAATCAGCTCGCAAGCTGGTGCCTCTGCGGTGGTGATGCCTTTCCATCAACCCCGTCCGCCGGGAACCGGATGGCCTATATTTCAATGGTCTCACAACGGCAGAAACAATGTGCATCGTGAAAGCAAAATACATCTCCGACATAAATCAACGGCACGCCGAGCCGGTCGGGCGCATGAAAGCAAAGCGACCGAGAAATGTACGTACGCAACAGTGTGCGCGGAATCGAGGACACTTCTACGAAAAAAGCGAAACAGATTCTGGAAATCGGTCGGCAGGAAGTAAGGATCTATTTTCTGTGCCGCGAACTGCAATATGATGCCACGCTACACGGGCCAATCGGGCCGTGTGCCGGTGTAGATTGCGCACCGTCGGACAGCCTTGCACTTATCTCTACTAGGCCTCCAGGTTTTGATGCGTCCAACTCATTACAAATCCGCCGAACGCATTTACGTAGCAGCCTGCGAGGCCGTAAGCACTTACGCCTAATGGCCTGATGGATGGGCAAGTAGAGTAAATATGAGTGGCACGCTCTACAGAACTGACGGGGTTTTTTTCGAGGATTGTCGAGGCTTAAGGCCGCCCAGAGAGCCAACTCTAAAACGGGCAGCTCAGTGTACGAAAGTTTACCACTTTCTGATGGTTATGTATTTTTCGTAACTGATTCTTTTTTTGTGCCGGAACCCCCTTTGGTCGTCGATCGGCCAAAAGTACGCAACGCAACTCAACCACACACGCCGACCAAAGTTTGGCCAGAAGACCGGACTTTTTATCCGGAAAGTTTCCGGACTTCATTACGGTGCTGGTGTGGTTACGGGGCACAAAGCGCGGCAAAATGCAACTGATAACGTGGGGGCTGTAGGAGCCTCACCTGACTAGTTAGTCTTCTTCTGAGAAGTCGGCAAGAAGTTTGCGCCCTTTGGCCGCTTGTTGAATGTTCTCTTGCTCTCGGTACTACGGTACGAATGTACTTTTCCGTCTTTTCGCCGGTAAGTTGTTCCAAAGTTCCAGCCGAGTAAACTAACGAAAGCGCGAACGGAGTAAGCAACCCGTAAAATGCTTGGCGAGTGCAATTCATTAAGATTTCGATTTTCTCCTTCAGCCGTGATCGCTACTCAATCGCTTAATGGACGCAGTTTTGGCACTGGTTGGAGATTTTAAACTTTCGGAACAACTTTTTAATTATCAACAACTTTTCGGTACGATCGTTCAACGTCGGCCACGGAAGCTTTTTGCCCGGTAAGCGACCGGAAGCAGCCTGTCATCGTTGCAATAATTCTCTGGGACCGGAATTCGGGTCATAGTGGCTAATGGTAACCCAATACTTCTTCTAACGCTACATTATTAGTTATTTTGTTATTTGTTTATTTTTTTATATTTATAAACATCTTAAAACTACATGCAAAAAAAAAAAATTACGGTCAAAAACAACATCCGATTTAGTTGCTACTCGAAACTGCTCGAAGCGAACGGCACTCGAGCGACGCGCAGATGCGCTACCCTTGGAATAAGCGAGATGGGGCGAGCTCAACTGCTCGAATGACTAATCCTGCCTACGACTAAGCGAGGACGAAAGCATGTTACATCAACGATGATTTAATCTGTCTTCGGTTAAATTTTTATACTGAACAGAGTTCCCTTTCGAAATCCAGATTTAACGGGGAGTACACCACCAACATGCGCATGTCCTTTCTGAAGGTTGCAAAATAGTTGAACGTTTTATTGTTAACGTTAACGTTGAACGACACAACCGATCGCCCCAGTGGAGACAACCTTCATGCCATCGAAACCGACCAAGGCGGACCAAGCTACTGTTCGTTATATTTTATCACTTCCTGCGTCCGGGACACAAAATCGATGACAATTTGTTCGCAACCCGGGCTAGCGGCGGGGCACAATACAGCCGTAATGAGTCCCCTGTCCAGTCCCCGTGACTTACACGGCACCCAATCACCCTTCACTGCTCTTCGGTTACTTATTAACTGTATCCGACGACGAAGGGTGGCCCTACTACTAGACCGAAAGGTTAAACGACGGCTTGGTAAAAAAAAAATGGTTGCAACCAAACGACCCACAACAATCCGGGACCGGGGCCGCCAGTTGATGACAGTGTTGTCGTGGTACGGAACGTAGCGTAGTATCGATCGTGAGATACACGTACGTTGATTGTATGCCTGAATGCCGGTTGTTGCTTTGTCACTGCTACCGGCTACCACCACCGGTCTGACTTTCCGCCCCCCCGGGGTCGGTTGACATTCAGTTCAATATTATCGATTTATTAGACCCAACGGCTGCTTCAAATCGTGCCCGCAAGGTGCTTGGAACCGGCGTGGCATCGGTACCGAATAAGCACTCCGGACGTTAAGCAGCCATCGGGTGCTCCGGACGAGGACGGCACACGATCATATCTCTCGACGCCCTCGGGATTAGCTTTGATCCACATCCCGCCTGCCTGGTGGAGGCCTCCAAGCTCGTCACGACGGAGTTGGCCGGACGAAAGTAGAAACACTATTTGTTTGTGGTTCGAGCACATTTTTTATCCCCACTCGTGATGTCCACTCCTGTGTCAGGTCAGGTCTGACGGAAGGCCTGACGATCGGCCCGGGGTTGAGGTGCACCCGGCAGCATGTTTCCAGGCAAAGTCCCACAACCGGTTGATGAGTGATGACCAGCCGGTGGCGTACCATTGGTGAAAAAGAAGATAACAAGCGGACGAAACGTTATGTTTGCCCGTGTGCGGGAGCGTTTTAAATGTTTTCACTCTTCCATGTTTATCGTGTCGCTGGTTTGTGTGGATTGTACCTTTCCACTAGTGACCGAAAAAAAAATCCGGAAAACTCTCGGCAGTGCCAGGTCACAGGAGTGCCCGGTGCCAGCCAACATTTACTTAACAGCCCGGACGTTATGTGCCGGGACGGCAACTGGGTGTTGGAGCAGAAAATTCAGATTGTGCTTCGATGACCCAGGCCCTGGTGTTTGCTTTTGCTGGTCTCTCCTGACCAAGTGGCGCTCGAGACGCGGTGACGCTTGGTGGGACGAGGCGGGCGAAAAGCGGATGCTTTATTTGTTATTGCAGCAAAAAAGGGATCGCCAACGGATCACCCCGTTGCCGGGCTCCTGTGTTTGGAATGTGGTCGCCTCGACTTGAGTTCCTGCTGGGTGTTCCTTGCCCTTTGATGAATCTGTCACCGGAGCAACTTCCCGGCGGCTGAGCGGAAAATGAACACGTCCTGTTTGTCCGGGACATTTCGAAACCACTGGCGGTGCCGGTGGAAAGGCAGGGCAGACAGGACAAAAAAAGGGTGTCTCCTCGGGATGTTTTCTCCGTGTGTAATGGAGCTATGCGGAAAAAGGATCCAATTTGGGTCCGGCACTCCTGCTAGCACAGCGAGCTGGACATTGACAACGGTACTGCTTACGCCGACGGTGCGTCTCCTTTTTCGGGTCCCAAGACTCTGAGGACCGTACGGAATCATATTTCGTTCTCCGGTGGGAACGCGCAAAGGCAATCAATCAAAGGCACTAAAACCGAGCTGGTTGCCGAGGTATGTTTCAAATTTTTCAATAACTTAAACTCTATTAGGTTTGATAAACTTTGCTGACTGTTTTTTGATATTATATTTTAACTAATTTCTAGTTTTTCTCTCCTTTCTCAGTGCGGTTAGCAAAGGCGCGAGTGATACCTAGAGACGGTGCTATCTCCACTTCACCGTTCTGGTGACATTAACTCTTGGATTTCAAATGAAACTAGCTAACGGCTAATGATGGCGCGAAAATGTAACCACGACATACGGCATTCCCGCAACCACCAGCTGAGAAAATGTCAACAAACCAGGAAACGTGGTCCCCGTCCAGCAAGCGTGACAGCAACGGCGAAATTAAACACCATCAGAGCGCGCGTGGTTCACGCGCTCAAACGAAACTGAATCTAATTTGCCACAGATCTGGTTCGCTTAGGTTCGCAGGGCTGTGGACCCAGCGCAAGCAGGCAGGCAGGACATCCCTCGAAGCTCGTGTGGCTTCTGGCGTCTGCGAGAGTTTTTCACAGACTTCGGGAATCGAGTTTCGGTTAAAATATGCACGACCGACGGCACCAACCCACCGTGAAGCGGAGTGCGCGCCGGGAATGCAGCGGATTTTCCGATTTTCCTCCCCACAAGAATAGGTGTTTGTGGTACTTCGTGGAAAGCAATTAAATGTTTACACAACAACAACGGAACGGAACCGCGTTGTGGGTTCGTGTTACTTGTGGTGCCCGTCTTTTTTGCCGTTTAAATTAATTTTCCGACGACTGCCTGGTGCTATTTGTTTAGACACTTAATTAAAACGTCAAAACATCCTTTCAAGTCGACAATGATATCGGTTATCGGGTGGCGAAATCTAATCACCGGCCCACCAGGGACAGGGGAGGACTCGATCTCGAAGCTAGTCAATGGCCTCACACTCGAAGTAGATTATTTGTAAGCAATCTTATTGTGCCGGTAAGTAACCGCCAGATAAACGATTTTCTTTGAAAACTCGCTCTCTCTCTCTCTTTATCGCTGTCGCAGTCTGTGTCGCCTTTGAAAGCGTCTTCAGCATTCAGCAAAAAGCAAACTTTGACTTGTTTACGGTCATTCGATAAGCATTTGGGGTTGGGGTTTTGATAAGATTTCCCAAAGCACTCTTCAGTATCGCCCGAGGCGCATCAGTGTCCGGGACGGCCGGTCCTCGGGTCCAGGTTGTCGCTGTACGAAAAGTTGTATTTGCCTCGGGAAAAGGGTGCTGCCTGAATGCTGAATGCAGCCCACGACCCTCTGGGACTCCCGGTGGTGCGGGAAGTGTCAAAGAGAGCGATGATGGAAAGTACGGTTTGGGTCTCTAGGTTCGCTACCCGAAGGCTCCCTGTCTTCGAGGTTCGATAACACAACATTTTATCTGATGGTGGCTAGGAGAATGTGGAAAGCGTCGATAACCGAACAAAAGAAAGGTGGATTCAAATAAGGAACTCAAGGGATGACTTTCTGGTCTTCCCAATTTATCTTCTGCCCATCAATTTCGTTGCTCGAGTGGTGTGTTTTCCAAGGCTATTAATTTTAATTATTTTCCATCAGCACCCTTCGCCTGGGATCGTCTTTGAATCGACCACCGATCACCGAAGCACGTGTATGGCCCCGATGAAAGAGATAGCACCCTCCAAAGGATCTTGACTTATCAAACACAGCTTGAAGTGGGTTTGAGAAGTTGACCCCGACGGCGGGTTGTTTCCTTTTTAAACTCCCGGAAGGTGCGAAAGTGTATCTTCCGAAGGAAAATCTTGACCCTCTCGAAGGGGTTGCGTTTGCATCAAACGAACTTTTAAACTATGCGATGATGTGAGAATGGTTTGCTCGCTGCTCGTCAATCAATCTGGTCTTTGTTTCGGTAACCCGTGGTCCATGGTACGCCTTTCTAGGCGTTGTTATGGGAAAAGTTTGTTGTCCTTTGTTTTTTGCACGAACGCTATGACCAGTAGGAAGACCTTAGCTTAGCTAATATTGGCCCTTGTGGTTGCGCGCCCTAATAGTCATCGTTTAGGAGCTACATTGTGGATGATGATGAGGTAAACTGGTCCAGTAACAATCTTACATTAAGGGATGGACAAAGCAAAACTTAGGGAAAGAAAAACACGCTGTAAAAACTCAAAATAATCTCAAATCAGGAATATTTTAACATATTCTCGTCATAGCTCCTTCTCCGTCATGTACATTCTCAACTATTACTTTTTATGCCTTACGAAAGCAATTTCATCATCTCCGGTTACGGTTTGGATGCTTCCCTTACGTTTTGGTAAAATCTTTCTCATCACTCGACTTTCCCTGTTGATTTTCCAAGGTTCTGCCGCATGCTGGCACAATAACTTTCACCACGATTACAGTCTTTTGCCACAATGTTGCTTTCTGCATATTTTCTGAGCTACCTTTCCTAGTGATTAAATCGGGCCTGAACAACATACAATGTGTATGCTTTTGAATGAAATACGGAAACCTTTTCTTGAAGGCACTCTTTGACGTAAACATGTTGATTTTTCAAGCTTACACAGCATTTGGTCTTTAAATTGACGCTGATCGTGCTGACTTAGTCATAAACATCGGAGATAATTTGTGGCGAAAAAGTTTGGCTGCGTCCATTGCTTACATCATAACACAAACACACTACCATAAGAGTAACAATGACTGACCCAAAACCATGTTTAGATTATTGAAAGAAAATAACTCAGAAAGGTAAATTTGAAAGAAAAGCTTTAACGACCCGACAAAGGCAAAGCCTTTCAAATTTTATTATGAAACGTTTGCGTGGTGTGTAGCCTAAACAAGAAACCGAAGATAAATTCCGTTTCCATCTTACCATGATGCTGTACAGTATAGAGGAAGGCTGATAAGGCTTAGCGTATCTAGCGGAAATTGGAATGTGTCTTGAATTCTTTTCCCTAGGACAAATTCGGATTGGAGCCGAAAGAACGCAAAAAATGTCGAAATATCCAGGCCCCACCTAGAGTATGTGCTTTTAATTTCATGTTAATCCTATCGCCGAAAATTTCGGTTACGGCAATGTACAGTAACCATTTGGGTCCCGCTCTGCAAAATGGTGCATTCAACATTCCTATCGCAGCAGATTCGTTGAGCGGATTTGCTGCTTTACACCCCGCACTCTCCGTTTGGATAAAGTTAACGCAAAACACACAGATAATTTTATCGCAGACCGCCGAAAGCCAAGCGCTTTTAGGCATCGGGGAACGCAAAACATTTGCTTCGCCTTACCCACGGTATGGCATCGACACGGAATTTGTTTCGAAATCGAGTGCCAAATTCGGTTGCTCGAGGCAAGCAAACAGCTTCGATTCGGCACGACTCGTCGTTTTCTTGAAGTTTAAATTCCAAGGCGCTTAGCTTCGGGCGTTGTTATCCTCCATCGGCTGTGACGACTGAAGTTCTCGGTTCCCAGGGGTTCCCAGCCTTGACAGGTGTTCGATAGCGTCACCTCATTGGAAACAGTTATTGTCGTGTAAGAAGGAGCGTGTGTCAGGACCGAAATGAACGGCTGTTTGTTTGTGCAGTCCAAACAAGCGGAGAACTACACGAAGATTAGACGGACGCGCAGGGCAGCCCGATTTACGGGCCCTGGTGTCCTCGTGGACACGTCCTTGTCAGCAGTTTTGGGCGAGTGAAAGTTTTGAAAGCTTTCGATAAAAAAAGGAACCTTGGGCGATTTATTTTCGGTCGGTGCGCTCTGTCGTTGTCGTTAGTCACTGTTGACAGTACATGTTGCCCAAACAGGGCGCCCAGATAAGGGCGAAAATGAGGTTAAGATATCACGTAGCGGACCGTATGTTACGCTCCAATGCACGCAACTGCGAGTTGCGATACCGTACAGTTCGCCGCTTTACTCATCTTCCTGTTATCAGCTGAGATAAGAGGGTCACCCCGCCACCGTCGAGCGTGTATTTTGTGTGGTGCATCAAGCGACCGGACGACAGGTTTACTGTTACGAGCCGCTGTTGAACAACTGGCTGAGGACGAGATAACTCAAATGAAACAACGCAGCCGGCCGAAGGCAAAAATGGTCCCCATCGTCCGATGGATACGTGCGGGGCCAAGTTTTCGGTCGTAAACTGTGCTGTGAGGGTGTGTGTGTGTCGTTGATCCAAGGATCGGTGTTCGCCTGGCCACCGATGCAGTCACGTACATCGCAGCGCACAGCACCGGTTTTGGTGTCGCCAGCTGGCGGCGACCACGGGGTCTTCCGTCGGTGAAAGTAGGGCCCTCCCAAGATTGGTGCTGGAGACAAACCACTCACTTCACTTTTGACCACGGGCAGAGCCATAATAAAGCAGTCAACACGTAAATGGAGTCCCAGTCGACGGGGGGAATCGCTAGTGATCGTTACTTCTACTTTCCGTGCTGGGAGGACCGGGATCATTTCGCTTTCGTGCGGTGGGTTATGCACTTTGGGCAAGATTCATGCATAAACTTCCGAAAAGATTCCCGGCGAGCATCGCGAGAACTTTGCGCCACGTGGCACGGTGACGCCTCACGGTGGTGTAATGTGCAACAAAACGGAATCGCTGTCGTGCTGCCACCATCAACACTAATGAGGAAAAACGGGTGCCGGAGGAAAGGGCTCTGGGAAGTGTGGAAAAACGCTCACAATATTGGTGGTGAAAATGCTTGGATGGGTAGACGTGTTGTCACTGGAGGAACTGCGTTTTTTTAAACTCACATACCGAACCTTCTTTGTCAAGATGATGGTGAACAATTTTTAGACGATGAATTCTCCTTTATTATCCTTTTGTTTCTGGATTATTTTAAACCGACTACAACACAGGGAGTATTGTAGCTTTATCTATACTGCGACTCGACCAATCGTTCAAGTGGCATCGATTAATCGATTCCGATGCGAAAGACGTCAGCCAGAAAACGGGTGACGGTGTGGAACGCAACAACTCAAGTTGATGATATTAAGGCTCTGACCGACCTTACAGAGCATTTCTTTCTTTCTTTTTTATGAAGTTTAAATCTACGTGAACAACACATAAAAAATGTGAATGTTTTTGGAAAGAATCATTTCCGAGGGATAAGAAGCCTTATGTTTTCAAGCCGCATTTCTAAGAAGGGAAAGTTCTATAAAATCAACACAATCATCAACAATTTGCAGGGCCTCCAGCAAATTATAGAAGCGTTATCGATTGTCTAAATAGGTCAATAGTTCTGCGATCATTGAAATGGGAATGGTTTATTTTAAAGTTTCTCGAATAATGCTGGGATAACAAACAGTATTTTTGTATTATAATTTTGATTACTTGTTGCTAGACTTAACCGTAAACAAATGTAGCGACAAAGTACCATTGATAGAGCGCATGAGGGTACCGTATGTAACGGAAGCTCATGCCAAGCCGGTTATGGATTGTTATTTTGTTTCAAGGGAAAATTAAATCGAAACAGATTTCAGCTTGCGGCGGCACCGATAAGTCAACGCCACCGCCCCGAGAATGTACGGTACATCGCCTCGAGAGCGGAACAGCAAAAATTGGATGAACCGCAAATGAGATTCTGGGCCGGGCCGGGTCGGAACGTGGAATGGTAATCTGTTGATATTTATCTCCCAATTTGTACCTGTAGATGGATGGCGGTTACTGGCTTACTGAATTAACTCTCTCTCTTTCTCTCTGCTCTTCACAACGTGACGGCCGTGTGATGGAGAAGGGCACGGCCCAGAACGGACCCACCAGGCGACGGTGGAGTGGAAAATGTAAAATAGATATAAAACTTCGTCTGACAAATCATTTATCATTCATCCCGGGCAGCTCGTACTGGCGCAAGGACGACGACGGAACAACATCACCGTAACGGGAAGTGTTAATGTTGTCGTAAAAATAAAGACCGATCCGTTTGCCGGCAACGGAGGCAAAGAAATGACCGGATCTTTGTGAACGTCTCTCTCTAGATCCGTGGCCCTCAGGAACCACTTTCCGGCGTGCCGGCGGCCGAGGGCGAATAGTTTCGTTCCGGTTCGTTTGGCCGGTGAACCCTACCGTAGCATGGAAATGAGGGCTCCCCCACGAGGCTCTCCCGCGTGGCCATGTCGCGGGCGCGCTTGCACGGCGAACCGTTCGAAAGAGGTCATAGAAATATATTACCGAATTTCTCCACCCGACGGTACATTTTTCTTTCGGCGGTGCGAGAGTTTTTCCTCGTTTGGGGCGTCAGCCACGCGGCCTTCTACGGGCCGAAGGCTGAAGAGTAAGCACCAAGCGTTAGGCCAATCGTAATTTGTTCCGGCTTTCTGGTGCTGGGTCGATCGAAGTATGGCATTAATCACCGCTCGATCAAAGCGGGTCGGAAAGCCGTGCCGCAACGGACTGGACCACCGATACAAATCATGCCCAGCCAGTTTTGTGACGCTGCTGGACATCATTCACCCAGCCAAGGTTAGGTTGATTTGTTTCTTCTCTCAATGGTCCAAATCGAAATGGAGCAATAAAAATCGGGCTTTCAACGGCCACTGATGGAGATATTGTCCTCAGAGTGCGAGGACATCGTTGAACGACTCAGAACCCTCGGGCTAGGGGCCCCAACAAACTTTGGGCTCATAAAAGATGCTGTCTTTACAAACACAAAATTTGCGGGCGGAAATGAGTTTTTCAGACATCTCGCCTTTCTTTTTCTTATTTTTAACTACCATCTCCGACAGTCGGGGGCCCGCCGATGGAGCCGCCCGGTGGCGATGGAGTCGCCTGGTGGCTGACCATTCCACAGCGGCCAAACACATTCACTTTTCTGCTGCTGCTTTTGTTTTTTGGTCACATTTCGTTGCTCTCCATATTCAGACGATGAGCGTGTAGCAGCTGTTTCAGGACAACGACGCCGCCCGGAAACGATTAAGCGGAAAGATTGTGGAACCAAGTGGACAACTTTCTATGGCAATGGGTCAGCAACGAGGCTGTTTCGGACGACGATTTGGACGGTTTTAAGGAAATGTGCCCGTGACCCTCGAAAAAAGGCCCCCGGGAAAGTTGTTACAATTTATGAATCGGCAAGCGACCCAACGGCGACGGCTTAATTAAATAATATTAATGTGACGGGCGTGTGCAAACAGTGGCCGTAATGGAAAGGCCCTCGGTTTGCTCTGCTAAACTGTTTCATCATCGACGCAAGAAGCCTGTAGACGGAGGACAGTGCTGTCAGTTTCCACACCTAAATTGATCCGAACCCGAGAAAACTATTTTAAACTTGTTCAACTTCAACTCGGTAGAGCCGAAGTCGGTAACGTGTCGGCAACGTGTCGGCCTTATCGAGCGTGTGATTCGCTACGAGGCAAGGTGCTAATGAAGTTGAATATGCTTTTTCGAGGTTGAGGTTCTCATTCTACCTGATTCTAAACATTCCCACGTTCAGAACGTGCAGCGGAAGGACCTCTCTGGGAACCTCTCGCATCAGAAGTCTACCCACGACCAGCGCGAAGCTCTTGTTTGTGGTGTGGGCCCCGTAACCGAATTCGACAGCGAGCTAATTAAGAAATTCGAGATCCAAGAAGATGGGCCAACATTCTAGTTCTTCGCACGGGCCACTGTGTGTGTGTGTGTGTCGCCTGCGGTTTGTTGGGAACGTTACATCAATTAGGGAAGCTTGTTTTCTTCCGCGCTCAGGGCCGGCCGGAGAGCAAACGGGCAATCGGGTGGGGACGAGAACAAATAAGCAGCTGGGACGAAACGATGCTTCGCATCGCAACCGTTCCCAGGCTCTGTGCGCCTGAAAGGATATTACTTCAAATGGCACACTACACGTGTGCCACGGCCACAACACATCACGCATCCCATCGCCACTGTTCGTTCGCAAGAAACAATTACCAAACGGGCCCAAAAGTGAAGCATCAGGGCGCCCGGAAGCGATGGGTTTCTCGCGCTTGAACATTTGGCATGGGCAGAGCTCCGTGCGGCGTCTTCGGCCGCGCGCCATCGGCGGCGGTTAAAGGCTTCTGGCGGCAACCACACGCGACACCCGACCGATGCGTGTGTGGCCGAAACCCGCACCTTCCGGGGAAAACTCAAGCACGGGCCCGGAATCAACCAGTGTCAGAATCCTAATGGGCCCCGGGTGCCGGAGGGTGAATTTGGTTAATATTTCATTGGACCTGGGCCATTGGAGCCCTGCGAGCCAAGAAGACACCCGCATGCCCCGAGTTCGCATGAGTAATGAAATAACCCGACGACGTTGGGCTGAAAGGAACCTCCGTCGATCCGAATTAGTATTTCATTTGGCCCGACATCCCCACGTCCTTCATAGGGGGCCACCCATTCCGGGGGACAGTACGCAGTTCCGATTGCACCGGAAAACAGGAAGACACATGTTTTATGCTGACTAAGCTACGGAGCTAAAATAAGCGATTAATTATGTGACGACGAATGGCTGGTTGGCAGCGGCACCGTTCAGCTTTTGCGGCTTAACTGGGGTTTGGGCAACCGAATTGGGAAGAGAGTTTGTTTAAATCCACTCCACCGGCGGTCAAGTAATGCTGTAATGACAAACCAAAGCAGGCAATCCGTCTAATTTCGAACACAAACATTCTGCCGTACGGTGGAGCGACGCCATGGCGCTGGCTGGCTGGGGATTTTCGTGTCAATATTGATTGTCCCTTTTTCCTGTGGTGCCTATTTGCCGAACGAAATTGTTTCCCGCCCGACATTAGCGGACATCGTGAATCGCGGCCGACCGCTCATTTGATTGGTTTGGGATGATCTTTCTGGCGACCCGTCCCGTGTCGTGGCACTTCCCGTGTCCGGTATTTGGGAACGGTTCCGACGGTGGGGATCAAATGATGGAAGGCGTTTGAACGTTTGCAGCGCAATCGGTTTCGGTTGCGATATCAACCGTTACTTCATCAAGCGGCCCACGATTGGCCATAGGCGCGGAGGAAAATTCGGCTTGCGTCACCGACAAATTGATATCGACGAGGTGGAACCGTTGGTCAGGGCGGGAAACTTCTATTGGGAAACTCCATTCGGTTACACCGACCAGTTGTGGACCTCGTGGTCGTCGTTAGGCCAATGAATAAGGGAACAGACCTTCGTGGAATATGCGGCAAGGTCGATGGAGCCCAAATCAGACTGTTATGGTGACTGACTGTAACGTAAAATCAACAATATGAGGCCAATGACGGTTGTTTGTGTGTAGTGTGTGATTCCAACACTATGGTAATAGAGTGGAACTTGAGCAAATCAAAATCACAAGACACACTTTCCACTCCGGTACCGGGAAGGTACGCCCAAAAAGCTGATTTTGTCCTTCCAAAAGCGACGAACTACACGGTTCGTTTGTAGTTCGCATCATGTTACGGCCCGACCCGCCACCATCGCCCAGAATATGATCGGCCGGCCCACGGCCGGGTGGTATACATTACACTCAAGTGCTGCTCGACATCGTTTGGCCCTCGAAAGCTTTCCCGTTTGGCTACACGGTCACTGTTTGCCTGCGCAGATCGAAGAGCTGCCGTCTCTTCCTTTGCTCGTCCGCCAATCGCTGTGATGGAATTTTATTTAAAATTTCATCCTGACTGCTGCCGGCGGCACACGACGCAGGGCGTGATTGAATTTCGAGCAGACCAAGATCGATTTCGTGCGAGATCGGTGGGCGCGCGCTGCGGTAGTGTTTACCGTGGCACGGGCAACACGTGCGGGAGTAGAGAAAACGCGGTGTCCTCGTACCGCTGCGCTCGAATCGTAGCCACTTTTCGTGCCGATCGGAAAAAACGGAAATGGAAAACGTTGTTTTAACGTTTCGCCATGGCGCAATCGGCGGAATCGAAAGCCGGAAGAAAATGGCGAAGGCGAATATGGAAATGAGCAACAGGATAATGATTGTTTCAGGGCAAAACGTGATTCCCGGAAGTGGTGCCGTCTCACCTGGGACCACCGTCGCTTAATGCAATTCTGGTGTAGTCTGCCACCCCGCTCAGGTAAGCGGATCCAACGGGCAGGGAGGAGGCTTTCCAGGAGTCTAAAGTGTCGCCATCATCACGGTGCACGCTGAATGGCAATAATTAGCGCTTCCATTGAAGTCAGGCGGCAGTGCAACATTCTTCGCCCGTGTTCTCGTGCTTTTGATAACCCGACGATAGTGAAAGCGCACGAAATGCAAACGAGAGGCTCGGTCGCGTTCAGCCCAAAACTATGGAACTCCTATCGTAAATCTCGAGGCGATCCGTTAAATATTAAACCCGCTGCAGGTAACAAAACGAACGGAACACGCTCGCCAGATTTAACTGGCTGGCTGGTGGGCTCGTTTTGTAGCGCTTGTCGAATCTGGTCTAAATTGGATTTAAAAATTCATCGCAACTTCGCCGCGAAGCGTTTTCGTGACGGAGTGACTTTTAACAAGCCGTTTTAGTTCCAACACTAAACTTTGTGCCTCAGCAATCGCGTAGGGACGGCGAGTGTCGTCGTCGTTTTCTTGGGGCACAAAAATCAATAGGAAAGCGCCACAATCGCAGATCGCGGTTGTGTTTTTATCAATATTGCCGCCGTCGGTAGGATGTCCCGCGCCAACGGTGGCTTATTGGAGGGATTTCCTACGATTGATGGACGTGAACGCGCTGGAAATGGAATGGAATGCCGGCAAATGGCAGGCTTACACACCGTCGGGACCGTTGGAAGTGGCCCTCGTTTTGTGTGGCTTTTGGTAAGAAAGATAACGAAACAAACGCCGGGCACGACTTACAAAGATATTTGCTTTGCTCGACAACAGACGCTTTTCTCAGACGCTGGTTGGTTGGTTGTGTACTACTTCATAAGAAAGTTATTACGCGCGTGAGTCGCCCGCCCTGCCGGGCCTCGGAAAATCGGTAAAAACAAAGCAGAAAAAAGGGGGGCTGGTAAAAACAGGGAACCACAAACAGGGGCCAACGACGAACTTCTGGCAACAAAATCGGCCGATTTTTCGATCGATTCGTTTGTTTTTCTGCGCCCGACGAACGGCCGGGCGATGGGGTTCGAGGATCGATACGGTTTGATTGATGGGTAAAGCTGGAGAGATTTTTGGCAAATTTGCTGTCTGCTAGTCGAACCAAATGCAAACACACTGTAAGTGTACATTTTGGATTTTTAATCATCTTCCGACATTCGCGACCCTCGAGCTGGGTGCACTAATTAGCTAATGGGCTGTGGGCTGCGACAGGGATAGTAAATGAGACGGGATTGATCTCGGGGATTGAACTCCGAATGTTCTTTCTGTGACACCAAAATCGTCCTCGCTCACTGCTCATTTCACAGTGCAGCGTTCGCTTTGGGGTTTTACTCGGAACCGGTCGATGGCTTCATTGAATTTTATTAGTTTCCATAACCAGCAATCGAATATGCATTGGCATTATATTAAAATGTCATGTCGTGGGCAACGCAAACAAATGGCCATTTAGCATTTAGATGTTGGTCACATTTGGCGGTGGAACTGCATTTTTGGAAAGGTTCGCTCAGGAATTAATTAAAATGTTACCATTGATCAGGGGTGACTTTTGGTAGCTTAGCGTCGAGGAAAATGAGCACAGTCTACGTTGTCGTCGAGCGCGGTGCTTTTCACACATTTTGTGACCTTCCTCCTGCACGTCGTATCGATTGTAGTTTGTGAGGCCAAACCATCAATATCTGGACCGGCTTAAAGAACACGTCAGCACCGAGCGCATGGCGATGCATATTGCAGCAACTGTTGCATTTTGCAGCGGATTTATAACGACCACTCGTTCGAGTTCCTCCGAGCCCGTGCCGCGTGCAAGGCCTACTGAAGTGCCTTCGTGAAATATTGAATCGCACTCACACACACAGCAGACTGAGCATAGCAAATGAATGCATCGGGCGCCCTTAGACAGTAGGGAGCAAGCGAAGCACATGAAGTCGTCCACTTTCGGCGAGCCAACAGTTGGTGCAGTTGACAGTAGTGCCTTGACGACCCAAGATTCAGTCCGTGTATGGGCCCTGAGGCATGCAATAGAGGGAGTAAAACAAAAACAGAAAGCAAATGCTAACATCAACGGATGCGATCGGCTCAAACGGTGCCCAAGTGGCTCCTCCGTGAACGGAACGAACCACCGTTGATGCTGTAAGTTTCTTTGGCCCCGAAACTTTTTCCGACAGTCACTCAATCCACTGAACCGTAACGGATGTGGGTTAGTGTGGCTACCGTTAACTGCTGCCCAACGCTGTGGCCCATCACTCACCGACCGCTGCTAACTTCCGCCTGGGCCCAAGTTTCCAAGTCCCAACTTTGAACGGTTCTTGATAAGATACGTTACCTTCGATTGTGCTCCGGGGGTAAAATACTCCAATCGCTTTCGTAGTACGGGTACATGCTGTGGCCGCTGCTGGTGCTGCTGGGGCTGCTGGTGCTGGTGCTGGTGGTTGGTCAAATGTTGGCCACCCAGCGTTGGGTTGATGGAACAGAATGAACGTGCCAAATGTCGCGTGGGCCGCGTTACTTGTACTCCGCCACTGTTCTTGAACTCCGGCCGCCGATTTCAAATGAAAATCTCAAAACGCAAAGGAACTGAAACAAAACACTTCCACTCAGAACACTGCACAGAACCCGTTTTCACTTGGGATCGTCTGGCTTTTTGGGGTGGGGGGAAGATAAATCTTTCACTGCCTGAAAGTGAGAAACACAAACACACGTCACGGAAACGCAGGGCTGCTGGGATGCTAGATTACACCCTTTGACGTTTGCTACCGAGCCCAGATGAAGAATGGTGGTCGGTGGTCGTTTGTTTGCACGATTCCTTAATTTCGTTTCCAACCATTTACATCGCTTCCCAATAGCAACTCGTCCGTAGCAAGCGGAGCTGCACTCGTTCTTTCACACGTCTGCTGACGTACTTAACCGCCACTCTTGCTCTGGTGTGGCCACACTTGGCGGGGGGTGGGGTTGCTTTTCACTTTGGTCACCACCGGGCTCACAGGTGCCCAAGAGGCGCTCGCAAGTGTCGCCGGCCGCTTCTGGGCCGGCCCCGGGTAATCCGTGGGTTTTTTGTTTGTGAAACATCACAATGCAGTCAGCGAGTGAGGAAGAGAGGGAGGGCTCTACATAATCCGACTGGCGCTGGGTGGACTTGCACACACACACACACACAATGCCTAGCCGAGTTCTCGCCAGGACTTCACTACCCACTCGTGGATCGCATGACGGGCGAATGTGTGTCATGATGTGCCCCTCTCATTGACCGAGTTTTTCGGTTTATTTCTCTTTAATTCTTGCATGACTTTTCCACGTTTCGCCGTAATAAGGGAACCGCCGCTGACACACCACTGCGGCTGACCGACGAACGCGCGCGCGGACTGCACGAACCACATGCAGTGGTTCAACATTGCAACGTTGACTTTTGCCTTCACCCAACGCAACCGCCAAGTACCCGGAACACATTACACACGTTGCTGCTCACAGCAGAAAAGGAGTTAATCGAGTTTCGAACCGCAACGGCACCGCGGTGGCCGTCGAGGAGCATGGTGCAGCTTAAAGCGAACCCCCCACGAACCCGGTAGGGGTTGTTTTTCCCGGTCACTGCGACGCACACCGGCCGGCCGGGCGCCTTTCGTTGCATCGGTGTGGCCTCACCTTTGCTCGAGGTGGATAGAGGACTAGAGAGCGATAGACACTGACAAACAGCGGGAGCTATAGAAAGGCACACAGGAACACCGCACGCCACGAGGATCCGTTTCTTCTGCGTGAAAAGCGTTGCTAAGCACAGCGCAAACAAAGCGCAAACACAAAAAGTTACCACGAGGGGGGTGGCCCGGGGCAGGGAAACCCGGGGTGGTGGCCAAAGAAAAAGCTGGCTTGAGGTGGGGTTGAATGCATAAATAAAATAAACCAGAATTAATTCTTTCCCTTCGGAGAGGAGTGCGCGGTATTCAGTGGCCGGACTAAACCGGGAATCCTCGTGGAGTTGGCAATGTTGTGCGGGGTGGCACGCTGCCCTCAGGAATGTTGTAGCACTTCCGCGCACAAAAAAAGGCTCCCAGGAGAGGATTTACAGGCCGTTACAAAGATGTCGTGAAGGTGAGATTTTGTGCGGCCACCGGATTAGCACCGTCGGGAACCGATTGTCCTCGCACCGCTGAGCACCACTCGTGATCCCAGTCTCCGAGAGCACCGCTCCGAAACCCACCCCGGGCCAGTCGAGAAATTCTAATCTAATTTTTTGTCCCATCTCGTCCCTTTTTGTTTCGGGTCAAATCCGCTACCGAGAAGCGGGTGGTAATCCACTAAAGAGAGCGCAGATTAAGAAAGCGATGCAACCACAACCCGGTTTTGCACTTCTCACGGTCACAGTAGGGTGGGTTCTACAATGAATTCGCTTAGAATCTTCGACTGGTTATCACGGGGACTTATCAACGCGAAGCGGAACTCTAATCTAATTAGAAATTGGCAAAAAATGTACACAACTCGTCGGTTGGAAAACATAAAATCACAGCACCTGGGCTGATGGGTTGATCAAGCATGGGAACCCACTACCAGACACACTATACCTTCCAAGTCCAAACGGTGCACAAGCACATGGAGCGAAACTACACTCACACACACACACACACACACACACACGAAGATAACGAATAAATGCACGAGGTGTTATTGGCGTGGAAAGCTCGCGACCTTTCGCGGTGCGCGTTGGACACGTTGGCGGTCTTTTCCGCACGACGTTCTTCGCAGGACTGCTCCCCGGTGCCAACGGAACGGAGTGAATCGGCACCCCCCATTGGGAAACAGTAACCCGAGCTGGCCACGAACGAATGAATCACTCCACGCCGCGGAGTTCATCACCGGCACCTGCTGATAAGCGACTCGAAATGTACCTCCTTAAGCCCGCTTCGCCAGCTTCGGGAAGGAATGAACCAAAATGAACACCGCCCGCCTGGCCGGCCGGTCGGGGACTTATCTGTTGCGCGTACCTTCGGTGGAGCGGCAGCAATTCCGGCCTGCCCGTAGCGGGGCTGCAACTGGATCGTTGGTACACGAAGGTGTCTCACCGGTGACACGGTTGAATTTGCGTGTTTGTTAAAACCTACGGTTTGATAAACGCACGGCCCGAACACGGCCCTACCGGCTTTATCAGCTGTGCAAACACGTTCGGTGGCCGGAGTTCGTTCGGAGTTCGGCGCTGCCGGTCGACCGACTGCCGGAGTTAGGACGGACAAACAAGGTAAATGTCTTCTGGCCGAGACGATTGCATTTGCGTACCAGAACAGGTGATTGGGCTCGTGCAGTGCAGCAAGTTGTAATCTTGAAGGAACTGAGGCTCGCATTCGGGACGTCCCAGGCTTAAGATTCGTAACGTTGGCTTGTGCTGTCAAACGCACCACTTTTGATATCGAGCGTTTTGCACGGGAAAGCGCTCCTCCCTGTGTGTGGTTCGTCGTCGTAACAAGGTTTAGCATTTACATACGTGTAAATTAACGTGCGATAAAGTCGATTGGCATTGGCAGTACGCGCCGGTGGGTCTACGTTTGATTTGCGCCAGCAAGTAGTGTCGACGAAGTAATGCTCTGACAACCTGATAGTATTTTGTGGCATGCCCGATAGTGATTGTTACATCATTTCAACTAGGTTAACTTGAAGGTTCGAAGGGCAATACTCGTGGGCCTACATATGCAGATGGTTGCTCCATGCTTCGGCTACCGGTGCCATTTATTTCGATTCTGTTTCTGATAAATGCTACTCGACTTTTTCCTACGCACTTTAAATGCAGTTTACGTTGCACAAATTTAAATGTTGCTCTTTGCTGATGCAGCCGTGTCCGCTTATTGCTTTTGGGGATTTAAAAAAGTACCCCTAGTAGATGGTGTTTGATAACTACTTTTTCTACTCTTTCTTTCGGCGTGTCACAAAAAAATTCCGTCCGCTCGGAAGGGCCAATGCCGCGTGGTAATACCGAGCACTTCGCTTTTCCATCCTGTCGACGCGAATCCATCCTAGCGGATTACATCCCACCCATGAAAGCATGATTTCTGAAATTAAATTTGGAAATTGGCGGCCAGCACCGGTCGCTGCTCGTAACCCTGTCGCCCGGTTTCTCGTGGCTTGAGGTGGCTTAATTTTTGCTTCGTTTCGTTCCAATTTTGCCAGTGAATAGCGTTTCGCGTTCCAAATGCCATTTGCAACGATGACGATGGCTCTGGTGACAATCCGTCAACCCGTCATCCGCCGAAAAGGTGGCCACGATCGTGCAATTGTCGCACAAAAAGGCGGATGAACTGAGAGTTGCGGATTAATTTTCCCGAGTAACGGTGGGACTTTTGATAACGAAACAGTTAGGCGGTGCGCCTTATCGGAGATTGCATCGATTGAGTTTGAAGCCGTTTTCCTAAAGTTTCCAACTGGCTTTTTAATGGTTCACGATAAAGCTTTTACGATTGTAAGGTGTTCTGATGTTTTCAATTTGCTTCGAAACAACGTGTAGAGCAGCGTAGAATAATTAGAAAGTCAACAATCGTCATAGTGGGTCTCAAAAATCACGGAATGGCCATTAAATTATAGCAGCGATTGCGCATCGAGAGCCCAACCCAATGGCCTGTCACGAGCCAGGATATTGGTGGATGGACAGCAATTAATGGTATGTCAGTCAGATTTGCATATTAAATTACACCTCTGGCTCGGGCCAGCCTTTGGCCGCGTTAGTTGCGCCCCGTCGGTTGGGTCAAAGGTGGAAACTAGGGGGGACATTATCGATCCATCGGCTGCCCTATTATCGAAGCCAAGTATCAAGCCTACGGAGCGCACCGATGGCTGTCCAATTAATTTTGATCGGATAAATTAGAATTTGTTCAGTCTGATCACAAAATGTGAATAAATTTACCATAATTATATGCTCAAATTCTTGGTGCGTGAAATCTCAGGAAGCGGGTCATCGTAGGTACTGCTTTGACACTACTGTGAAAATCCTTTTGCGGTTTATCGACACAAGGAGCGAAACAACATACGAACTTATGTCGAGCAACGTAATCATTTTCCCGGGCAGTCCTCTCCGATGCACGATGCTGCTTCAATGGCCGAAACGGTGGATCATCTGCCACACGGCATCTAATGGAAACTCCCGGAGGCAGAGAAAACGTATGACTCTGCGAAGGAAAAGCGGAGTTCGTATTCACGTAAGGAATCAAATCGAAGGACGAATACTCAAAAGATTTAATTTGATCTGCGGGGATCTCCTCCGAGTGGCTCTATGATGTGGTTTCTCAGGTGTCAATTTATTTTGCAGCACAAAACGAAAATGTCTCGCAGAGGACGGTTCGCATTATTAAATGCTGCCTTTAGAGGGTTTTTAGTAGCAGCTTCATAGCGCGGTACCGTAAGTGGAAAAAATTATTTCAGTACGGTTGGCCGGACGATATTTGTCCGGTGTTACTGGACAAAAAAAAAATCAATTATAAAACAAGCAACTAACCTGCCTTGAAATCGGTTAACGTCCACCGGAAATGAGGTCATTTCCTCGAACCTATTAACATCTGCAAGGCGTGCGGGACCTAACGCCCATCGACGATCGCTTGTCCAGCGCCTGTAACTATCACGCGTGGTCTTTACACGGTCATTGGACGCAAGGTCCCAGGCGGGAAATTGCTACCTTTTCAGTTTTTCCACGTTCGCTGCCATGTGCCAAGCCCCGGAAACAAACAACTGAAAAAAAATGTTCCTAGTGTGAATCGCTCGCTGGTCAGGACGGACGATGGAACGTTGTCGGCACTCGTCGAAGGATGGCCAATCAACAAAGATTGTGCCAAAGTTAATTGGGAGTTGTCAGGCCGTGTAAGTTGATGGTCCCGATGTCCGTTTTTCTCCATTTCCGTTTTTTATTTCCCTCTGGAGAATGAACGGCCGGAGTTATGTGGCAAACGACGGATGGAACGACACGATACGGTGAACTCGTTACCCTTCGTGGCGTTTCTAGTTTTAGGCTGACCGATGATGGAAGAATTGCTGCAAAGTCAATGTACGGTGGAAAGTTGCTACCGTGCGGTGTCGGGCTTGCCTAGCTTAGCCATCAAATCGAATCGCGCCATGGGCGCGAAGTAGCCATTTTCCAGAGCAATTTGTCCACCGGCTCGGGTGAAGCTATTCATCGTACAAGTCGTTAAAGATAACCCTCAACGTTCGCGGCCGTATCGGGTGTTCACGGATGATGAAGGATATTTGTTCGACGCGTTCCACATACGACCGGCGGGCTAAATGGCAGCCAACTGGTAGAGCTGCCGAGATTTAGTGAGCGGCACTGATGGTGGCGGATTTCCCGGTCCGCTGTCAGGACTAATAGAAACAAATGACAAACAATTGGCACCGGCAGGAAGCACCGCGTTCTAGCCAACCACAGGCGGCGACTGAAATCAAACTAGAGGTGTGGATAGGGCCGCCGTGGTCGTTACCGGTTCGACTCGGGACAGCTGATGGAGTGGAAACGAACTAGAAATTTAGTTGCCTCCATAGGCGCCCCAATTTGGCCGGTCTGCACCGACGAAACGGAGACCAAACACCTGCCACCGGTGGGGGATTATTAAATGCGATCTCTCGTCCTTGTGGGAGGTCAGTCTGATGTGGGAAAGGATTAGCTTTTCGTTTCGCCAAAATGAAAGCAATCATTTTTCTGCCTAATACTAATAAGGCATGGCCTGAGGCAAACGGGAGGAGGCGGATTCAGCATGATCATCGTTTAGAACCGGACCGCGGACGTCACGCTCTGGGACAGCTAATTAATGAAGTCTCTTTCGGGTGTTTAATTTGCACCATGAACTGATTAGCTACGCTGCTGGCTCAGCTTCGAGTAGGAAATCGAGAAGCAAAGGGGCCATTCTCATTACCTTTTGCAGCTCACGCAGAATTTCAAAATAGCGTTCAGCAATCATGCTAGCTGGCAGGTTGAAATCACCCTATCGCACGGTGTTCAGCGATAAGGGCGCGAAAATTGTGATAAGGGCAGAAGTAGACCGATAAACCGGCAAGGTGTGTGCAACTGGTACCATGGTGGTACGGAGCGATGTGATAGATGACTAATGGGGTTAAAGAAAGGCCCACACTACGCCGTACTCATAGCTCATGCTTGAGGATACATTAAAGAAAAATTTACCAATGCTCAAAGAAAAAAAAAAGGTTTCCGAAAATTGAGCTAAAAATGAAGAATGCTACAAATGGGTTTGGAAGTCTATTCGCCCCCAAATGTAATTGTATCTTAATGAAAACTCCGAACCAGTGCGCGAATGGCGAAGCGTAAAGCACCTTTCGTTGCCGCATAACCACACCATTTCCATTATCATTCCTTTTTCCGCTTCGATGTTATCTAAAATTTCGATCAAACACGAAACGTGTCGCACAGAGATATTGCGTATCTTGTTTTTGATATTTGGAGTACGCGGTCCCGTTAGGTCTGTGGCTCCAGGTGTTCCTTTCTCAACAGAGAGATGTTACAGAGTACACATTAAATGCAAATGATTCGCGACGTTGCGCTGCTTGAAAGGTTGGGCAAAAACACTGCTTCGAGAGCTGATAAATAATCAAGTACACGCTCGAGCGACTTCGAGCCGTGCCTACCTACTACTTGGTCATCCTATGTCTTCGTCACCAAAACTCGGCTACGCAGTGGACATGTGAGCCGAGCGTGAAATACGTTGCCCTGCCTTCTTATCGCGGAACTTGTACTCAGCAGGTGACAGCGCACGGTTCGCTGAGTAACGTTCAACGTGCATGCTACTACAAATCTACTTACAGCCCCCGACAATCAACCCGAGCAAGTCGGCCCAGTGTACCTTGGATTTATCTTCACGGTGTGCATTGTTTACGGGTCACAGTTGCGCTGTACCTTGATGCTAATGTGGGGCCATTTTCGTCGCAGAATGTCACTTCTTCACTGTAGCTTCGCTTGTTATTTTAACGTTAGAATGTTACGAAGAACACATGCAGCTGCTGACTGGTACCAGCTACAGTCCTACATTGAATTGGGTTCCGGAAGATTTGCATAGTGGCTGCCGATGGTTGGTAGCAGGCAATCTAAAATGGAATCAACGCAGATGCTTTTGGCGGCAACATTTTCAACTGGGCCACAACTGTAGTAAGGTGAATGTTTAAAGAACTATGCTTTGACTAGTTCTGTGCTGTGGAGCGTCTGCCGGCTTTTCGTTCCATTGCTAGCGCTTCCCAGCCGCACAGTCATGCGTTGTTAATTCCAAACCAAACAAGGCCACGATAAGATCAGCGTGCGGCTTGGCGGCTTGGCTCGCGCGTGAGAGTTCGCGGCCGCTTTGAGTGTTAAGAACCCACCACGTGACGTAGAGGCGATGCGCTGCGTTGATAAATTTCATCTCCGACTCAACCCTACATCGCGCGACGTTTCGCGTCTGTCTGAGATAATCTGGTGACTCCCTTCGCTGTGGTGGTGTGACGGCTTCTGGGAGAGATTTGCCGAGCGACTCGGAAGCTGTTTTTAGAGATTTAGTTCGTACCGTGAGATCAAGTGTCGAGGACGCCATGTTGCAATCGGTGCTGGTTGGTCTCGATCCGCACCGCGAGCTGGTCGGTCAGATTGCCGGCTTGCTGACCGTGCTGCAGTATTTGGCCGGATGTTTTACTTGCGCAGAGATTCACAGGCGTCGCTCATCCGAGGGCGTTTCACCCGTACGGTTCATCGGGGGCTGCAGCTTGTAAGTTGACGTACGCAGCGGTTAACTGTCGCTGTGTTGTCACTTTATTATCATGGCGTTAATAATCGATTTTAGATCCGTTCTTCAATTACAGTACTTCCGGAAGTTACAGTCCTCGTCGCTGGTCGCTACGAGTACTTGCACACTAAGCTTTTCGGTTCTGTACACGCTGTGGTTCCTTTGGTACACTCCGGCCGCTTCGAGAGGACCGTTCTATAGGAAGGCATTGGGTACGACCGCAGTAACCGCTGCACTGTGTGCGTACGGCTCCCAGGCTAAAGATCCGGTCACGTTGCACCGACTAGGCCTGATCATAACGGTTCTGGCGCTCATATTCATCGCACTGCCGTTGGCTCAGCTGGTAAGCGAAAAACAATTGTTAAATATTACTCAACTCACTTTTAAGTACTCTGCTTTCACGCTTTCATTAATTTTCACACTAAATAAACGTAAATCTACAGCGCAAAGTGATTCGGGCAAAGAGCACGGCCGCGTTGCCTCTGCCAGCTATTTTGGCCTCGACGGGAGCATCCGTCCTGTGGCTGGTCTATGGATTGCTCATCCGCAACTCGTTCATTGTCGTAAGTAGAGTAGGGTCGCGAACGGACGGCCGGTTCACGATGGGCATTACCGATCTGTCCCGTTTTTCGTTTTAGCTACAGAAAACCATCGCTCTGGCGCTGTGCGCGGCCCAGTTATGCTTGTTTATCATTTACCCAGCCACCGGACCGTCGAAAGGGGAAAAGAAACAATAATTATCACCGCCCGACGGACGATGCCGAGAGGATCTCCTGCCCGGGTGGTTATACGTTATCTGACCGTACAGGGTTGATTTTCATGGATTTTCCCTTCAAATACGGTAGGCGTTGGACGGGTTTTTGATGGCTGTTGTTATTTTTTTCGACTCTGCAGTGGCCGAAAATGGTTGACTTAACGATTTAACGTGCCGGCTGAGGCCGAATGGCGTCGTTTCGTTTATCGACTGGCGAGCGTGGTGACAATGATAAACGCAGCAGGGTGTGCGTTCGCCACTGAAGTGGTTGATAAGAACATGTCCTTAAAGCGGACGATGGAAGTGTAATGAAATGTTTGCTGTGTTTCAGGTAAAACCGTCATTGTTATGCTGGTGTAGCTAATTTCAAAGATTGCTGTAAGGTTTCCTGTTCGAAAAATCGAGGAAGATGTTATAACGAATAATATTTAAATCGAGTTATGTTAAGGTGAATGATCAAACCTTTAATAGTGATATTTTCTAATGCGCTCTGCTGAAAGCAAGGCACAAATTAGTATAGAAACAAATTATTCCAACAGGAACTATCATCTGTAGGTACGATATTTTTTAATAAATTGGATAATAGGGATCATGCATCGAATATTTGCTAGTGATGATACTTAAATTGTTTTTTATCCTGATTGAGTCACTTTGATGGGCTTCTACCTTGTCGCGCCATTTGGTCTCAATCCTAGCAAACTCAACCACTCTACCGACCGAAAACTCGTACAATGCAAAGCAACGACATAACGAAGAATACAAAACGAAAAGGTTGAATATCTGGTCCGGTACAACGGTAGGCGTTGGCAACAACGCTTGACAACAGGTACAACGGGCGCTGATCTCGAAGAGACAACATACGTGTTAGCCGTCGTTGGTGGTAACCGATATCGTACCCGTAACAAGGACTAAACAGCACATTAGGGTAATTGGTAATTAGTTCCCATGCATTGTACCCCGGATCGGCCGTACTTCGCGATATGGTTTTGAAAAATACGATAGGAGTACTTAGGTAGTTTAGGATGCTTACCATGGTTACTTGTATAAATGTGGTTTCTCAGAGAGAAATCGCATCAGTTGACAGCCGGACTTAACCGAATTCACGTCAGTTTGGAGAGTCAAATTTTACGCCGTCCGCGTTTTTCACCGTCTTCGAGCCACCGCCGACAGTTATCACCATTCTGCTCGTATCTGCTGACTTAGTGACGACTGACAGTGCGAGATCAGCTTGAAAGGAACTCTCATTGTGGAGAATCCCAGAGTGATGGTAAACGCGATGGAAAAGCCTGGCCTTTGGCTATCGTCTGTTAGAGACAAAGTATATCATATAAACAAATATTTCGCGGGTTCACAAAGTCCCGACGAAATGCTGCTCCGCAAAGACATTTTGGATTCAATGTATGCCGAGCTCGTCAAAGCATGTTGTGTGGTTTCGTCAGGGAAACTGCTCGACCTGCTTAGCTATTCAGACGAATTGCTAAGTATACGCAGATCGATTGCTGAAAAACTTGCTGAGCAACAACCACCGACGGTATCCGCAGTTCCGGTTCCGCAGGACGTGATATGTGTGGGCAGTGCTCAAGCCGGAAGCACATCGTCAGCTACCAAAAACTCTGCCAAGAAAAGAAGGATAGCCTTCGAGGCACAGATCCTACCGCTGCTGTCTTCCGGTGACATAAAAACTCGGAAGGAGCTTGCAGATCTGATTGATAAAGTGGACATGGCGTTGATCACCGCGAAGCTGTTGGCCAATGAAGACGAGGAGCACGGCACGATTACCGACGGGCTGCTCATCTGCCTCGTGAAGGCAAAGCTTAAAGAACCAGTGGTACGCGAACTGCACAACCTCTTCGATGATGACAAACTCTACACTTGGGAGGAATTTAAGAAGGAAGTAGGCAACTCAACGAACTGAACGATTGGAAAGAGTCTGCTCGAACGATCGATTGCGAATTAAAGCAGTTCAAGCGTGATGCACACGGCATCGATGTCATCAAATAACACGACTAAAAGATAAGATAAGATAACGGTATGCCGCGAATGCTTCCAATACATATAAAAGTAAAATAAATAAATAATAAAGTCGAATAAATGAAACACAATTTCGTTCGACTACGGTGTGTGAGAACTCCGCCAACTCTTGGTTTTCAATAGTCATGCCGGTACCTTGCGTTTGTGGGCGTGAGGCAGCAGCGCGGTATAATGCTTACGCGTCTGCGTGATAGACGAGCATAAGAAGCATAGCGACCGCGACTGAACGAACGTGGTTCTGATAAAAAAACGTGCCTAGTCATAGTCCCAAACGATTGTAATCAATCGGGTTGGAAGCTGCTCGGGTGAGTCGATTGTCAACACAACTGAACGGAACGTGACCTTGCGAAATACCGTTCAAGCGGCTTGCGCGCTCGCACATGGGTCGCAAGTGGCCCCACATACACACCTCCAGGGGAGAAGGAACAATACACATTCATCCAACCAACCGCGACGCAATGGGAGAAAAAAGTGTCCGATTAGACTAAACGGTCGGACAGTGGATCCGGTAGTATCCCGTGCGCCGTGAAACACTTCGCTCACCTGTTGCGATACTGCGTCAATAGCACAGAACGTAGGATGGAAGCAATTTCGCAGGCACTGCAACCATACAAGGAACACGTCGGGTTTACGGCCGGCCTCCTGACCGTCGGTCAGATGTTTAGCGGCTGCTTTGTGTGCAACGACATACGCAAGAAGGGTACAACGGAGGGTTTCTCACCGATGATGTTCATCGGTGGTTGCGGACTGTAAGTTTGGGGTTGCTTCTTATCGACTGCCGGAAACGATTTATTGGTCCGTCCTGCCTTACAGAACCATCCTCTTCCTGCAGCACGGTATGCTGATGGGCGATCCGGCAATGATCACCACGAACATCGTAGGATTTAGCATCAGCTTTGCGTATGCTGCGTTCTTCGCGTTCTACACCCCGGCCGCTCTGAAGGGCAACTTTTGGCGACAAGTCATGTGGTCGGGACTGTTCACGTTGGCAATACTGCTGTATGCAAAGTACGAGAATCCGGCCGTGGTGGAGGACCGGTTCGGCATGATTATTACCGTGCTGATGTTGTGTCTGATCGGGCAACCACTATTCGGATTGCCGGAAATCATTCGCCGGAAAACCACCGAAGGTTTGCCATTCCCGATGATTCTGTCCGGTACGATCGTTGGTCTGAGCTGGCTTCTGTACGGCGTGATTCTGAACAACGTGTTTGTCGTGGTAAGTGATTTGCCCATTAGCGGAGGTTCGCGGCCCACTGGAAGATCGTATTTTAAATTTCTGTGGTATCCTTGTTTGCAGCTACAAAACCTCGCAGGCGTCTTGCTGAGTGGCATTCAGCTGGCTCTGTTTGCCATCTATCCTTCCAAGCCGGCTCCACCAAGCAAGAAGCGCAATTAAAAGGTGCTTGCTGGCCATGTGATGCGCCCA
Organism: Anopheles cruzii; assembly: GCF_943734635.1. Lineage (NCBI taxonomy): Eukaryota > Metazoa > Arthropoda > Insecta > Diptera > Culicidae > Anopheles > Anopheles cruzii. The sequence continues at coordinate 11,570,502 of NC_069145.1, forward strand.
AGTGAAATGAGATTAGGAAAAACACAACAACTGTAGTTTCAAAATGTCCATAATACACGAAAGGAAATATAGTATATATAAAATAATGTTTTATTCAGCTATAAACAAGATAAAGATAAGAGAACAGTTTCAGTTCTTGGCTGTCTCGTGTAAAGGACCATCGTTCAAAATTGAAGTATCTAGTGTGATGTCGAGTTCTTGTGCCTATAAGCAGCGATTCGGTTGGGTTGTACGTCTTCGTTGGCTATAAATGAAAAGAAGTTATCGACGATTACAACATAAAACAACTAATAAGTTTGCTATTGAAGCGGTGTTTACTCGTTTTCGAAAGGCTTCAACAAATTGTTCCAACAATCTACGTTGGTGATACGAACTTTATTGTATTGTATGTATTATTTGCGTGGTACAATCGGAATAGTTTTATCTTTTGTTATGGTTGATACATTACGGTCGTCGTTTAGCGATTGGTTTTGAGTACTTTGCCGTTTAATCACATTTATAGCCCTTTGCTTTATGAAATGAACAATCGGGGCTTCCATATGCTTTCACTAAGTTGTTTTATGTGAACCAACATGACTCACGTTTAACGGGGAGCAGAAATTGGTGAAAATCTGGCAATTGATAGTAGTGCTAATTAGTACCGGCACCGGCAATGAATAAGTACACGGTACGGAGAAATGTTCTAGAGATCGGCCTTTTAACTAGCTTAGCTGAAGAAAGTCAGTGTTGTTGGTTCGGCTTTATTTAGATGTTTGTGACATTTTTATTTGCTTGGCATCATGTGTTGGTATTATGCTTCACTTTTGAATTCATGGACTTATTTCGTTTTGATTTATTTATAGCTTTGTACTATAGCACTGTAGCAATTGTGCCAATTTGTACAACACAATGCTCATTGCACAGGGCGGAGTATTATAATTCTTGACACTTTTTATCCAATCGATATTTAAGAGTATAACATTTTATTTTGCTTATTGCACCGTTTATTCTGCGTTTAATGGTTTTATATTATACGTTACAGTTTGAATGGTTTAGTAAGTTGTCATCAAATTTACCGAGTCGACAAGATTTTAAAAGTCCATTAGGTGCGATTGATAAATTTATGTCTAATAGTTCTCTATGTGAAAGTTAAATATGTTTCCCCAGAATAATATGGCCTGCCACTATTAGCAGAGGTTGTTCCTGTAGCGGAATACTAAATCTGACTTTCAAGAGTCATTAGTGGAAATTGTTTACTGTTTACGTGCAACGACGGTTAACATGTGGATATTTGTCTTAGATAAAGTTATAGGGCCATGTAAATCGTCTTTGGCGCTTGTTGGTGATATTTTAAATGACTTTTTGCATTTAAGAACAATTGTGGTAAAATATCTTTTCACTGTTATTATGTACAATACATAATATATTTCGTCTTTTTACGAGTAATTAGATGTTTTCATCGTAGTGGACTGTGACTGCATACGTCATTTGAAAAAAATGTCGGCCAATTTTTGCCTTTAAAATTCAAACTGTGAAACTGTCACAAGGACATTGTACGATCCGGTCCGAACTGTACAGTGCACTCCTTTGTGGGTTTAATTTATGTGGCACTCAAGGGCTTTTCTGTAGTAAGCATTTTTTTAACCTATCTAGGGTCAAACGTTAGCACGTACAACGATTTAACAGAGGGCATAGCACTGGAGTGCGAGCAGCCATCAGCCATCATCAGTCTGAAGAATCTATTTCGCCCACATCGCTTGTCGAGATGGTTGAGGCTGGGGTTATACAGAAAACTTATAAAACCCCAGTACATATGCCTATGAAACATGGGCCCTGTCGAACGTTGAAGAATCCCATCTACTCACGACCGAGCGGAAGTTGCTCAGAATGATTTTTGGCCTTGTATGTGAGGAGAGACAATGGAATACCCCTTACAACATTACTGTCAACCGCAGCGGCATTGATTGTGAAAATATTTGTAATTTTCTTGCAAGGCATTCTCGGTCGATCGATCGATCGACCAGAAAGGCGTGACCTTTGACATCAAGCAATAGGAATTAAACTAATTTGACATTCCACAGTCACAGCATCAGTATCTCTATACAAAAAATTACATAGCCTATTATACTCATCTAGCAGCCATTGAAAAACCACCAAATCAACCGATTTCGACAAATATTAAGCCTTTTCTCCATGGCTCAGTTTGATTTTAGTTTAATTTGTTTGTTTTAAATTTATGCAAACGTTTTCACTCATGGTCACTTATGACGGGTACACGGCAAAGTGGATTTCGAGCCGGATTGCGATAGTTATTTTCATTTTGACGGACGTGCGTACGGTCCATGGCGATACGAGCGAAGATCCCGCGTTCCGTGGTGTTTCGAGGAGATATCGTCGCGCGATGAAGAGGCACCATAAGCCGATGGTTTCCAGTGACGACCGCCCATCGACGGAGTGGTGGTCTTGTGGGGTGCTAACAATACAGGTTTGATTATGAATTTAATTATTTATTTAATTTAAGTATTTTTTTCTGTTTTGTTAATTGCTTTTGATTGGCTCTTTTATGTGGTTGATAGTTTTGCGTTTGTTTTTGTGGTTTCAGTTTATCTAGATCGGTTGATTACAGCAATGCCACACTAACCGATAAATACTGCATCGAGGCAGATGGTGCTGAAAAGGATTACTTTTCCGGTGGAATAATACTTACCATAAGAGTGGTCAGAATCACGATAATAGTCTCTTCGATACTCGGGCTCGTAGTCGCTTGAGCCGTATTTTGGTCTGGATGATGGTGCTCCAGGATGATATACATACGACGGTTCATAGCTGTCGTGGTCGTCTCGTGGTATCGAAAACCGTGACTCGTCGTAACGTAAACTGGAGCTTCTGAAATGATGAGAAACGCAGGGCTGATGGTAAATACACAACAGTAAAAGCGCTTGTCGTCACTTCGAGGAACTACAGAGACCGTGGCATATGTGTTTCCTGCATGGCTTCACGTGCTTTGTCGAGGATCGAGAGCACCTTTTTGGCAGGTGTGCGTGATCGTGCATGGATGGATGCACTGCCGGACATCGACGGTGCCGCAGGCACTTCAATCACTGGTGGCAGTGACGCTGTCGGCGCCAGAGCTTTCTTGTACGCCTTCCGAACAGGGAGCTCAATATCGGGATCTTCCAGCATCTCGCGCATCTGCTCTTGGCGAATGAAATCATTGCTGTCCGGGATGAGAAACTTGCGTACTTCAGCCAGGGCGTACGCAATGCGAGCATGCGCTTCGGCCGGTGGTCCCAGCGCACTGATTTCGATGTGCAAATCGTCGCTCAAGTGTGCGTACTTCGGGTCCATTGCGGACCGCAACTCGTCTTCCCGCTTGCGGTCCTTCATCGAGCCCCGGCCGAGGATGGCCATTTTACACATCGTTTCTTCCTGCAGCCGCTTCAGTGAGTTACCCTTCGGACCGAGCAGCTTGCCGACGAAGTTGAACTTTGGATGTTCCTTGACCGGCACCAGTACCTTCACCTGCACTTTGATGGGTTTCTCTCGATATATGTCGATGTAGCGCCGTGACGGAGGTTTGCCGCTTTTCTGGACCGTTTCCACTTCTGCAAAGACAACGCAACGCATGTACAACCATTTGACATTGGGCTCATCCTACCAGCTACAGCCCACAGGCAACTCACCCACTTCCAGCAAGCGGTCGGCGATCGGATATTTGCGGTCTATCGCCAGTCGTTCGGCCAGTATGTTTCGGATGTACTCGAGAGCCTTTTCCGACTGCTTGTTCGTTTCCTCGATATCCTCTTCTTCATGGTGGATTTCGCGGGTCGTGTTGGTACTTTTTCGCTTGAAATCGCTCTCCTCGTCGTTGTATCCGTTCGTTTCCTGATCTGCCATTTTGGGCAGGACGTAAGTTGATGGCTTCTCTGTGTGAGCACACAGTGCATCGGCCAAATGCACTTCGGGTTCGCAACGAAAACACACACGCACACACGTTACGGGTGTTGTAAGAAAAGGCACACTAATTCGCTTCGAGCACGGTTTGGTTCGCGATCGGTTTTCAGTGACAAATAATCCGCCAAAAACGTATTCCTTTTCTCCGCCTACGGCGAAATATTGGGTTTGGCGAAGCAAAACAAAATATCAAAACAGTGAGAGTATGTTTGACATTTGACGCGTTCTCTCAGTATTTTTGCTCTCTCGAAGCCTGCTGTCAGGTGAGCCCCTTTGGAAACGGCTCAGTATGGTGTGTTTATGTTGTCTATTCGTACAGTGTATGGTTGCGTGTGACTGAACGGAAGAGAATGACTGCATTTTCTATTCTTAACACGATTCTTTGCATTCTGCGGATTATTCACATTAGAATAAAATAGATTAGAAAGAACGAAGGTAAATTCAAGGAAAAGTATTTGAAGCAAATTCGCTTTTAATGACAGCACACTGCTATTTAATAGAGGCGCGGTGTAGTGCATCTGATACTAGCAGAGATAACGGTTGAGCTAGTTGGAGTCGATGACACACAATCTCTTTATCAGGACATGTTTCTCGTGGCAGAAGTTTTGCCACGTGAACCGGCTCCCACAATGGCAGTCAATGGCAGACTTATTTAAATCCAATTAGGTATTCATATCGCTCCGGCAGCGATGCAAGGGGAAAAACATGTGTATGCAGGATGCAACATGCAAGCTGCATCACAGATCGTGGGCGAATCATTGCATTACACTGAACAATGGAGCGAGACGCTCAAGGTTCGTCATTTGAACACGTAACAGAGTGCATTAACAACGACGATACAAATCGTGTTTGCTTTTGGGACCAAAGTCAACAGGCACTGGGCGTCAGCTTCGCCACGTAAGGTGCGCGCAATGTTGATAGGATATTATTGCTGGGCCACGGACGACGGCAATCGCTCGTGGGACAAGCACTCCGGTGCTGGAAGTGGCTTTAGAACATAATGAAATTATTGGCTTCGTAATTGAGGTGCATTTGTTAGGCGGTTCCTACATTGTGCTCCTACGTCGGTTCCAGTAAATACTATTTCTAGACAGCAACAATCCAGTTGCTCCCTCCTGTTCGCAGGTACCACGAAACCACAATCTTTCAATAAAGTTCAGACGTCAGCCGGTCCGCAGACTTTATAGTAAAAGCTGATTTATTATCACAAACTACCAATTTGCGCCAACGTTTGCGGCGAGCCGTGGAAAGCATTGGCGAGGAACTGTAGTAAAAGTCCGCCCCATTGACCAGGGCGAGTGTCTTCTATTCAGCGACCTCCGGCCAGCCGGCCGGCTTTCCTCCCTGAATGAATGGGAACTACTCCGTCTAACGACCGGAATGGCCCTGTAATTTGCTCACTTGCCCGTAATACTACGCTTCTAACTTTTTGATGATGATGATGGCTTCACCCACGGGCGAGGGCGGTTTCTTTCCTGATGGTTATAAATTTTCTTTGCCCCCTCGTTCCAACCACTCCATAAGCCGCCCGAATGGAAACTTTAGCACTTCAGTGCCACTTCAAAACAATCCACGCCCGCTCCACTTCCTCAGGTCAGGATTTTCGACGATCGGTGCTCTGGCTTTACCGTGGCTACCACCCCAAACGTGGCGCGCAATGAGTCGGGAAAAGGAAAAAGATAGCGCAGAAAGTTTACCCACCAACGGGCCGCCGCCGCCGGGCGTCGAGCACGGGGCCAAACATCAGCTGTGGGCAACTATTCATACATACATTCCACGGGCCAATGCCAATTATGAGATGGTTCAAGTTTTTAATTAAACAAGAAAGATGGTTGCAACCGGTCGATGTTTCCTTCGGGAGCGTCTGGGCGCGGAACGGGCGTTTTATTGGCGTTGAAAAGCACGAAGTCCCCGCGAAAGGAACTAAAACAGGGCCCTGGTTACGCGCGGTAGTTAACAGGTTTTTAAATGCCATTCTGAGGGGCAAAACACTTGAGAAACATAATTCAGTTATGGTGGAAACTATTTCCGAGAGCAAAGTCCGTGCGCAAAGTCGATGTGGCGTTCTGAAGATCACATGGAGTGTGCTGAACCGTCGACGGGTAATGTTTGAATTATTTAACACATTTTCGTGAGCATCTTGTTGTAAAACTCAACAAGAGCCCTCGTAGAAATGGCGCCTATTAAAACAGACAGGAAGCAATTCTCATTAGATTGCACGTGCGATAGGATTAAAAGAAAATGATAAGAAATTATCTATACAATAACCGTGTTATGATTTCGTTCCTTGTTTTTTCTGTTCTGAAGCAACGTTACGGTGTCCTTTTTTGGGTTTCTATGCGCACAGTTTGGTCCCTTGTGCGCCCCCTGGGAGACCATTACAATGGAATGGCCACCGGATTCGTTTGTTTCTGGCCTTTGTTCACACGTTTGAATATCTGTAAACCCTGTGCGTGTGCACGGTGCCGGAACTCGGTGCCGGAACTCGGTGGTGGGTTCCGTGTCAACGCCGCGCATGCTGTGGTTTGCTTCCATCGTGTGGCTTTTCTGTTTCGGAACACCGAAATTCCGGATTCGGTTTCCGGCTGGCTTTTTACGTTAGTGAACTCAAATTATGCAGTAATGAACCGTTGGTTCCCTTCTTTTGGCTATCAAAAAAAAAAAACTCCGTTCAAACGACATTAAAAATTGTGGGCAGCTTTTTTAATGCTCGACGGCATTAATTAGTCGCAGTTTGAAGTTCGCCTCTAAGAACGACTGCCATTTATTGATTTTTGGTCATTGTTGTTCAAACAAAAGGAGCATTTTGCAGTAAACACATTCGGAGTTTATGCAACAGTTGGAAGTGCAGCGAACGCGGTAACGGTGGCCCACAGGTTATGCTTGCCCACGAGCAGAGAACTTGCCGCGTTATGGACTGGGTGCACTGCTGCACGATGCTAATGCCATCGCGATTCGCCGCAGAGCTTCCTGTTGCGGTGTAAAAGTGAATATGACCGACTCTCATCATGTAAGCTCAACGCGGGAACATAATCACCTAACGCTCGCGGTTTTACTGCTCCAGGATGTGCGGCTAATATGGCCGTTTGCGGCATTCCATTATTATGGAAAGCTTACCGTGGATGCAGGATGTGCGGATTTGTACGCTCGCTTCAAGTTTCGTCAGATAGAACGCGGTGGAAAAGTTTTTCCAACGAGCACCAGAATTTCCTTTCATAAAAGGAGCAGAATTTTTGATTACTTTGGCCAACGGTGCGCTCTAAGAAAACTATCCATGAAAGAAGATGGAACGGCACCGGACGGGAAGGTGAAGACGGTTTTGACAAGTGGATCCTCCGTCTTAAATCCTGTGCTTTCGAGCATGCCAGGTACCAGGTACGGTGCCGATGTACGAACAGTTATTGTTTCGTACAGGTTTCCCGCTCGGTAAACAAGTTTTCTGATGGAGAACATATTGGGGCCGTTTGCCTCGTTCTTGCGAAGCTCTTTTTATGGCACAACTCGGTTCTATGTTTTACCACAGCATAGCCCCGTAACACGTGCATGCTGCTTAACCGAGATCGTTTCTATCGGGAGATCCTTAAAGACGTTCGTATTATAACCGAAACTAAACGGAGCGCCATATTCTATTATAAAAGTTTAAAAATAAACGGTAGAATTAAAGATTAAAAGTGCATGATCTGGGAGTAAATTGGTACTTGAGACACACGGTACGGAATGATGGATGGGAGCTATCAATCGTCGTTCCTAAAACGTCATCGCTCAACAGCTGCAGCTCGCAACTCTTTGAAAGCTCCTGATTAGGGAGCTTTCAGGACGCGCGAGCTTTACACGCCAACGCCGAACGCCCACTCACGCCCAATTTGGAGTAACTCGTTACCCATGTGTTGGGTAGTCGTGATCGGCGAATCTCCGTGGTCGTTTCAGTCTTACGACGCCATTCGGCTGCACAGGTCCCTACGCCCGCCGGGCAGCGAGCAATAAAATGACTCTGTCAGTAAAAGGTTCGCTGGCCGGAGACGTAAACAAACTCGACCAATGCTCGTTTGCAACCGTTTGAGGGATTTGGTTTCACATGTCCACAACACCCAAAAATCACTGCCGGGAAAAGCATTTCGGTTTGTGCACCGCACGTGACCGTAAAATGAAATCACCCAAAAATAACACGCTAATTACGATTAATTATTGTTCGATCGAGTCAGAGAGTGTCGGTTGGTCGATAGCAAATGGTGTCCGGCCAACTTTTGCCATTAAACAGCTCAGAGAGTTTTGTGACATGCTTGAGGGGCTTACCGGGTTTCATCGAACCTTTTGAACCCCTGTGGGCTGTTTGTGTTGTAGAATGATAAATGGTTTGGCTAGGAGAGATTTGGATGGTTGTTTATTTTCGTACTACTTCAGCCTCGGATGGCGGAAGCGACATCGAGAAAGAGAGAAAGAGCCGAAAGCCTGCCGAGGTTTCTGTTTAGTTTAGGGTTGTCATTAGGGCCTATCGTTCCGTTGGCTGATGGACACGTTTTTATCACGGCCTGGGGGTGGTTAACTAGACTAGGTGTTAATTTTAAACGTCATCAATTACTGAACCAGTTTAAACTTTTATTAAAAACAGATTCGTAAGACTTGGTTTCACTAACGTTCTCCTTCAACTCTATTTGTTTCCTTTTCACTTAACTCTTCATTTACACTTCTTGTATTTACAGCAACGAGAGACTGTAATAATCGGAAGTTATGAACAACTTTGTGGCATAATTAACAACAATCATTTCACCGCAAATACCGGGACCGGCTGGGTTGTGCACTTTGTTTAATGTTTTCGAAAGGACTATGTCAATGCGTGCTGCCCGAGCCCCTAGGCTTCTGGCGGCCTGCCTTCTCGCTTTGGCCGCGATCTTTTGCCGGAGCGAGCGACGTGTTTGCGGCGAGCTGGCAAGTTTGTGTACTCTGGCCTGATTCTTGTTTACACTAAGCCGAGCACCGCTTCCGAGAACCGAAAAGGACACGTCGATGGCACTCTGAAGAGGCACCAGGGCGGCCGGTGGCGAGACTGGTCGATCGGACTCGGTTGGCTTTGGCGACGCAAGGATATGATGACATTATTTGTACGGATACCGGTCATATCTTGCACCGGTCGAAGGCAGAATGGGCTCGCAGGCAGATAGGAATCGGTAGACGTTATGCGTGGCCCCGCCGGAAGGGACACTTTTTTGCGGCTACTTGTGCCGCTGCCACACAAAGGAAAAGTGGGAGAAGAATCTGCTGGAAGGCGAAGATTGACTCCGCCCGATGGGTGGCCCGTTACGTCCGGTTCGTGTCGGTGGAATGTAATACGCTCGGCATTACAACAAGTGCCCTTGGCGAACGGATGCTGTCATTATTGCGTCGCTCGGTGTCCTCGGTCCGTCGATAGAACGGCTCGCGAATAGCGTTTTATGAAGTGCCTAAGCCTAGGACCGAGTTCCGTTCATAAATGTTAATTCAATTACGGTGGTGCTCCATATTACAAAAGAGAGACTGATTATAATAAGTCATGTCGGAAATAATTGGAAGTAACAGTTCCTTATTTACATACATAAAATTGAGCTTGTGTTGTAGCAATGACCTTAGTCGCGCAATAAATCCTGCACACGGACAAAACAAACGCATACGAGTGTGTCACGCACCGTACGCAGCTGCCGTGACATCTGTCTGGTGGAATTGGAGCGAGTTATCCACCGACGTACGATCACTTTCTTCACATAAAAAATGAGAAAATCCCCACGCACACCTATCGTGCGCCTACTTCAAACCAAACCGTTCAGCTCCGTCGGCAGTTGTTTACCGTCGATATGAACGTTGTTTATTGGACTTTCGGCAAACTCGAAGCACCGTTCCGGGAGACTCCATTACACTCGAGCACTCGAGCGCCAGCAGCTGAAGAAACCTGCCACCGCCGGATCCGAAATCCATCTTTTAATGATATTTATGTAAACACAATGCTCCGTACAGTGTTGTGTGCCGAGGATGGCCAAAAAATTGACATCAATCATTTGCTATCGAGGCCGGCCGGGTTGGGCAGCCCGGGATTTTGGTCCGAAAAAAGCGAAACCCTTTTGCGGATTTTTGCCCTCTTGCGGCGACATTCGTGATCCGTGAAGGCATCGTTAGCATGTAGGTGTGTGTGTGTCAGGAGTCAGGAGCCGATGCTGGTTTCCGAATATGCTAATCGGGTTCGCCTGTCTGTTGGGGAATAGCTGGAATAACGAGCTGACGAGAACGAATGGTGCCGAGTGCTCGGTGTTCTCGCCGCGCTTTACGCTAACCCGCACCCGCCGGGGCCCTGGGGACACAGCTGACATTGTGACAATGTTTTCTCACTTTATGAAAATACTTGCCAATGCCCGCCCGCGAAGGTGCGAGGAGCGTTTCGGAGGAAGGCGCCAGCTGGCGGTTGAGCTGGCGAGCCACCGGGTATGGCCCCAAGATCGGTCGCAGCCAACCGGAACGTCGGTTGCCGCTTTTTTGCGCTTGAACGGTTCGCTGGAGTTTTCCCACACTGCAGCCCGGGCGTGTCGGGTGCCGAGGCACCGACTTGGGTAATGGACGTCGCAAACCTTGCTTTTATCGGTGATTTCCCGCGAACTGGTGCCAAAGTCGTGAAAGGTCGGCGAAAAAACATGTGTAATTAATAATTATGGCGTGGGTCGTGGCGTCGCTTCATTGCGCTTCACAGCTCGCGTTGTTGCCAGGGCATGGTCCTGAACGGTTATGGCCAACATTTTTCAATTCTTAACAATTTGTCCGCTCGGAAAGTACGTCACACTTTTGGCGGTGTCGGGTGTCTAGAGCGGATCGCACTAATCCGCTCCTCTCGCTGCCTGGGCTCGTAAAAAAACGTATAAATTCTATTTTAAATTCCATTTCCACAGGAAAATCAAAAGAGTGTGGAAATTCGAGGATCCAGCCTAAGGCGTCACAAAAACTATCCGGGGCGGGTGAAGCCAGGAACTAAAAACCCATTAAATGCAGACGGGCTCGAAGTCTTTCGACCGTAAAAACAGTCGCCCATTCGCGAGCTTACCGCGTGAAGTGAGCCCAGTCCAATTCGTCAGATTTGAATAACAATCCGTCTCCCAGGGTGGTTCTCGGGCGCACGGCAAACTGGCCTCAGATAGGTTTTACATTCGAATGAGCTTTGCTTTCCCCGGAGCACCAAGACACCAATGAGAAGATAATGAGCACTTCGAGCGTTGCCCTTTTTTGCCTCCTGTCCTTCCGAAGCGGCACTATTGCCTGCTCTGTTCCTGCAGTCAGTAGGGCGTTCGGCGTTCGACGAGGCACACATGCACTCGGTATGCAAATCACCAGACTGACACCTGATGCTCGGTTCCCGGTGAGGCGAAACGGAAACCACCGCCACTCGATGATGCACTCTTTCCTGGCACACTCGGCCGGCCGAGAATATGTGGTTGATTTGGCACATTGGGTGAGGACTAAATTATTCGCCCGGCCCGGCGCTCCTGTCGATTAAGGCCAGCCGTGCCGGGTGTGCCGGGCAAGTGCACGTCGGTGCAGTCGATTATTGGCAGGAAAATTAGATTTTCCATCATCACACCCGGGAGCCCGGTTTCGTTTCGGTTCGAAGTGCTGGTGATCGTTGGACAGAAATCTGTGTGGCCAACGGCGTGACGCGGCGTATTCAGTACTGTTTCTTCGCACTTTTCATGGAAATTTCCCGTTACTTAATGACGTTCTGGTGCAGGCCAAAGTCACAAGCGCACCACGATATAGGAACAATTTTCAACCCCGGACATTCTTCTAATGGTCTGGAAAGATGCTGCTTCAACGCCTTGCTCGCTGCCTGAAAGCGCTTTGGCACACCTGGCACACTCGAGGGGAGTTGGCACCTAAAACTACTGAAGTGGATAATGAATTCCTTTGCACCATATTGGCACGGCGTGGCGTGAGAGCTCCTCGCTCATCCTGAAGGTGGCTCCTTTCCAATAAAGTGTAGGAAAAATAGCGTCAAACCAGTCGAGGTCGAGGTATTGAGCTATTATGCTACTAAAACAGTGCTCGGTGGTGCATCGCTGAAGGTAATTAGGCTTCTCCGGAACCACCGGTGCAACTAATGACCTGTGGCGCGATCAGCGCCCGTGCCCGTTTACTTGATGCTACGAAAACTGAAACGGGAGCTGCTGCATTAGATGATCAACCATTAATCATCTTCCTGGTGGCCAACGAAAATGGATTATTTATTTTATGAAACTAACTTGCTAGTTCCTATGAAAGGTTTCGTCCAGTGCCCGTCGCGAAACTGTTCCGAAGCGTTACCAATGCAAAGTAAGTCCACTTGAGACTTAATTTCCATCTGAATTCCCTCATCGTTTGACCTTTGCTGAGGAAATTTTATTCATTTACCCTGCCGCACGGCGATGGAACGTTTCATGACGATTAGGTTCGACAGCGACAGTGAGGGTTTGAAGTTCCGGTGGTTCCGGAACCAGAACAGTGGCAGCCGGGACCAGCAGAGCGCTTAGTATGCCGTCCACGAAGCGCGCTCTGATTTGCTTCGCTGCCTGGAAGAGATATGACACCATCTCGCTGGGAACGGGAACGTGATTCGGTAAGACGGTGCTATATTCCCAATCGCGGGCTTCACGGGAAAACGGTGCACGGAACACCAGCACCATAAGGTTCCGTTCGGCTAGGTTCGGCCCCCATCACGGCATGGTCGGTGAAGTAATTAATGCAATGAATAATTAATCGACTAATATTTATAGTGCCAACCACCCGGTGATGGGGTGTCTCACGGGAAGCTGCCGTGTTGCGGCCGTGGCGTGGCCACGACCAGCAGCGCACGTTTCACCAAAGTCTGAATAATTCGTGCCAAGGCCGAGGGCACAGACAGCGCCGATCTTCCGATTGAAGAAATATAGAATCCATCAGCGGTAAACAATTACAGTCATTAGAGCCCCGGGGCGGGAATCATTACACACCGGAAGTCGATTTATTACACACACGTTCACGCCCGCCCGCAGAGTGGTATTGATTTTGGTCCCATTATTCTTGCGGCGTGAAAAGCGTGAACTATTTTTGCGAACTATCGTATGGAAAATGTATTGCTTTGCGTTTTTGCCTAATTCGCAATATTCCCGATTCCCTTTCGAAGAGGAGAAACATAAATATTCAAAACCCGGGAAAGCGGACCGAACGGGAAAGCAATGGGTTGGCTTTGTCGGTTTGAGTGTTTGGTGCATTCGCTGCCGTGATGAATTGTTCCCGGCCGAAAAGGCGGACTCGGATCAAACCGGAAGCAAATCGCACAACATAAGTAATTGGAGCGCGGAATAAAGGATTTGAGGAGAAAAGTTTTCTCTTTTCGCCGTGGCTTTCGTAGAAGAATGCCAAATGAAGCATTGACCAAAGGGTGTTTCGGCGTTTAAAAAAAGGCTCTTATTTTGTTAAAAGCACCGGAAGGTTCTGGAAGAGATAAGGAGAGAGAGAGAGGGAATAACCCGAAGGGTGTTATGCCGTGGCGCAGCCTTTTTACCTGCTTCTTTTGGTGGCTGTTGCTCGCTAAGGGATTGGGTAGTAGCAACTGAAGGCGCCCGACCTTCTACCGCGTAGAAGGTCTGACCCGAATCTTGAATGGTAGTTAATTAGAGCGGCATAAAAAAGTTTGATTGTTAACTACTTTACGACGGATCACAAGCAACGTGTAATTTCGGCGCAATGATTCAAACGCTAAGTAGTGTTTCGTTTCACTCGTGGCACCGGTTTACGCTGAGACACTCTGATTTGCTGGGGATTTTTGGAAAGTTCAACATGGGGACCTACTTTCAGGTTCCACAACATATAAGAGTACCAAAAATTTGACAATAAATGTTTCACACAATCGTCATCAAAGTGCTGGGATGAAACTCAAGAAACTAGCTACAAAGACTGCGCATTCTTTAAAAGTGTCAACCAAATAGTTCCATTGTTGGTACGAGCAAGCATTTTATGTTTAATTTACTTTCGTGTCTCATTACGTTTGAAATAGATTTCTACTCATCCGTCACTTGGCACTATAAAAGCAGAGGGGGGCCCAGCGCTACCCCGCGCGTGTGACAGCATCGTGCAAATTACCGTCACTTGCCTGGGTGGGTGGTTGGCAGAAATAGTCCGACGGCCAAATTGAGACGGTTGCCTTCGCTCCGGACAAACGAGCGTGGTGGCGTAATATGCTTTTTATGGGATGCACATTCGCTAGATTTATAGAGCGTCCGTGCGAGGCAACAAAAAGCGGCAGCCCAGAATGGCAATCTAATGAAAACGAAGCGCTTTTATGATATCCGAAAGGACATCAGAATGGAATGGGTTACACGGGTGCGGTGCTCGTCGATCCGAAACTCTGAAAGCTTTTCCGGGCCCCGACGTTTACTCATTCATCACTTACCGATGGCAGGTGTTACTGGCGTGAAGATGAGCTGCGCGGGGCCACTGTCTCGCTGCACCGGTGCTGAGACAAGCGCACAAACGGGAAGTCGCAGGCAGGCAGCGGTCCAATAGAGTCGACAAGAGCGCGGACTTGCCACTTTTCTTGCGCCCCGAAGCAAACTTTAGCTCGTTTCCGCCACCGTACGGCAGATATGCACGTTTTTACTCCGACACCCCACCACCACCGGAAGCGCCCGTGACGCGAGCGGTCGGCGTTCGGCGCTCGGATCAGCACCCATCGGTATCGCGTGGAGCGGAAATCTAGAGAATCGAATTGACGTCAAAGAAAAAGATAGCGCAGTCCCCCGGTGGGAGAAGGAAATTTTTAAAATGGCAATTTTCAATTTATATCAATTCGCTTTCGTTTCCCGGCGGACGGACGGATGGACGGACGGATGGACCCGGCGCGCAGTTCAGGTGCAGTTTTGCTGGCCATTTGCCGGCTCGCTGTGGATGGCTCCTACCACTGACTGATGCTTTTGACCGCCGAGACCGGTGAATGGGGGAGCGCACGAGCTTCGGTGGTCGTGAAATGATCAGTTTTTGGTGCCCATTTTTGTGTGTGTTTTGTGACCGAATAGGTCGCCTCTCTTCGGTGCTTCGTTGCAGCGCGTTCTCCGCCGCCGAAGGTGGACCCCGGAGTGGAACACTTTTAGGGAATTGGAAAAAATAAATAGAGGGAGTAAAATGGGGACGCAATGGGGGTACGCCCGGTTTGGGTCAGTAAATTTCTTTTAAGATTTAATCAACCCACGGGATTCGACGGACCGCGTCGGCTGCACGAAGAAAAGTACCATGGCCAAACTTTTGCGGAGATTTTTTTCCTCTCCTCGGTCCAACTTAAGCGTAGTGACTTTTGCCTTATCTGGCGCTTTTTTTACACTCCATGTCGCAAGGGGATCCAGACATCTCGGAGGCACTGATTCGCTGGGGTAACTTAAATTAGAAAATGCACGTCGTGCTATGCTTTCGGCCATTACTTTCCACCGCAGAACCTGTGGTGGGTGAAGGTTTGGAGTAACTTTAATCGATCGGTCTTGGTGAGATCGTGTAAGATAGGCATAGATACGCCAGATGGATTGCGAAGTTATCTCAATTAGCATCAATCCTTCGTCATCCAAAGCCTACGCCCGTCCCCAGGACTGCTAATTCAGTAATTTAGTGAACCATCGGAACCAAAGTTAAATTTTGTCTTCAACTTCTGGTATACCTTAGACGGATGTAACTAAACATAACTAAATATAATATTATTACAAAGATGTTACAAAATGGTCGTTTGTTTGCTGTAGGTTTTTTAGTAATTTTGGTTTCAGCTAATGATAGAAACCGCAGACAAAAGATAAATCAAATTTAACTCAAATTGATGGTTAATAATGATACGATTTGGAAAACGATCGGTTTCGTTTAATTATTGTAACCATGGGCGAAGTCGCGTCGGTTAACAATTCGGTAACGTAATTTAAATATGATTCATGTTCTGTGTCGGCTCAGCCATCCCTATTCCCACAAAGCTCAAACCCCGCAATAGCGGCACATTTCATTTTGGGTAATCAACCACGTGTTCGGTAGGTTGCACGTGTTAAAATCCATTTGTTGCCAAATACCTATTGTTGCGTTGGCTTCGGTGCAAAAACCGACGAAATCTACGGAGAAACAAAAACACTCCAACAACACGCCAAATACCCCAACGATAGTGTAGCTAATGTGGGGTAAATTTTATGTTAGAAGCCAGTATGTAGCCTCCATTTCGAAGAAAAGCTAGATTTGGCAATGGAAGCCGCAATCTGCATCGTTTGCGCAACGCTTGAACCAGATTCGTGTAAATCGGATTTGTTCACCGTTCGGCTTCCCGGTTCTGGTGGAGCGTTCCACGCGGTGGAGCATAGTTCTGCCACTAGCCTTGGCGCCACTAGCCTTGGGTGTCGACCGCCAATTCGAACGAAACAGCAAAACGAATCAATGCTAACCGTTTCAATGGAGACGCTTGGTGATACGTAGTTTGGTAGAGTGAAGCACCAGGCGCCTCCACATCAGAATGGGATCGGTTCAGGTTGAGTTGAGGCAACCTGGCGAAAAGTGTCGTCGACTGGTGTTTGTTTGGGAACCCGGTACGGTGCACGACAGAAGTGGTCGATTTGTGT
Source organism: Anopheles cruzii (assembly GCF_943734635.1). Taxonomy (NCBI): domain Eukaryota; kingdom Metazoa; phylum Arthropoda; class Insecta; order Diptera; family Culicidae; genus Anopheles; species Anopheles cruzii. Next base: position 11,587,034 of record NC_069145.1, read on the forward strand.
GTTCCAAAACTAGTTTTTTTCCCCCCTTAGTTATGCGCTACCCATTGTTGGCTAACTAAATACATGTTGGCCAGCATGTCTAGCAGTATGTGGCCGGTGAAATTGTTATCCTCTGCAGATGGCGCACGCTTTTGGTTTCGGTGCAGCGTACGGAATGACCATCGTAAAGTACGGAGACGTAAGCTAATGTCACGCATGCTGCAAAAGGGGTTTTTGGGCAATGAGGGAACAAAGTTCAATATCCCCTTCGAACAAACAGGTGCCTGTAACGCTTTCATGCACAAGTTTGTGATGGGTGCTGGGCGAAGTTTTCGCGTTGCTGATAATATATCATCATTTGTTTTCTTAACGACCATGTGGCGTGAGGATAAAATTACTCTCGCTACTGAATATGCACATTTCGAACGTTTCCATCTTTTATCCATGTGCCAGGATAGTGCAGCCAAATGCGGTGCACGATAATGCACGGTTGTCATGTTTCGCAAATGTTTTAAAAAGTTTAAGTGATAGAGATAAAATAAGATTTACCTGCGACAACACCCATCGTGGGGAATAAGGAGACAAAGGAAAGGGTTACTGTTGGCTTGTAATAAGTTTTGAAACAATAGTTTTCCTTACTGTCGAGACACTAACGGCGTAAGCGAAGAAATATAAATAATCCATCCTTCTGCTAATTCAAAAGAAGACGAAACAATAAGGAGTTAGTTACACCGCTCCTGAGACACCGTCGTGGTGAATGGTTAATGAGTTAAGTCGCGAGCCGTCGGACAGCCCCACACATTCTTTGGCACCGATCCTGGCCGTCTTCTCGGCCAGCACAGAACTTGTGCTTGCGCTTGCCCGAAGATGTACGATCGAGCTGGTTTTAAATGTATAATGATTATTTTCTCAACCTCCCTATCCTATGCATACGGAACGAGGTCCAACAGGAATCGAGCAACTAAGGGCCCGGAAGAACAACAAGCGCCGGTGCGGTCCACTGTTATGATTACAGTTACCGGAACGAGGTAGAATAAATAAATAACTAATCATAGTTTGGCGGTAAGACGGCTCGCCGGCTTCGGAAAGTTGTCGGTCATGGGAAATCAGCAGAGTTGCGTGAGTAAGACATCTTCATCCGTATGTCCCAACACCGGGCCGCCATACGGTTGGGCTACGTCAGGCTGGGCTGAAGCGTGGCTCTCGGGGTAGAGTACAAGTTTCGGTTTACAACAGAGCCAAGCCAAAAATTAGCATACTCATGTTTTAAAGATGAGTCCTTACGGTGAATCATGTCTGGTGGTTTTGAGACAAGGTCGTAGGAAATATTCTTTGGTTCGGATTTTTTTTTTTACGAAGATCGACAAGGTGATGTCAATTTAAATGTCAAATCCATAACAGCCTTTTCGTTTGAAGTTTCACAGTCTCGCTTTCTCGTTCTCTCTCTTATAAAGAATATAAACAAAATATTATAAAAACTTCACACATTTAGTTTAGTAAGAAGCAAAAGGACAATTCCAATATGGTTTTCAAACCACTCCTTTCCGGTAAAGTAAGAAGTTAATATAGTAAGAGCACACCATTTTGGTAATTGATTCCCATCTGGAAGTGCGCTTATATCAAAAACGGATCGACTAATTAATTACCAAAAAAAATGTAGGCTAAAGGGAAACAGCGGATGACACTGTGCAGTCGCGGTGTGCTGTGGCATTAGTCTTCGCTTATGATTTATGACCGTGAACTAAGAACCGTTCAAGAAGAATGATCACGCGAGGCCAGTGGTCACCGGAAGCCGGAGGATAGAGTCCTGCTGCAGCAGTGCTGCCGGTTTTTCGGATTCTTCTTTGTCTAACTGGTCCGAGTTGTCATTCTGACTGCGAACGATGCTGCACTCTTTCCGGATGTCTGTATCCTTGCAGTTGTAGCTTCTGAAATTCTGAAACAAAAAACAATGAAACACAGAAACACCATGTCGGGCCTGTGTTTCAATCATTCATCATTGTTCGCAGAGCCACGGCACAGGGCAATGTTGATGAAAGTTTGTTTTTATTCAATTAGTATCCCGAAACTCATTTATGTGTGCGGCCAGGAACTCTAGAAGTTTAAGGTTTCGGGTCGCCGCTCCGAGCTGTACAGCTCAGGGCTGCAAACATCGTATCCTTTTCACGCAAGTTCTGTTCCGATAATTTGATTGTTATTTAACACGGCCACATGTTAATGTTTGCTGCCAGACGGAGCGCAAACTTTTTGTGCCAACGGCCCCCGGTGGACGCTGGTGGCATTCGGTGCCTCGTTTTTTCTTGTCCTCGCCCGAAAGAAGACAACCGCACAGAAAGGGAGGAAAATAGACCTGACCTAGAGCGCTAAAAAGGCGGCAGAGTCAGAGTTTATGATATTATTGCAAAGTATGATCGAATCAGACATGCTTGACCCTTCGTACAGCTGTCATAGAGTCGACGGCCAGCGCACGCTTTGACAGCCATTCGGTTTGTTTTGTGATGGTTTTCGCCCGTCTGGCGGCGCTCTTAGCTGTGTCTTCACAGTGACAAGCGATTCTTTCTCCGCGTTAGAAGAAAGGTTATGTCGGTGCTGGCCGGTTGCACGGTGGACGGCGGAAAGTCGCCAGCAAGTGACATGCCATACGTGATCGGCACAACTTCGGACCGGAAGTAAGACGCTGAACGGTTTCGCCACGATACAGACCTGAAGAAACGAGACCAATGCATTTGAAGCTTTTTACAAGTGACAGACGTGAGGGCAAAAAAAAGACAAACTCGTGCCTTTAGTTTCATAAAGAATGGTAACTATTTTACAGTTTCTAGCTCATCAATTGCAAGAGTTTCATGTAACAAAGTTCCCCATTTTAAATACGATTACTAAAGCAGACAATTAATGTTTAAACACTGGAGGACAACCCGAAGATGTAGTGTTTTGTATAAAACTTCTCTTGCCATCGGCAAGAACTAATATTTTGCATAAACTTCCCCGAAAGGCATTAAATAAAATGAGTACTGTGGGTGTTGCGATACTTTACTCTTAAGCTGTTCCAAAACTTGAACCGTCTGCCTGTGTGCCTGGTGCAACAAATTATTTACCATCGTCCGTCCCATCGAAACCGGTCCACCAACCGAGTGTATAAACGCTTGGGATGCATTCCATAAACTACCAACGTATAACTGGCCTGGCTCCCGTTGTGCACGGAACGTGGTCGATGCGTCGTTCCCCAACAAATGTCTTCATTTTGCTTCTTTGCGACCAGTGAGTTTACGACAGGACCCGGACACCGGCGTCGGACCCGGAAGCGGGGAAGTCATGCAACTGGCTACAAACTGAACGCACGCCCGGCCCGGACTGCTTAGTGTAACATTAAATTTGGAAAGTTGTCAGTGAAACCTGTCCGTCTGTCCTGTCGGTGGTGAAACTATTTCCGTGCCGCAAGTTGCGTACCGAGTCATACTTTGTCGTCCGGTCGGTCGGTCTTCCGGGGCAAGCGAAGGCAGTGCTCGCCCCGTCCGGGGACATCAGTTTCGGGTTCGTATGGCTGTGGAAATGTTTAGTGTCGGTTTCGGCAAAGTTGTCGTCCGTCCGGGGCTCTGGTCCCAACTGATAGGATTCGGTGGTTCGGCCAGGACCGAAAAAAAGGAGCCGGTTGTGCTGCGATTTTAATTACGAGCCGTCACCTGTGCACGGGCCGGTGTTTTTGGCCGACGGTTCGGTGAGGTTCACTAGTTTTCGATTGGCAGCCAGGCTGTTTTGGGAGCAAACCGGTCGGCAATCTGCTTTGATGCACATCACCAGGGCGGACATGGCAACGGGACGCGCACCGGTGCCTTTTGACGAAGCGAAACCCACAATCTATCGGATGGATGGAGTCCGGAGAAATCGTCCTAAATCTGAAGCAAAACTAACGAATGGCCAAGAAGCGGCAGTTTTACAGTTTCCGAGCAATTTAAAATGGTTTATTCAAAACGAAACCATGTGGGCTGCCGAATGAATGATACCGGTACGTACGTGTGGTTTTGAAAAGTGCATCAACTGTTTTGGAATGCTTGACCATTTGAGCACTAGTTTCATTAGAAGGTCAGGTTGATCAATTTAATTGACCGGCCTTAGTTAAAGCGAATTATTTGGCACACAATGTACTGTCTTGCTGGGTTGCGTGAAACTGCGAAATAAGACTCAAATCTCCTTCAAACCGCTGCGGCAGCAAACATCAGTTACGATTGTTCACATCATCCAGCGGTCCCTGGGTTCCCTGGGCCGGACAGGAAGTTGTTAGGTGAACAAATAAGAAAGGTTCGAAACCTGTTCCGTGAAAAATATCCTACATCCGCCCGGGCCCGGGCGGTATCGGGTCCTCGTTCACCTCGATCACCGTGTTTGGTTCGGTCGGACTCTTCCGAACAAATGACAATTGGATTAAACTTGATTTGACAGCTCGACGGTTGAAATACGGATGAGTGGTCGAGAAGGTCTGCCATTTTGGACGACGTTTGGTCGACCCTTCGTTCGGCACTTGGGTCCCGGGCACAAGAGGTAGCTCACCACCGAAGGGTGGCCATCGGAGACCCAGCAGGGGGATATTACAAAGTTGCCGAACCGCGGCCACCGCGCAGAGCCTGCCAATGAGGAAAAATGTGAAAAGTGTGGAGAAGAAAAACCGTTATTGGAAAATACCTTCCTGATCAAACGGTGACATGAGTGAGAGTAACGTCATGTAACGAGATTCCTCGACCACGCTTTTGCAGTGTGACTGCCGTCCTCTTGTGATTGATGCCCGCGATAGAAATTCGTGATTGAATCTTGACTTCAGAGGGCGAGAGAGAGCTGCTTTGTGCGGGTCGCGAATCTCTGTGAGGCACGTTAACTTTAATCAGCACGAATCCGATGCGTGGAAAGTTGTACAAAATTGGTACAAAGTTACGCTTCGCAAAGGTTAACACAACACATACGGTGATTTAAGCACGGGACCATTAGTGAGACTGCTGAATTCGATGCCAAACGCCACGGTTCACACAACGGCTGACACTTGGCCGTTAACTGAACGGCGCTCGATCATGGCCCAGAAGCAACGGTAGTGCGGTAAATTATTCATCTCACCTGAAAATCCACTCGACAGCTGCTTGTCTGAGGTGCTGCCAGCCTGATACCGTGGGCGCGGATCCAAATTAGATAATAAATTTTGATCCATCTTAATTACTTCACCATCCCGGCGTTCTGCTCATTAATAATCGCTTACCGCGTGGCACCGGAGCGTACGCTGGTAATGGTTTTTCTGCGGAAAGCAAGCTCCGACCGGGGTCTGTCATTGCTCCTATTAGCGGCCCTAACCCCCCCGGAAGCTATCCTGAACTTGATGCAATGCAGACGGCCGCGCGCAAGCTAAGGTCGGGCTCCAAGGTTTTGCGTCAAAGATGATGCAACGAAAACCGATTTGAACACGTTTTCGGCTTAACGATTTCAATTAAAAGCGGCTCCTCTATTCTCTTAAAAGCAGTCCAGCAATGTGAAAGGCAAGTCAGTCGCAACGGACAACGGTTTTTGATGCTGGGCAATAAGGGGTGCACTTTTCTATCGAATTCGGCCAACGAATATGCTTGAGGCGAGCATTAAAAATGCAAACCGTCCGTCCTACTTTCATGTCCTAAAACCGCCCATAAGTCGCACCCTTTCTGAGCGCTGGCCTGGCGTTTGGGCTTTTCCGAAACGGACTAAGAATAAGAATATCGTACGGTGGCGTTCGGCATCTTGCAACCTGTCGCTGTTTAAGCACCGGCCAGCTGAAAGAGCAACCACTTATCGTACCGCTGCAGCTGTGGCAAGGATTCAGCCAGCCCCCCAAGGGACTTACCTACGAAAGTAACTTAAGTACCGAAGCAGCGACCGGTGAGTGCATCCCGGGAGTGGTCTTTGCCGAAGTGTGCATACAGAACACTTGGGTAGCTCCGGTTGGGTTGGCAAAAGATGATTGTTACGATGGGGCAGCAAAGTCCGGCCCAGCCAGCCCAGGTGGGCAAACATAATCTGACGTATCAGTGGGTTCACTTGTATGTTATGATTGCAAAAATGTAATCTTGTTAACTCCATTTCAACGTTGCAACGGTCGGGCCGGAACGGGCGCCAGATGCAACCCTTGCGTTGAGTGCAGATGAAGTGGTGCACACACGAGCTGCACCTGGAAACGATTAATTTGTTGGGCCAACCGAGTCGTACCGAGAAACCGCACCGGTGTTGTCGGGGCTTGTGGGTTGATGTTGAGTAGCGTTGTGTGTGTGTGTGTGGCATCCTGGGTTACGTCTGGTTAGCGACAATTTTCTGCGGTTTGCATACCGAAAGGAGGCGCAATCTGATGGCTCGGAATATTTCATAACGTTTGACCGGGAACACTGCATACGAGAGCCGTATTCAACAGGAGTATTCATAAATGATAAGCTTTCAGTAAGAGGCCTCATAATTGGCTTCATTCGGCAGTTTCACCACCAACCGTAAATGATGTTAAGACGGAGCATCCGCCGCTGGCAGTGGTAAAGAACTGAAAAGGATAAAGAAGGCGAGTACACCGAGTCGCTACGGCTGCGATAAACCAACAGCTTAGGATAGGTGTCAGGGAAGGTTAGCTAGTGCGTTTGCCTAACAGTAAACCAACCAACACACAGCTCTACGGAACGGCGACCGGAGTGGAAGCGCGGAAAGCGTGTCAGTGTCCACAAAAGTCCACCCGGACTCGTTGGTAATTTCACTGCAATTACCGTGATGGAAAATCAACAACCAGCGCTCGCTCGCACAACGGTCATTATGATTTTGGGATCTGGCGTCCATCCCGGGAACACAGGAACACGTGATATTAATGGGACCTGTAGCGGCGCTCTAGGACGCACCGGACGATGCTGCCTGGGACTGGGACTGGGAATGAAAATAAATAACAGGAAGACTCGGTGCCGCTCGGTGCCGGGCCTGTCGGCCGTGCCTGTCGGTCTGGTCATTATAATTTTAATCGTGATGAAACCTTTTTCACCGCCAGCAGCGGCACGCATTCTGCAGGAAATGCACTCAAGGGGTCCGTGTTTTAATGGAATGATGAACAACGGCGCGCGTTGTGAGTCACGGAAGCGGAGCCGTTTTTAATTCCCGAGCGTTGCTGGGTGGAAAAGTTCAACATATGGCCCAACAACGTTGCCGGCGTGTTAAACAATCCGCGCACCCATTTTTGTTTTGAAAATATTGTACCGTAAGGTAGGAAAGTTTGTTAAGTACCACGGCACGGATTTTGGTCTGCTCGGCTCGGCTCGCGGTGTGTATTTTAATGAACGTCGAGCGCGCGGAGTGCGGTTCGTTCCCCCCCAAAAATGTGCCCGATGCACTCGAAACCCGAGAGTGGGTGCCCGTGTGCCAATAAAGCTGACACTTAAAGCCCCACAACGTATCGGGTATTCTAAAACCATCCGCGGGACTCGTGGGCTAAGTGCTCATTACTCGGCCAACGATGCCGAGGCCCGGCCTCGGTGCGGTCGGTCGCTATCATCGCGCTCATCAAAGAGTCGGTTTTTGGGGGTCCTGGTGCTCGTGGCCGTTCCCTGCCAGAGCGCAGCAATCGATTTAAATTAAAGCATTACATAAGCATTACGCGATACCAACTGCTGCCGGCATCGGTCGGCACTGGACCGGAGGCATAAATTGGGCCGGGAAGCCCGTTCGGTGCGCTGTAGCAGCCGAAATGGACGAAACTTTTCCCCGGACGAAAAAAGAAAAACCCAATTCACCAGCCAGTTCGATCGATGGGCCAGACTTTTGGTTCGATTATTTCGCGCAACCAGCTTCAGGCCCTGCCAGGCTCCAGGCTGGTCCGTAGGGGTCCGTGAGCGATGCACTGCACCGTTTGCACAGTCGAGCGGGCTACAAAAACCCGCCGCACGCTCCCACGCTGAGTGCTACATTGAAGGATCACTCTCCATGACAGTGTCTGTATCGTGTAATCAATCTGCTCTACGTGAGAGAACGGCCCAGGCCCTTCCCCGGGATGCACGCTTCGGTTCGGTGTAGTGTAAATTTCCTGCCAAAACGCTGAAGCGTGAATCGCGCGGAAAACTCATTCACGAGAGTGAAAAAAGTATTTTACAGAGAGAAATATGGCACCGAATCCTCATTGGGGAAAAAACGGTTTTCGATAGCCACGTTTTTTTGCTGGTTACTTGTCGGTCGATGTATTTAAATCCATGTCCATTTGAAGGTTGTTGTGTTGAATATTTGAAAACATGCATCCCGAACGGTAGCCGGCCGGTCGGCCGGTATCGAGATCAAATGAATCAGATCCAGCCCAGTCTGTTGCCGGCTTTGATTTGTTTTCGTTATTTATTCGCTTAGCCCTGGGATTGACTGCGCTCAACATCACGCCACGCTAATGCGGGGCTCGATAAAAGTCGATCGAGCGAGCCTGCCCGGCTGCACATTATGGTTCGATGAGTTCCGCGAATGGGGCTCAACAAAAAGGCTCATCACACGAAACGAAAGTCGCAAAAAGTCGCAAAATGTGTCTAAACAATATGTGCGACAGGATTGTTTCGAAAGTTGGAAACTGTTGTTTCACGCTGCCACCGCAACAAGAACCATCGGTTCAGTTGCTTCCAAACCAAACGCCGAAAAACCCCCCGATATGTTGTGGCCCTCGTACCGGTGCGCTGCGTCATTCCGCGCGGGGTGATAAAAAAGGTGGTGCAATAATCCATCATCGTGCTGTGAGAAAGTCCGAGCGGACAGTAGTTTACGGGCCGGCTCACTTGTGCCCATCTGTTGAAAGTTTGGTTTCTGGGAAACTCTTGTAATCATGTTTTTATCCTCTCGTGAATTTGATCTCGACAAACCCGCGCGGCTGGGCGGTCACAGCCAGCCAGCGGGGAAGATCCTGGGTCCGTCTCGGCGACGCAATTGTGTACACGTGTGACAAGCCATATTTCGCGCGGATCGGCAAGGCGAGCGCATAAAATGATAAATGGCCCTCGGTCGGTCGGTCGCTTTAGCAGCGTGAAACCGCAACCATCGCGGCGACGTCGATAAACTGATGGACTTAAATTATGTTGTGATCATAGATACGACGGGCGGACATTTATTAGCACCCATTCGCGGGTGGGTGACGGGTGCGCTTTTTTGTTTGACAGTGCCTCGCGATGCCCGTGACGTGTATTTGTTGCGCTTGTAACCGTTTATTGGACCCATTAAGTGGTGCCATTGTGTGAGCCTCGGAGCGGCTTGAGACGACTCCGGGCTCCCAGTGAGTTGCGCTTTTGCGAGAAGATTTTTCACAATTTTCCCTCTTCCCTCTTCCCTTTTGTGGGTTCTGCTGGTTGCGGGGGGAGTGGTGGTTGATCCCTTTGTTCCTGGTTGGCTGGCTGGCTGGCTGGTGCACAATTTGCGGGTCCCTTAATGGGCATGGGCAAACCCCCCGTTCAATCATGAGCACCGGCGCAAATCACCCATCAGCTTAGAGCGATCAAAAGTATGCTCTCGAGCTTTCCGGCCGGTCCGGTTTGCGAAAGATTTATTTATGTTTCCGTTTACTTTGCGCCGGGTGGAAAACGGAGAGATTTTGCTAGGTAAACGGAAAAATGATGGCCTTGATTGCCAAAAAAATATTGACTAATGGAAAAGGCGAATTTGAATTATTTATTATTTCTTTTTGGGACGATTGAGAAGTCAGAGCAACTTGAATCGGTATTTCTTTCTGCGTAAGCTGTTCAAAGCCACGGCGCTAGATTTACGGCATGAAACTCTAATATTGTTAAGAATGATTCACAATTTAAAACTCCAACGATGAACACTTTAAACAAAGCGAATATTACAAACTCCTGCAAAATGCGGTTCTATGAGGGTGATTTATTATGCATCACGTGCGTAAATTGGGAAAGTGTTTCAGATTGTCTGACATGCGAGCAACCCGGAAAAGAGCCCGGCGTACACGAACCATGGGCGAGCAAAATCTGTTAAGACTTCGATGACAGGCTTAAAACTAAACAAAAATGCCGGTGCCCCGTCAGCTTATGCTGACCTTCTCGGGCCGGGCACCTCGGTAACAGCTGCCGCCCCGCAGATTATGGATATGCGCGCCGACAAAAGGCCGACTAAAAATCCATCCCCTAAGCCAATAAGGCACCCGTACCCGGCACGGTGTAGTGCACTTTCAACACCCGTCCTTTTTGGTTTTTTTTTTGTTGTTTCGGTGATTTCGTTACGTGCCGTTTGTTCATCGCGCACTGCACTGCCCAGCCGGTTGGGCCGGTTTTCAATCATCCGCACCGAAAAGACTCCCAAATCCTGTCCCCGTGGCCTGGGGGGGCGGTTTTGTGATGGCGTTCCTAATCCAATCCGGAGTCGATTTTTCGTATCATCGAGCCCGGCGACGACCGCGCGACAAGTGGCTTTTGATGGTAGAATATTTCGCGTGCCGAGCCGAACGTGGCGTCATTTCCGGTCCGCGTTGCACGGTCCACGAGCCGGGATGCGAGCACAAAAACGCACTGAATAGAGACCATGATGAGCTAGTCAGAGCTGGATTTGTGTTATGTCAAAGCTCGCGCAGCATAAGCGCGTGATTGCGCGCGTGCTGGGGTGCAACTTGTACGAACGACAAACGCAGTGCAATTTCGTGTTCCCACCGGGGACGGGCGTGTTCCTTTTTTGTGTTGAAAATGGAGACGCACTATTTCGCGGTTCGAAAATCCGGCGGTTTCAACCTCAAAAGGTGTTAAATTGGGTCCAAATTTTGTGGCCTTTCCGGTTGGCCGGTTGGTGTTTTGGGTGAAGTGAATTAAAGCACCACTAAATAAGCCGTGCGACCTTCACCGAAATCGATTTAAACGCGGTCGCGGTCACCGCTCAACTTCCGCGATGCTTCGTGGAATCATCAGGCTGGTTAAGGTGGGTCACCAACGCGTCTGGATCCTTCCAGTGTAACGGAACAGTTTCCTGTTCCCGAGTTTGCACAGCTAAATTGGAGCTCGTTTGGTGGACATTGTTGGACACAGCCACAGTGAGCACAGTGAGCAAGTTTAGTGAGCAAGTTTAGTGAGCAAAACTTTTGCCCTTTCTGGCACCGCACTTCGAGTGGCACGCCGAACTTCCGCCACCGTTCGTTTCGTCACTTTTGGCCACTGCAGTTTGTGGCGATCCGGGCGAGAACTCGAGTGAATGTCTTGCGAATTTGCTTGCAGGTCAGTCGGGCACGTTTGATCGTTTCGCAGAGAGCGTTGATGGTGCCGCAAACAGTCGCAAGTCGGCAGTGACGCTTTTTTATGTTTAACCGCGCTCGAACTGTTTGATGGACGAAGCATCAGAACCCGATGGCCCCCCAATGGCCCCGATGCCATTAAGCGAGTCGAAGGATTTGCGGTTTGCGGTACGACTTCCGTGGCCAGCGCTGGGTTTGTTTTACGACTCGAAAGTGGGCCGATGGGCTCGCGCCTTCCGTTCAATTTCGAGTTCGATCTAATTCCTGTCACCGGCGGTGCCGGCGGAATGGTTGGGGTTTTCCAAGTGCCGGCTTTCCGGCTGATGGAATGCATCGTAAATTCTGCCTCGTCGATCGATTAGTTTCGACACTCGACTTTATGTTTCCCGTTTTTTTTTTTGGTAGGTTGTTCGGCTTTTGTGGAATTGAGCTGTCATGCACTTTCGCACTCTGGGGCTGCGGTTTCGCGGGTCAGGCATCGAACCACAACGGAGGGGGACAGAAAATCGGCAGGGTAATGTGTTAATGGAGCCTTCGCGTGGTCCCGCTTGTTGAGCAAACATTATAAGAGTGAGTGAAAAAAAAAAACACAAGTCCAGCCAGTAATGGTGTGGCCCTTTTTTCGCTGCATAAACTTCGGTTTATATTTTAAAACAAGACTTGTCCATCACCGCGGTTTGTTTTATGGGCCCATACCGCGGCCCGGCGAGCTAATAAAACCGAACAGTCAACATTCGGAATAAAGTGGATGGGATGGCCCTTTTTTCGGTGCCCCACTCGGGAGGTTCTCTTCCCAAAGGAGGACAGCCCCGACAGATAGGCACTTGATGGGGATTGGCACACGGCACGGCACTCACGCGCGCGCGCCCGGCAACAATAATAATTATTCGATGAAATCAACAGTCACATCCGGCGGCAACATAAACGACAAGCGGGCCGGCAGACCGTTTGGCACCACTTTGCCCGGGCCCATACATTTTTAAAATCGCGCACGTGCTCGCTCGGCTCCTCGGTCCATCATTCGGTCCTTCGTTCCGTTCTTTGCCGGCCGGCTGGCGGTTTTAAAAGTCTTCGTTCGTGAAACGTGCCGAAGAATCCAACCGGCCCATTTGGGACCGGTCCACAGTGCACCCTACCGACGGCCCCGGAAAAGGATCCGGACGAATTGATAAACTGTATCGGTTGATGAAATTGATAATATGCGTTCGCAAAAACCGCGGGGGGGCCTACGCCGAAGAAAAGCCCGGCCACGCCGTGGCCATGCCGCCGGGTGCGGTGCCTAGCGTCGCAATAAAATTATGCGAAATAATTGTAAAACAAACTTTGCGCGTGTTTTACGGCCCACGTGCGGCCGGGTACGTGCACGGGCTGCCGGCCCGACGTACTCTGTGGTTGTGTCAGCTTTGTTTCATAACTTCCGCCCAAAGTACATGCAATTAAATTTTACTCCCCAAACCTGGCTTCGCAGGAAGCATTCCGCGGGCAGCCGACTGACGGCACGGAAACTTTTCAATTGCTACCGCCTTAGATAAGCCGTTCGGTGGAATTCATTTAACGTGCCCATTTTTATTTGAGTTCTTATTAACCACACTGGCTGTTGACAGAGACTCGGAAATTGACAAAATTATTACGCCCCTTGCTCAATCATGCTTAAGGACGCTGCTCCCCCCGTTGTGCCGAAAGTGTGAAAGGAGCCTACGAGACAGCAAAGGACGGATAACCTTATGCCGTTCGGTTATCGTCCTTACCACGCCGGCAATGGCGTGAAAGGATTTGTTTGGGGCCGGGGCCCCGGGACCCACGTTTGACGTTTCATATTTTCCGGCCACCGGTCCCGGAAGTCCGGAAAAATGAAAGTAAACACACTTGATGCAAATTTAATCCGCCTGTCGCCTGTCGCGGCTGGCGGCTGGTTCGATCCTCGACCTCGTCGTCGTCGTCGTCGTCGTGGGCTGTGCGTCGGTTGCCTTCGCCGTGCTCTGTGAATCCTTGACGGCCCAGTGACGGCCTGTTTAACGGACTAACTCCCTGCTCGGCTCTATCCCCATTGATGGCACCCATCTGCGGCCCATCTGCGGGGCTGATATGTACTCTGGCGGTGGCGGTCCTTTTCTTTGCGAATCGTCACGACGCGTATACGTGATTAGATTGAGCGATAAATGAACAGTAATCATTGCGTTTCGCCGATGGCTTTCTCTGCTTGTTGCTGCTGACACACCACTGATTTTCCGTGCCAGATTGGAGCATCTTCAGCATTTGGTGACTGCCAAGAAAATGGCCAAAACGAGTATCGAAAGCACGGCACATACGGCAGACGGGCGGTGAAGACGTTCTTCGGTTCGAGGCTCTGCGTTGGGGAGGCAACAAGTGATTCGAGGAATGAGCAAAGCCTTACAGCTCGGCATTAACCGATCGACAGATGCCGACGATCGGCAGACGGGCATTCTGCGGAGAACGGTCCTTTGAAGACCCTTCGTTCCAATATTTGCGTAACGTACGATATGAGAATTGAATGAAACAATCTTATTACACGACAGGCAACAGGTTTAAAGTATTTGCTTACTTCTAAACGCGCACCAGCCCATAAAGGAGCCCGTTCCTTTGATGGCGTGTTCCAGGAATGTAACCAGTAACACGGTGCCCAAGCAGCTTAGCGTGGATTGCCTCAAATATTGACGTTCCAGGAAGGAAGGGTATCCACCATTCGGTGCATTCGCGCACATTGTACATGCTTCAAACTTTTCTTCGATCTTGCAACGTTGGCAAACAAAGTTTCTCGCAGAAAGCCACGTAACTGAGCGCTTGGCTCTCGCGGGTTGAGGTCCGCCAACTCAACGGTGTGTCCACGGGGGTGGATTCGTTTGATTGATTACCATCGTCTGTCATTTGATTCGATATCTGCTATCTGCGACCCTAAATGGAGCTTTCCCAATGGTTTCCTAATGGAGAAGTTGGTGCTGCGTTGGGTTCTGCGTAAGGACACCGTATCGGCCCACGGCCCACCGGACCAAAGTTTGTCGGACATATGAAGTGGAGTAATTTTGCTCCGTAACTCTGACGTTGATGAAAATACGGCTCACACTCATTGTCACTTCTGTGGTCCCCGTAATGTGGTTCCCGTGTATCGTCGGATCCACTCGGCCGGATGGTGGTGGCTTCGCTTACGGGCAGGGGAGCGCTGGGCTTACGTGCGAGATAAATTTCTAGGAAGTGGAATTATGAAGAACCATTTACTTAAGCCTATCCTATTAGGAAGCTTTATCCGGCATTAGGCTGTGGCCCGCGCAAGTGGTCCTCCGCACATACCGAACCGGTCCGGCAGTCTATTATTATTCGATCCCACAGCAGGCCATGGCTGCAATGGCCCAGATAAACGGCACGGGGCCTCCCAGGCTCGCAGTGATCATTCACTAATTTCGCCCGTTGTCATGAAAAATCGTTGCCGAGACCGGCCCCGGTCGTTGTTCCTTACTAGCCCGCACTGGCGGTACATCTTCATCGAGGGACGGTTGGCCCGTGGCGCGCTCCATCATCTCCATCGCAGGTCAATTACGGCCTCTCTCCATCGGCCTCATCATCGTCAACACGCACTGCATAATTCATGTGCCAACATTCGTGTGCCATCGCCGGGTGGTCGACAAGTGGTTTCTGGTGGCCCGGCAGCGAGAGGCCTTTGCGGCGAGAGTGAGACAGTGATGGTGCTGATTGATTGTCGGGCTGGGCGGTTTGTTAACTTATGTCGATGAAGGTGCAGCCGACGATTTCCGGAACTGTCCGAGTCGGGGAGCCGAAACAGAAGATTGATTAACTTCTCGACTTTGTCAACTCGATCGCTTGGCTGGCTGGCCGGAGCCTGAGTCTACTGTTTCAGTAAACAACGGTCCACAACTCGGGTGCCGTCCCTCGGAGCACTGACCAACCCGCCACCGCCGCCGGTGTAAATGTGTGGACTTTGAATATAAATCAATCGAAGAATATGACGACGGCCGACCGGCTGGTTGGCTATTGGTTTTGGGGCCTGACTATTGTGTTGTAGATTGGCTTGCGGTAGCATAGTTACCGCACAGGACGGACGTGGGTTGCACTCCATTACCCTGGCTGGCCCGCGGACCGGATGTGGCAATCTGTTTTACGACCGTGGAACACGTTTCCACGTCGTCGGTCCAGAACGGCTCGCTCTGTTTGCACAGTGCCCGTTGTGTTGTGGAGTTTTCAGTTTAAAAGGAGGTGCGGCCATTGCGGCTCGGCTGAGGCAGAAATTAATCAATCTCCCCGGGTGCGGTTGCGGATTGCTACAGATGTTGCGAAGCGCGTTTGCCGTTGCATTGGGCCAGCTCATTATGTTTCCCAATCAACGACGAGGGCTAATCACTGTGGGCTGCCACGTCGGTCCCGAGGTTAGACCTGGGAAACTTTACCGTCACTGAAACAGGCTTCTTGGGACCACGTTCTTGGTGACTTTTGGTGATTCGAAAGCCTTATTTTGCCCAAAACAATGGGCGCCTAATTGGCAAGCCGGCCGAAGCCCGCGACACCGGTCGCGGGCAGCGAGAGCATAAAACATGCAGCATCGAACCCACAATCGGAACGGATCACCGCGCGTCCATGAATAATGCAACCCGCCCAGCTGCAGTGCATGTTTTATTTAGCATTCTTTAGAAATCCGGAAGACGACAACTGATGCGCCACCGAACTCCGAGTCCTCCGAAACTACTTCCCGACACAACGCCTCCGGCCCCGCGGCGGTGGAATGGATTGCTAAAAGCTTCTGACAGCTGGCACCGGAAGAGTTGCCGCAGTAGTTCGGGATGCCCAGGATCGAAACTATCGGTGGCACAAGTTTCTGGGCGGCATCTTAGGGCCTTTACACCAAACACATCTTAGGGCCCCCGACCGGTTTGCACAGCGCAGGTTAACATTTCTTTTCTCAGCCCGGTCGGTCGGTGCCAAACCTCCATCGTCGGCTTACCATTTTCTCACCTGCTCAAAGTTTTGCCCACCGCTGCACCCAACACGATGGCCTGACGTGTGTGGCTGTGTGTGTTCGTCTGGGAACAGATTGGTGCCACGGTTGGATGCAAATGGGTTTTTGTGGAGAATAAAACTGTTTCACACCGATGCCTCGACGAAACTTGTTCCACACACATCTTGAGAATCCAAACACACCGCCACGGGTCCTAGAGGTGTGCCTCGGCGGGGGGGGCCGTGTGAAAAAGGTCGTGCCAGAAGTTGGGGCGAGATATAAATTTTCTTCAAACAACAACTTTATCGTTACACAAGCAAAGCATCCTTCAGCTCGGGCACGGCTCGACATTCTCGGGTTGTGGCTCCGGGGCTCCTCCCCGGAGAGCCGATCGGCGTCTTCCGCGTCTTCCGACGATTCGATGAAGATTGAACTTTAAAATATGCTCCCTTCTCTGGGGTGACGTGTAGCAGCGTGTCAAAAGGTATCCGTTTTACGATTTTACGGTACACAACCGCTGGTGGCCGGTGGCCACTGCAATCCCTTGATGTTCTTCGGGATTATGGCTTTCCGCCGGGTTCTGCCGAATGCCGAGTCTCCCGGGAAGATCAATGGAAATGGACCGACCCTGGTCAAACACGGAGCACGGTGCAACAGTGCATCCCGATTCTAAGCGCCCCAAACGGGACCACCGAGCACGTGCAAATCCTTTTCTTTGTCTCCGTCGAGCGCAGTCTGGGAAGTGCCACTGAGAAACGTGATAAAATGCAGAAAAATAGTTTTACCATCTTTTATGTTTTGGTGGTTTGCTAAGCTATCAACACTGCACACGGTTCCCGGGTGTTGAGTTCCGGATTAGGCCACGTAATCGGCTCGATTTTTCGCTTCCGGTCCGGGAGAAGATTACGGCACAATACTGGTGTCCGGTGATGGGTGCTTTTGGGCTGTCTGCTTATTCGATTTGCTCTGCGGATTCGCGTGCACTTCGAGTTCTGTAAAGTGTCGTCTGACTTACGTTAATAACCGGGTGCCGGCGACAGGACTTTATCTAACTCTGCATTCCTTCAAATTTCCCCGCTGGCGGAGCTCGGTTGCATTCCGGGAAGCGTAAGTAGCCTAATGCAATGAATTTCATTAGACGGAAACCCAGCGAGAAAGCCGCTGACGCCGGAACCGACGACGTTCCAATTCCATTTTCACGGAAAGTGCTGTCAGGACATTGTAAGGGAAGCTGACAAATTCCAATTACGCTGAAATGTTGGTTCCACAAAAGATTTTCGACCAAATTCATTCATTACCGAATGGACAGGCGCAGACCGCTGGCCGCTGGCCCCTTTTTGGGGCTCCAGACCGGAATCGGATTTCGGTGCGGTGTGGTGGTCTTGTTTTGTGGCAACCGCGCGCCGGTTTGTGCCATTGCCTTTCTGCTCAATTCGCACCGTGCTTTCTTACGAGAGTGGCCTTTTATTTGCTCATGGGTTTTTTTGTTGTTCTAGCTCCGAATGATAATTCAAGACATCGCGACAGTCAAGCGTGGCATGAAATGGAACGGTCTTACCTTGCGATCTTAATTTGTTTTTTAATTTGTTTCCTTCCCGTTTTTTTGCGGTGGAGCTGTCGTGGGTGAATATTTTATGACGAACCGTGCTTCGAACCGACCGTTGTATTAGCGTGACCGTCGTTTATATAGATATTTTAGAAACGTAACGTGCGGAAGAGCGTACTTAATGCTAATACGCAATTTTATACACTCTCCTTCGTCCTTTTAACATTTAAAGTTGAATCATTATTCAAAAGGGCTTTAATGTCCCGCTTCGTATCGGACTTCGGATTCTTCTGCTGCTCTTCGGCCTTACGCCGTTTGCTTCGTTACTTGCGGCCCCCGGGACCTGAGCAAATACACGCGGCGATGCGGCCATGCTACGAAGCCACTCCACCCGTACGTGCCGCCACCATCCGGGCCCGGGGCAGCTAAAATCTTAATTAACCGAAACAACGTCGACGGAAGCATAAAAATCACCTTCAGCAAACCACGGCCGCAGTGGATTTGCGCCGCTCTGTAGAAACTCTTTCTCTGGAAACCATCGACCGGCCGCCCCCCGCCAGTTGGTCCCGGGGTGCTTCGGAAGCTCTTCTGGGTTGAATAAATTAGACGCTACATTTACCTACACTCACGGATTCGCTGCGGCGAACTCGGCTGGTCTTTGCTCGTGCTCCCCTCTCACATCCGGCCATTTCAGCGCTAGATCCCACGGCTCCGTGTCCATCACAATGCGGTCGACTTTCCATTTCCGGTTCCGTGAGGGACGTGAGGTCGCTTCCGGGCCACCACTCGCTTGACCTCGACGGCACGGGAGCTACTTGAGGTTGACGCTTGTTGAGCCTGGTCTATGGAGCCTGGACCTGGAAGATCCATGTGGAGGCTGGTAAAAACCCGTTCCAGCTTAGCCGCGTGGTGGCCGTGCCGTGAGACGATCGGGAGATTACTGATGGGTCAATGGGCCGAAGCGAAGTTCCGCTTCCAAGTCGTTAACCTTCACCGGAACGGGATCCTCTCCGAGCGCCAGGCAGGCCTACGGTACGCTTTTATGTTGGCCGCTCACAGCTCGCCACCCGGCCAGGTACGCCACCACCACCACCGGAGGATGCGAAAACCGCAGCGACTTCTTGGTGAATAATAACTCATAGTCGAGTAACCTTGAAGACAGTGCGCTCGCCTGAACGCCGGAACTCGCAGGAGGGCGGCCCGGTTGGATGCCAACACGCGGTCTGGCAGACGGTTTATGTTAATCGGGTCGAGTCTGAGCGGCACAGTCGAGTGGGTAGAGATAAAGCGTGTCCGTTCCGTGCCGTGGGCGGTCGTCCATGCGTGAGAACGAAATGGAAATCCTCCGGGTCTCTGGGCCGGGCGTGGGCCGGGCGTGTGGGCCGGCCGCGCTAGGGTGGAGAGTTTTTCCTTCCCCGAAATTGGTCTCAACGCTCGGTTCGCAGGATTTAGAGCTTCTTCACACTTTCCACCCCCCTCGCACCGATTGGTTTGCCATTCGTTATTTGTTAATGGGTTTGAATGTTTTGGGACGAGCGTGCTAATCGAGCGTGTTATTGGCCACGGGTCCATCCTCATGATGGTGATGATGATGGTGATGGGAAGGACCTTCATCGTGCTTTGATTAATTTGTGCCTTCAGAGTATGACGGCACAATAAAACGATAAATTTATGCCGATTAATTAAAAGTCGTCCTTTTTTCTATTTGGTCGTCGTTGATTGATGAACTGATCGCTGATGCGAATATGAATTCAATCACTACAAACAACGAATCTTTGGCAGGATGAGTGCACTTAATCAACCCGTTCTCTTACAGTCACTTACTTGTGTAATTTAAAAGTAAAGATCTCGTGTCCAACGGGATGTCCAAAGAGATGGCAGCTCCAAATAACATTTCATCAAATCAATGTTGTATCCAACATCTCTATCAATAGCAGAATTGATGTCGCTCATGGAGCATCGCAAATGTGCCAGTGTAATGTTGGCGCAAAATATACAGCAAAAAGAAACAGGAAACCATTGCCCAGTCCGAACAACAAATAGTGAAAAGCGGATTATCTAAATTAAGGCGTAACTCTATCAGCTCCCTTAAAATGCGAAAGCACCAGGTACGTTCTTCAGGTGTGGCACGCCTTTCTGGGGGCCCTTGCCACAAAACATTCCCGGAACAGGTTTAATTCGGAAGCGAGAGCAAAGCAGAAAGATTACACATCAACACACGCGGATCGGGAAGCACCGCTCCGGGCACTCCAGGGTCCGGGTCACAGCGAACGGTACACAGCAACATTGCAGCCGGACCCGACACCCGAGCACAGCCCATCGTTCATTCGTCTAATCCGCCCGGAGTTTCAAATCTTACCCGACGTAATTCATTAGATAAGGCACCGTCGCCGGAGGCCGCTCCCAGGGCTCGGAGTAAGTCCTTTTCTTGCCGCTCTCACTGTTTCTTTGTTTCTCTTTTACGATCGCGCGCGGATTCCGAATCCGCGCGCGGAACGAACGGTTTCGTTTATATTATGCACCGCATTAGCGGACGCTCCGGGCTCCGGGTTGTAGACCATTAACGGCTCGGACAACGGCTAATCTCATGTAGTACAAATTATATCTTCCACGTCCAGCAGCAGCAGCAGCAGTACCTCGGGGGTCCGCGGCTAAGTAGCAGCTCATTCAGCGATGTTTTCGTCCGGAAACCTCTCCCTATCGAGCGCCCAAACAGTAGCGGGGCCACATACACTTGCGCCATTTGTTTGCGGTGAAGAGGAGCCAGGATCTTTCGCCAAATCATTTATCATGTGACTTCCGCCGGGGGCTGGGAGGACGCCGGAGGGTTGGCCGTAGTTCGAGTTCGTGCAGATAAGATGGTGGTCCTGCGCCACCCAAGAAGTTCGTTAAAAAGTGAGCAAAAATGAAGTCCCGACCGGCCGGCCAGGCGGTTATCGCGCCGGCGGCGGTGCCCCCGTTACGGTGGCGGGCCCCACACACACACATCCGGTGGTGGTTGGATGTCGTTACGCGAGCGGACCACTAGATGGGACGTGACAGGGAAGAATGGGAAAATAAAAACCCTCCACACCGCACATAATTCGTTTCCCGCGCAATTCGGGAGCCGGCACCGGCAGCGCTACGATTCGCCAAAGAACGGTGACGCCATCGCCGAAAGGAGGTCGAAAGGAGCGTGGCACAAAAACCGAATCCTCATCCTTGCCGCTCGGCACTCCCTCTGTGTGTGTGTGTGTGTGTGAGCTACGTGTGGGAAAAAGTGCGCGCGAAAGCAACTACAATGCAGGCAATAGTAACCGCACCGCTACGACGAGCCCGGGAAACGGGGAATTAAATCGCATCAGTTTAATGGGATTGGATCGTTCGGGGCGGCCGGCGAGACGTCGGGCGTCGGGCGCGTCGGAGCGTATTTCGCTGAAATACTAAATCCGCACTCGAATGGGGTGGCCGGTCGTTTGCTGGTGGCGGTGGTGAGTGCCATTGCACGTTCCGCCGGGTTGAGCCAACGAAGGGCGATATTATGGGGAAGCAACAATTGTTGCACGGCGCCTGCCCGTCCTGCCGCCCGTCCGAGTATGTGTCAATAGCTCCGCCGGCTGTTCTAAGCTCCTGGCAGTTGTTCCCACCCTGCTTCCGTTCAGCATATCCGTCGGCCACCGACAACAGGTAGCCACCGGTGTGCCACCAGACGGGTGCGATTTCGATGCAATCGCCAGAAAAATCATAATCCTATAATGTGGCCCGTTTTATGATCTTTTAAATCTTCTGTGTGTGGCCACGCCAATTGTTGCGGTCCCGGCTGTTAAAGTGAACGAAGTCGACGGAGATTGCTATCGTGCGAAACTCACCACAAAAACAGGCCGGTAAGTTAGGGTCACGACGTAAATACAAATAAACTGTTGTGCGAAGCCAGTCCAGTAGTGGAAGTAGTTATCGAAAGTATTTATGGTCCCAGTTTTTCGACACAATAACAAACCATGCGCTATCGCGTCGAAATCCGTCCCGCCCGGGGGGTCGGACCCGGTCGGCTGATTAAATCGTGGAGAAAAATCGCTGTTGTTTTCGCTGCCAATTCGATGCTCCTTTTACTAGGGGTGTGCATTGAGAATCGGAATGTTAAAAAGATGGCTGTACCTGGCGATTGGGACTTCCCAGTTTTGCTGCTCATTCATCATTTCCTTGTTTTGACATCAGGTAAATGATTTCAGGTCGAAAAAAAAAATATTTCGGTTTGCAACCCATCTTTAAAAGGGTTAAACTAAGTCAACTTTTGTCCCTGAAAATGACGTTTCGCGGGGATTATTATTTTTCTGCCCCTGTCGAAGAAAACTGCTTCGGAATTGCACCAAATGCTTGTCGGGACTTGTGTTTGGAAGATCGCAGTGCTTTGACTGGTTTAAAAAACTTAAAAATGGCGATTTTGACTTAACAAAAAAAAGCGTCGAAGGACTCCAAAAAACGGACTTTCTGATGGGACAGAAAGGTGTGGTGTTTCACAAGCTCCTAAAACCTGATGGAAACGTTAATTCCGATCGCTACTGACAACAAATGATCAATTTGAACCATGCATTGATCGAAAAACGACCAAAATGCAATTCTAGTGGGTTCCAATGGGGGCGCCTGGTGGCCCGTGGAATCAAGCACCAGGCACCCAAAAAACAAAACTGTTTGAGGATACTATCAAATCACTTGGATGGGAGCTGCTATCCCTCCCCGCGTTATTCACCAGACTTGGTTCTTTCCGAATATCATTCATTTCCATCGATGGGACACGTATTGGCTGAGCAGCCCTTCGTTTTTCTACGAGAAAGTCGAAAAGGGATGACTAATTAGTTTACTTAAAAAATCAAAGAATTCTTTCTCTGGAAATCCATGATTTAGCAGAGAGATAGGAGAAATGTATAGCTAGCGATGACACATACTTTGAACAATGTAGAAAATCGCATTCAAATTTTATAAACATTTTTGTGTGTGAAAAAATTCCGATTCTCAATGCACACCCCTAGTATGTGCGTGGAGCCAGCTTTTTTAAAAGTAGTAGCCTTTGTTTGCCAACTTTTGCCAGCAAACGACTTGTTTGGTTCGATTTGATGCTCCTTTGTGGGTCTTCTTGGACCTTCTCGGATCTTTCCCGGATCTTTCTAGCTCCGCAAAAGTCAAGCTCATCGAGCTCAGCAACAGCTCAATCGGGCCAAAGTTTGGCCTTGGAATCGAATGCAACCGCTCACCGACCACCGGCTCTGTGGATGTGGATTGTTTTACCGGCTCACCGGGTTCGTGGCAAATTTTCTACATTCTTCGCCGCGGCCTTCGCCTCCCCTTGCCCGTCCCGAGCACGTGTCGTGTGTCACTTTCCGATCTTTTTTGCGTATTCATTGCTCAAGTCCTTGCCGCAAGGAATGTCGCCAGTGGCGGTCCCGCACGTCGGCGCGTCAGACGCCACGCCAGCGAATCAACTCAATCAAGCCACAAGGGGGGATCGCAGGACGGGAGGCGCACCGGGGGACGGTCGATAAAATGATGATGAGTTCATAAAGCATTATCGATGTTCGGCATCGGCATCAGGAGCGTAATTTTTTGCCGCTCCTCACAGACCGCGTGTGTGCCGCGGAGGAGCCACCTGTTCCGTCGGAATGCATCGCAGGCTCGGGGCTCGCCGTGGGACGGGTTTTTCCGTTCCCCCGCCTTCGGGCTTCCGGTGGCGACGGCCGTGCCAAAGGCGGCAACCGTCGGCACGCCACACACGCTGGGCCGCCTTCCAGTTTCGGGCGTCCGCAATGATGATGGCGTCGCCGAAGGGAGTTATGACGGCCCTGGCTGGCGCAAGGAGCAATTTATGTTCCTCCAGGGCCAGACCGAGCGCCAGCCGGGCTCGATGATTCCATTTAAAACAAGAAGAAAGGATTCACGCTCAAGCTGGTGCTTGTTAGCTCTGGGCCAGAGATCTGGGCCGACGACGGCGCTGATGCTGATGATGATGATCGAGGAATGCTTTCGGTATGCGGCAGCGGCGTTAGAATGCGGTTGCGGAAGGGATTCGGACCATGGCGGGGGGGTGCCGAAATGAACACGTACACCAAATGGAACGCAGAAAGGACTTTCGACGGCGGCGACGGCCGGGGCGCTTGGGGTTGGAATTTTCCGACAAAGCCAAAGGTTGAGCGAATGCGTGGCGCTGAGAGCTGTAGGTGCTGAAAATCATGTGGATTGTCAGAAACATTCGTCAAAATTTCACTTTCACTATCTTTGCCGACAACTAAACGCCGCGGCGTTGGCCGTGGTAGGGATGGGTTCCAAAAGAAAAGGACGCTACCGTAGTGTCCGTGAGTGAGTGGGATGTATAAACAGACTTTGAGTGGATGAATGCAGCAGCTTAGCGTAGGTGTTGCTTCTAACTTTAAAGTTCTCGTTTCTTTGAAGGATACGATAAGCTCCCTTCTTCGTCCGAACTGAAGTGCTTCTTGGTAGATTGAGTGCTTGAAAGGTGCAGTGTGTTTTGAGTTGGAATTAGCCAACTAACACCAGACACACTTTTCGAAAGTGCGTAGTACCGAAGCCGAGATGCGATAGTGTCACTGGTTCGCGCGTTGAGTTGTGTCCATTATTTATGGGTCCGAGGACTCCGAGTCCGAGATCAATCATAATTACATTCGCCACCGACAAACGGGGCGCCTCTCTAAAATGGTCATCGTGGGCAAATGCTTCTGATTTCCCAGAGGTCCACCGTCCCCGGCTCGAAAGGCTTGTCCATGGCCATGGTTGGATTTATTAAAATTTACACTTCATTAATACTTACGACCGCTTATAAATGATGGAAATATCTCTACGAACGAACCCGGCACGCCCAATTGGAACGTTTCGAAGCTGCGGACCCGGGGGCCACCGAAGCCGACCGACCGACCGACGATGACCACGTAGATCAAGACTGGCAGCGAGACTGTCTTCCAAGGACATTAGAAGGGACCTAAATGGGATGCTTGAGTTGCAAACGGAATCCCTCAGGTGCCCGAGCGATTTGCATGAATTTATGAACTATGAATTTATACGATCTTTCGATTCGCCTGTTTTATGAATATAAACTGCATCGTCTGTAGCGAGGGTCGCCAAAAGGGTGCCAGGCCGGGCCGGGATGATGGTAACGGGGCCCGTTCCGACTACCTTGCCCGATCCCTTCCCCTGCATCATCGGAATTAACAGCCCGTGGTCAGCCGGTGGTTTGCAGGTTGGTAGCAGATTCCACCGTGCATTTCTAGCATCGTTACGATTACGAAAGAGCTATTGATGAGCCACTTGATCTAACATCTGGTCCTATGCTCTGGGTCCTACAAACAAGCGGTGGATTGAGGAGGTCCTGCGTGATGAGGTGATAAATTGTCAGTTACTTTCGAACCGTGTCCAATCAAGCTCCTTCGGTTCACGGTGTACGGTGGCTGGTATCTTCAAACGATTTGAGTCCCATAATAGAAAATATTGATTACAAATATATTACAACCGGCTATGTTACAAGAATTGACACGTACACATATAAAGTACACCGTAGGCACTCCGTGTGCGGCTTTTGACCTGCTTCATTTGCCTTATGTAAGAGGTCCCAACGATCCTTTTGAACTTTCTCGTCTTTGGGAAGAATTTTGCGGTAATTGATTCATATTTATGCTTCAGCCTGGAGAAGCTTTCGGATAGAACAATGTAATGATAAATGGAACGTAGAACGTCCATCCACTGAAGGCGGTGACAGCAGTGCGCAGTTTGCCCAAACAGCTGTCCTTGCTCTCAAAGCCTCTGTCTCTCTCTGTCTCGGATGTAGGCCGTGAGCGTTGCTTTCCGGTTTTGTAGTGAGGTTTTACTTTTGCGCATTGTAATTAGTTACTCCCCGTTCGTGAGCGCGACGCTGTAGAGAAAACTAAAGAGAAGAACCGTTAGGGTGGCATACTTTAAGGGCTGAATCCGGTTACGATCAACGTTCTGTCGTCAGCGTTAGCCTGTGGGCTCAAACATCGAGCGTTAGATGGTGGGAATTATTCCACTTCCCAGGCCTGGTGGTGTCACTGGCAGCAGCTGTTGTGCGGGAAGCCGGAAAAACTAAGGCTTGTTAGCCATCAGACATGATGCAACTGAAATTTTGAGTGAACAGCCAAAAGTAGGTTATTGTCTTATCAAGCATTAAAAACGTTACGTGGAGTAGCAAATTATTAGTGAGCAGTGAGCAAATTATTATTAGCAAATAATATTTAATTTACAATGGCACCCTTTATGTGCTGGCAGTAATTTGATGCCTAGTAGACTTCCGGCTGTAACAAGACCCTTTGCCGGATTGGCGGAACATTTGATGGGTTTCGTTTCGTCCGACATTTCGCCATTCTTTCGTTTTGAATATGGCTTGGAAACATTTCAATTTGTGCGGACGAACACGGTTAAATTGCAATCTTTCACGACATTTAATAAATTGTTTCCCGGCGCTGGGTGCGGGATTAACCATCGGTTGGCGTTGTACCTTGGCGCTTTAATTGCCCATTACACGCGGACGCACGGGGCCCTTAATGAGAGTTTTGCTCAGCCCGTTACCGGGGCTTTCTCTGTAAGGTTTGAACGGTGGCCGTGTCGATCCGGACGCTCTGACACCTGCGATCATCGGTCCGGGCACATTTGCCCGGGCCGGCCCGACATAATCCTTCGAAATGGCCGATGCGCATCAGCGCATTCAAAACCCCTCATCGACCGTAACGGGAAGTTAATCTTTATTGTCATTCGAAGGTTTGTGTTTGTTCTTCTTTCGGGGTTTTCTTTTCTCGTTTCCGGTTCCGTTCCGTGCCGAGCAAAAACAATTGACGAAGGGTCATGGCGAGGCGCACCTTTTTGGGCAATAACGACGGGCGAGTAGTGTGTCAGGAGACGACAGGCGAAAAACACTCAAACATGTAGAGAGAGAGCGTTCATTAGAATTTATCTCCGAAGGAAGCCGAAGGAGAGGGACACGGCCTCCGATCCGGCTAATGATTTTGTTCCGGAGCCCCCGGGTCGGGTTTTGTGGTCATAATTTAATGCAACCCTTGCTTCGTTCTCGCACACATACTTTCGTCTCACTCTCCCCCTGGTCCTCTCACTCTATCTCTTTCTTTCTCTGTGGGTCTCAAGAGACACTCATCGGATTCAATTAACAGATCGTTTTGGGCCGGCGCCGGCCGGGGCGTGAATCTTTCTGGCCCGAGCGATCCCTCGAAGGCGAAATAAAAATATGTCACAAAGGGTTTAATGACAAAGCCGGAGGCTGGCCACTGGTAAGAAACC
Organism: Anopheles cruzii; assembly: GCF_943734635.1. Lineage (NCBI taxonomy): Eukaryota > Metazoa > Arthropoda > Insecta > Diptera > Culicidae > Anopheles > Anopheles cruzii. The sequence continues at coordinate 11,614,028 of NC_069145.1, forward strand.
CGGATTAATAGGACCTTCGGAACTCCGGTGCAGCGGACCAATGGGCCTCACCGGTGCCGCAAGCCATTAGCAGGCGGCGAGAAAATCACGAAGTACCGTAGCGTAATCTAGCGTGATGCTGACGGCCGGCTCCGTGTCGGCTTTGTCGCACGGTTTACGATATGTCCGGCGCTGGCCGTGCGCTGGCCGTGCGCTGGCCGTTCGGAACCGGTTCGATCCACCACCAGACGGGGTCGTCCGGAAGGACAAGTTTTCAGTCACGTAACGCTACGCGACACTGATGACGCTTCTACGCGACAGCGACTCACGCGTAGGCGAAGGCTTGACGGCGAAGGACAACAAGCGCGACAACCGATGGCCCCAATGGGAGCATACCGCCCTGCGAGCCTCGCCCGTGTTTTGTACCTCCAAGGAACCAAGGTTTCAAATCTCTGGCCCCGAAAAATCCTGCCCAGCACGAACCGTCCGATGGCACGGGCGCGTCTAGCAGTGGACAATAAAATTATGGTCCCCGACATCTCGGCTGTCTGTGTGTGTGTGTGTGTGTGTCGTGGATCAGCCTTCCGCTTGTCTCCTGGAACCTGAACGTCTGGGTCGCTCGCGGGCACACTCTGACATGGTCACCGAACGAAAACAAAACCGGTGTCAGGAATTGGTCCGTAGGGGAAAAAGGTGGACGTAAAACATCGGACCCCTGAGCGGGCATCGGAAGCATCATCATTACGGAGGCGGTGCATGGTTATGACGCCGACCGACCGACCGACCCGGCCCCGGGTCCGCCGGGTGAACCGGAAACAAAAAATCACATTTGCCAAAAAACTTTTGCCATGGCAGGTAGCGGGGACTGGCATCAGAATGGACGCCATTTACACGGTCCGAATGTTGACCGAATCGCGGGAGGGGGCGAGTTAGGGGACCGACAAAATGGCGCTCCCGGGCGCGTGCGAATGGCCCCCCGGGGGGGAACAATAACGTCGGGACGGACGACTTTTCTCGCGGTTCGCCCGGAGCGGCGTTGATGGTCCTGGTGCTGTTGCCTTACTTAATTATTTCCCCCGGAATAAAAACGTATCAACTCGTGGGTAACGGCGTTGGATCGAACAATATGGACCTGAAACACGTCTTCGTCGTCGAGCTCGAGCTAATACCACCCGCGGGGTGTCGGGATATTTTGAGGGACAGACCGTACGGTTAACGGCTCATTTCTGCCACAAGACTTCTCGATCGAAGATTTCGGCAAATTCGGCAACCATAAAGCCTCGGAAACCCCCTTGTTCCAACACTTGGATTCGGGAATGCCGTTTCGGGAACCCCGATTTGTACCCCGCTATGGTCTAGGTGAGCATATTTTTACGTGTCATAAAAAAAGGGATGAAAATTACGGTGCAAAATGGTCCAAAAATGGTTGCAAATGCGCTGCGGGATCGATCGGCTTGTTTTATTGATCCAATAAAACATTTATTATCACGACGCTTGGCGATTGGCCACGCAATCGGCACGTTACCTGAATGAACCCATTCACGGTATGTTAAATTTTATTGGCAGCGTAGAAGCGAACCGATCGGAATCGGCGTTCATTCTTCTCCGCATTACTTTATGCTCAATTAGCTTCCAGTTTGAAACTTTGTCAATCTGAAATGGCACCCCATCATATCACGCGCCCAAAGCGATACCGATGCCGATTCACGTCAAACAATCGGCAATCGAAACAACGGAAGAGCAATCCAATTTGCATTCCGCCGTGGTTCTCCCGCTCCACGGGGCACCCAGGGGCTCTTCCTGAATGTTAAACGATGCTCTTTACCGAGACCGCAGACCGAGTGCAGTGCAGTCGATGATGAACGTTATAGCTCGAACCGAGCCACCTTTCCGAGTGATCCGTGCGCTTGATTACGTCCTTTAATAAAAATCTCGCATAAATCACGCGGCGGCCGCTTGTTTGCTGCCCGCCCGCTGATGTGCATAATTTATGGGAAAACTTTCACCGACCGGGTTCCGGCCGATACACTGTTCCGGCAAATAATTCGGCCACTTCGTTGTTTCGTTTGCCACGCTTCATTACCGGCAAGCGGCACGTTGGTTAATTTTTCCTTCCACTCCTTCCGTTGCAAAGTTGAGCCGCCACCGAATGAGCCACAAATTGAACGGCAGCAACACAGTGTACCGAAGCGGGCTCAACAGGCGAGTGGGGAAGAGAAAAAAAGAGCGGAACCGAGCAAAACATGCAGCAGGCCCAAGGAGAACTTTTCCGGCCGGCACGGACGAAATGCTATCGAACACGGGCCACAGGAAGTTTTGTTGTGGTTCGTTTCAGTGCACCCGCACGCCCACGTGCGAGAGCATGAATCATAATTTTTCGAGCAAGTGAGTGACTTTTCTTATACCCTACGCGTCAAACGGCGGTCTCGGTGGTCTTAGTACCGAGTACATATTCCGGAACTTCCCGGGGAAACCGGTCAGGGCACCAGGGCGAAGAGGTGGTTTACGTCATACAACAATTCTAGTATCGATCTTTCTAAAATAGACTGTAACAAGGATCTTTCTGAAAGTGTTCCAACTAATCCCGTCGCAATTAGACTGTCGTCTCCATTGTGTGCTCAAATCCGATCCATCCGAAGGAACTGCATCCGTGTTTGGAGTTCGGCAGTGCCGTTGAGGGCCCGCGGCTTTTAGGACTAAGACCCCCGTCAGGCGCAACCGGCCACACGATAAAGTTCACTGGCGCACGTGTTCCGTTCGTTGGCAGATACAACAAATTATAATCAAATTATGATTGGCTTCTTCATTAGAATTATGCATTTATGCAGCGGGCGAGTAGGCGGGATTGAAGGGACGCCGGATGTCGTCGGGTGGGCCGGGTTATCCAATTATGCGATTTGACCGGCGCGATGAGTGCTGCGTTTAGGGCGTTCTGTTTCGGGAGCGGTTTGCAAATTAGATGGCCACCGGGAATTGGCGGAATTGGCATTTGTCATTTCGCTTCAAGCGTGATATCTGTACAGTGTCGTGCGGCTGTTGTTGGCAGGTTTGTTACCGCGAGGTACTCGGTGCCGTTTTATTACTTGTCTCCTGTGTCAGTGGGGCTCCTGGCGCTGCAGAACTGTAGGCCCCCGAACGAGTCGTGGCCCAGCTTTGGTTTGCTTGAATGAATGACCATTGGGTCGATGCGTCCACCTTGGACTCTGGACCTTGGTGTCCTGCCTGAGGGTAGTAAATTCGTTTGCTCTCTAAATATTTCTTTTCGTTACAAAAACTTCTCATCAGAACGTCCGAAATACCATTCATTAAATGAAACATGAAACGTGCCGTAATTAATGCCCGTCGCTATGCCGAGCAAATCGTTGCACATAAGCTGCTTAGGAATTACGGGCCAAACAAAGGTACTTGGCAAGGCTCCGAAAATGAGTACTTATCGTCAGCGTGAGGAAGCAGTTGGGTCCATCTTCCTGTATAATGAGCGCTACAAACAACACGTGTTCCCGAGCCGTAATCCACGTCTTAATCTGTGCCTTCTTTGCATTCAAGTAGATTACCTACACAGAGAGCTATTTTGAGCGGCTCCGGCTATCGGAACTTGCACTTTGGTTAGTATCATGACAAAGTCCCACTCACCAAAACAAAAAAAACCCTGTTTTATGCGCTAAGAGAAAATCATTCTGGGCCGGCTCGATATAAAAGCATTTTCGCACACGGCACAGCAAGGAAGCGGGTTTCTCACGCGCCGCTATTGGAATGGATTACTGAAAAGGGGTTTATGTGCCCGTGCCGGGGCGGCAAGTTCAATAGTAACAACTATCCTTGCGCTAATGACGGGAAACGGTACCGTTTTCCCGTCGGCCACGGTGAACCACGGTAGTCGCTGAAAGGCCCCGAAGAGCACTTGTGATAATTAAAGAGTCGCCCCGAGTGGCAGACACAGAGCGCCGAAGGGTCGCGTGGATGCTTTTGGCTACGGTCCAAGCCGGTCCACCCGGCTCGTCAAGCGTTGAAAGAGTGCTCGTCCGGGATGCTTTATGCTTCCTGTTTCCGCCCAAAGGGGGCCGGTGGCACCCAGGGCAGTGAGCTCACCGTCACCGGATGGCCCGGCCCGGTGCTTGCTGGGCCGATCGCCGAGATCGAAATCAAAACCCATCGTTGCACACGCTGGTGCTGGGAAATTATTGGCCATGGCCGGGACACAGAAATTACACAGATCGACCCAGAGCTCCAGGCGTGGTGTATAATTGAAGCTGTTAATTATATTTGCTGGCTGCGGGCGCAGGCACCCGGGGACTGGGAGTTTTCTGCGGGGACGTGGCTACGGACGCCATTACGAAGACGCGCCATTGATAACTGTGGCAATAAAGTGTCCGGTTTCGCAGTGCGAGGAATCGGTGCGCGTGTAACGGCACATGTATCATCGATGATTTTAAATGGATTTTATTTGTTTTTTACTCTTCTTTACTGCGAGACTTAATGATGATGCCACGCGCACTCCTTGTAATGGGAGTCAACATTGTTGCCGGCTGTAATTTATTGTCAACATTTTATCCCATTCGAGAACACACAGCCACACGGCTAACGCCACTGGAATCGCTCGGTTCAGCAGTGGTCGCGGCCCGCCGTCGGATGTAATTCACTTTCAGCGTAATGGATTTGAGATGACAGTACTTTTATTTCGGCAACGGTTTTTGGCAACGGCACCGTAGCGAACTAGCAGTTTCGGATGATTTCATTAACACAACATGATTCGGCAACATTAATCATTAATTTACATCCATCAGCAGAATGTGCGTGAATTATTTATTCACATCGCGCAGCAAGACAAACAAATCTCTGCCCGTGCCGCTATATGAGTGAGTACCGGTGGCTACATAATTCATTCGCCCTGCACCGGGCCATCTCCGGGCATCAAAGGCTGGCCCGGCCATGTCTCAGGCATGCAGCGATTGGATTATGTAACGGACGGTGAACACGGTTTCCGGCAAAATATTTGTCTCGCCAACCGGAAGCTCACCGCCGCCACCCGTCCGTTATTTTAGGTAATTCACTGTCGTTTCCATAAGTGTATCGCCGGTGCGCTCGGAATGAGGTATCATTACAAACACGGGGCTAGCCAAACACCCGGAATGGCCGGTCCCTAGCGAGGCTGGGCAAGCGACACAGTGGCACAGTAAAGAATTCTAGTAGACGCGGTGAGTAACTGGTGAGCCAGTGAGATGAGTGCACTCACGCTGTTGTTCTCGGTTAGCGCCGTAGGCTCGCGTGAGCGGGCTCACGTTCGTGAGGCTGAGATGAGCTTTCGCCCGAACGCTGCACGACACCGGCGTGCCGTTCGCCGAAGCCTCCGTCGTGTCGGGCCGATGCTTTCGGATGCTGGGAGCTGTACGACCCGGCGGATGCTGCTCTGGAGCCACCACACAGCTTGCCGTGCGAAGCGTCAGTTCTTCGAGATCCGTTCGACAGGCCGGACGCGCGGTTTTCCCTCGGACAGCGAATCGGTGCGGTGTTCGCACTCAGAGGCGACTGACTGCTGTGGTGTGAGTTGAGCTTGGCAACAAGCTTCGCGGTTGTTCTTTTTTCGTCCTCGCAGTTTTGCGCCTACTTGCGCCTTGCCATCGTTACGCGTTGCCGATCGCAACAGGCTGAGCATCGAGCGAGCGAGCGAGTGAGAGAGCGAGCGAGTGAGTGCGAAAGTGAGACCGTAGAGTGAGAGTAGCCCGGGCAAGTGGGCTGCTGCTGCTGCTGCTGTGCCGCCCGGCCCGCCGTGCGTACGCGCCGCGGCCAAGTGTTTGCGTGCGTGCGCGTGTTTGTGTGGGTTGCAGCAGGGGGGTGCCCGGGATCCTTTTCGGTGGTGTGCGAGAACACGTGCGTGAACGAAAGTTTGACGTTCGGCGGTTGTTTTTGTTTCACTCTCTTTGGCGACTGTGTTTGCAATTACTTACAGCCCCGCAGGTGCGTTGGTGGTGGCCTTTGCAGGCCCACGACAAAGTACAAGTGCTGGCCGCTGCCGTTTCTCCGAAAGCCCGTGACTTTGGTATTGCGAAGCGGCAAAGGTGTTTTCCCCGGTTTTATTTTAGCATTCCCGGCCTACAAAACGCTTTTGTTACGCGAATCTCTCGGTGTGTAGACGCGAAAGTTATTGCGCAAGCTATCTGGAACAAGATTACGGAGCGCTAAACAGGTTCATTGATGCTTGATTGCAAAGAAGTCCGTTGGCGGCCCTGGCCTGTAAACTACCCTCCTGATAAAGAGTGATAAAAGGAACTCGATTCAATCAGCGGTCCCGAAGTGTCACTAAACGGAACGAGTTGGCAGACGAGCTCGAAACGACACCCAACTATCGCCACCATTGGCCCATTACGGACTACCGATACGTGAAAACGGAAAATGGATTGAATCAGCGCTGGCCGGCCGGCCGAGATTCTCCGCCATTTCTTTGCGACGCCGGTAGGACACTATCCCATTACTTATATTCCCTTTCTACGCGGCTGCATAATCGATTTTTCGTCCCAAGTTCGTGTGCGGGAGCGCAGATTGATTTGATTCGTTTTACTATCTGTGGCCGTCTTTACGATTCTCGGTTGCTGGATTTGCAAAATCGGAAGGGCAAGAAAGCAAAAAAAAAACGAAGCTACGACGATACCGAAAAGTTCTTCCACCCGGGAATCAATTCCAAGTCCCATGGCCGTAGTGTGTTCAGTCGAGCGTACCGAGCGATGGAGAGGTTTAAAATTGATTTAGTAATTCAACCGCCTTCGGCAGACGGTCCGCCGCCTGGAGCGACGGCCGATGACGGTGTGTGAGCCTGAATGTGCGCCTCTTACGATCGGGCCGGATGTGACGATATTTGACATCATTTCCATTCGTTTCCATGTGACTGCGCCCCGGAGCCAGCTGTTTGTTACGTTCAAAGCCAGCACCAGCGGTGATATGTTTTGTTAGTGTTTCCTTATTCATTCAGTTTACTCATAAAACCTCGGTGCGAGGAATCTCCGCGTGGCGTGGTATTTGGTCGCTTGTTTGAGTTTGGTAATTACGGTACCGGAGTCGGTACCAGTGTGCCCCGGGAGCTGCGGGTTGGCGTAATGAATCGAAAATAATGATACACCATGTGCCGATTGGGCAAAAACTGGTGGAACTGGTAGCTCGTCACCTGCGAAACATTTGCCTCCGCTTCCACCGCATCCTTCGCATCGACTCAACCACCAGCCACCAGGCGGCTCCATTTACGCCTACGGATGGCCGCCGCCATCCGTTCGCTGCCACACCGTACGCAAACCGCCCGGGGGCGGTGCAAAATGAAATTAAATTGCTCCTTTTCCCACCCGAAGGCTATCGTTAACGAATTTTCCGTTGGCGGCACCACGACACTCGAGGCCGGGGCCCGGAGCGCACCGTTCCCGGAAGATGGTGATGGAATGTTTCGAATGAGCTGAATTTGTAACGAAGCTCGTCGAAGTCGAATTAATTTGTTTTCATTATATAAAAATAAATTACTTGCAGTCTTGTAAACATCCGGGGGCCCAACACGCTTTCCAGATGCCCGCTTTTGTCCAACGAGGGGTGGAACATTAATCATGTTTTGACCAGTTTGTCGACCGTCGTCGTCGTGTCGAGATGTGTGTGTGGGAATGGGTCGAATCGCGTCGTTTCATTTGCATACACCACTCATCTACTCTGCACCCTACGAAGCCGGAGTGGACTGGCTACCGGTGCGTGAGTGAGGAGTTGGATCCCATCGACCAATTTCCATTTTGATCCTGAAACACCACCCTTATAACGGCCCTCTCGGGCACCTGTGTTTTTTTTTTTGGCCGACCGAAACCAATAGAAGCACCGGCACCGAAATGGGCGTCCCGAAGCTGAAGTGACCATTTGGAAAGCCCCTTTTGCCCCGGGGGACGAGATTAGAAGTAGTGCGGCGCTTTTGATTTGTCCCTTTGTTTGTCCCTTCCGTTAAGCTCCCGCAAAATATGCCGGGCTTATGGCAATTTTACGGCACATTTTACGCCGAAAAGCGACCGACAGAAAGGAGCAGTACTGGGCCGGTCTCTTACCATATCGGCCTGCCGACGAACTTCCCGCCGACAGCTGGCCGTCGAAGCGTCGAGACTCCTTCCTGTGCGGTACGATCGCAGATTGTAATTTATTGCCGACGCAGATGACTCATTGTGCGGGGTGGGGTTTGTGCTAGGATTGCCGTGCCATTCTCATGGAAATGTAATTAAATTAATATCCTTGGCGGTGTCGGCTTGGGGCATTGCAATGCCATTCCATGCCGACCGGAGAAAGTTGTGCCAGATTTATATTCTCACCTTTCGTCACCGGGCGCGCACACCGGAGCTGGCCCTACGGCGGTGCAAGCGCAAACCGCAATGAGAATTTTACAATTCAATGGTAAAAACGGGTTTCGTCCGGACCATTGTGCTGGGGGCTGTCGGTGCGAGGGGAATGCTTTTCCGGGAGCTTCGTCGGACCAGAAGTGAATAGACTGCAATTAACCAAGACGAAGCCAGGGTTTGGTAGCCCACTGACTTGCCAGTGAAACGTGCCAAATCCTTGCGCGGTTATCCTTTTGCGAGCGATTCGAAACTTTTAATGGCCATCGCCGAAAGAAGCGCAATTGAACGCAATTGATTGACTCCATTCCATTTTGGTGTAACGGATTTACGTTGAATGCCGTTGCGTTGTGTACAATTAGCGTTGTGTTTCGAGTTTTACTTCTCCTGATTCGGTTACATAATTTCCTGTAGTAATGATGAATAAACAAAAACTGTAGCAAACCCACCACCAGCGAACCATAAACAACGCTAAACCGTACACAGATAAACCCACGACGACTTTGCGACGGGCACATTTGGCCCTCGGTCCGTTATCGCACCGGACAGGAAATTAGCCACCCCGTTTGGTTCGGGCCTTCGCCCCTTTTCGGGCAGCCCCGGAAAGCAACGGAACGGACGGAACAAAGAAGGGATCACCGGGGCATTTAATTGTGCCATAATGTTGCACCTAATCCGCCCCGTTTGTTCCTTCCGATGAAAAATGGCTGGTCACTAGTTTGTGCGCCATTTGTATCCATCATTCACACCCTCGGCCCATTCGATGGGCTCTGGTCCGGAACGGACGATGGAACAAAAACTGCACGACAGTGTGAACATAACCTTTGGCGGGAGACAAACTAAACCCCGGCGTCGTCGGCAAACGGCCGCGTTTGCCGTAAGGGCTAATCTTAAGTAAAGAGATAAAATCGGCTAATTCACAAACCTGCCATCGTCCGTGACAGTCGTCAACGGGGGGGGCGCACTCGGGGCCACAGGTTTTTGGGTGGCATATAATTTTCCCAACCTGTGCCGCTCCCGGATCCATTCCAGTGCTGGTATTGTTTCGTCCGGAAATGGGTTCACCTTCAGAGCGGTGGTTGGCCGGGAATGGTACCGCCTTTTTTGGCTCCCCAAAACCGAGCACCGGAAATGCGCGCCACGCCACGGGAACGGAAATGGTAATAATGGAAACGCCTAGGGAAACCTCGGAAAAGCACTCAACAATGGGCCCCCAAAGCGGTGGACCGATTAAGTCCCTTCTTTACAGCCCAGCTCGGAACGCCAGCCGGATGCGCGCGAAGTACGCCGTCTGCCGATGGTGCGACGAATGGACGAATGGAACCGGAACAACAACCGTCGATGGAGAGAAATTGGTTTCGAGTGCGTTTTGGAACGAAATACGATTATTTCTCCTGGCACGCGAATCCACTAATTGGCGCCACTAAAGTGTCGGAATTATGGCACATTTAGCGAACAGTTTAAGCGTTGTTATCTGATTGCTTACATTTTCTTCTAACGGAGAGTTTTAGTACAATAGCCAAGCAATTGGGCCTAAATCGTTAACATTGCTTTCCCTAATCCAACATATTTCAGCGTTAGAGCTAGAGTTTAATCTAATTTAAAGCAAAATGTGCCCAAATCGTGCCGAAACCGAAAGAAGATGGCGCCCATCAACAGTAATGCTGTCACCCGAGGCGCCAGCTGACGGGCCATTCCGGTGAACAAAAACAAAATTCAAATGAGCGAATCGACGAACTCGGAATAATTGATTACAGACGCGTGTAAAATATCCGCGCAATACATTTCTTACGTTCGGTCTCTACTTTGCGTGGTGAGTCTTTTAATTAAATTTGAGCAACAAAAAATCGCACTTCGTTTCCCGTCCGGCGTGGATGTTTGTGTGCTTCACTCTTTGACTTTCAATCAAATTTTCTTGAGCGCCCAAAGTGCAAAGATCAGCCGCGGTGCCGACTCAAGACGGTTCGACACTCGGCGGGCGACCCTCGGGCCGGGCGGGTCGAAAGGGGCGATTCATAATTTATTCAGCGATTAACATTAATGTTGCGCAAATTAATCACAAGCAGCGGAAGCCTCGCACCTCCGTCAGCACCACCACCTGGTGGCTCTTGAGGCACGGTGGCACTTTGGCTCCGGGTGGGCGGCTTGTTGATATTTGCCGACCAATGAGCGGCCGCCGCGCTGCTGTTGATGATGGAAGCGAATTTCAAAGCTGATTAATATTTTTGTGATGAATTGATGGCCGCCACTGACAGTGCCCCCGGGGGGGTGGCTCGGAGATTTTCCGGTCGTTCCGCACGCGGATGGCGATAAAGATTGGTTCGGACCATTCGGCGAGAGAGAGAGAGAGAGCTGGGTCAATAAGCCTGCCTTACAATCTTCGTACAATGCGTCGTGTTGGGAGAAAATCGGTCGAATCCTTCTCAAACACGCACTGTCGCACGGCTCTGGCGGTGTGGCCGGCTTGTTTTGAAACCGATTTGCCCGGACGCGATGAAAAAGGGGTTCATTTCGCTCAACGGGGTCTGAGCTTTAGCTTCCTTGAGGTTTGTAGAGTTCCGTCACTTTGATCCTACCGAGCCGCAAGACCCGTCCCGGAAGCATCAAACGTTCGGAAAAACGGCCCTTTCTCTCGACAGCGCCAGGTGTGTTCCGGTGGCTTGTGGTCGGCACGGATGGGAAAATTAAATGATAAACATGGAGGAAAAACGCTCGGGCTGTCGCATATTTTTGCCCAGGCTTGCCCGTGGTTGACATATCTCAATCATGCCGGTTCAGCGTTTTTGATGGCCGCTCGATTGTGCTCTGGCGTGGCACCCCGAACCGAAATCACAGTTTTTTGGGTGCGTTTGTGGCACGTACACGCAAGTTCCACTCGACCGAGAAGCTGTTTCTTGTAAGAAAAGGTTACTCAGCCCGGTAGTGAGCGGCCGGGGCGGGAACGGGATCGATTGTTGTGTCGGTGTCGGAACGGACGTGGGATTTCTAATCTGACATGAAAGTAACGAAAATCCAATCACTAAGCCCGAGAGTTTCCGGTGCCCACTGGCTGTGGTTGTGGCGGCTTTTGATACCTCGGTGCTCGCTGTTTGGAACTTTGCCCGGGGGGAGGGGGGAATCGATATTTTCTTTGAATTAATATGTGTATTGCCGTGCACCGTGAGGATGGCCACTCTGTACCCGCCCGTTCGGCTTTCGTGGACGATGTTTTATGTGGTTCCTTCCGCTTAGCAGAGACTTAACTCCGCAAGAAACGAACTTTCAACCACCACGCTAAGGACGATGAGGGGAAATGCTTTTATCGTGCTTCCGTTTCCCGAAGCTGCCAAAGAATGAATATTTAGAAGCTCATAAGCGTGTCCGCTAATATGTAAAAAAGGACGCATTGAAAAGAGGGCTAAAAGTGAGTGCCAAAACATTTGTCCCATCTTCGCGTGAACTATGGAAGATCAAAGCGACACCGACCGGTGACGGTGCCGTCGGGCTTGGGGCGAGTTGACCGACAGCAAGGAAAAAGCAAGCAACAAACAGATACCCTAAAGCAAATTGAATCAGTTATGCAAATACCGTCACGCACTTCCCAGCGCTGTCTGTCACCGCTCGTTGCTGATTTCTGGGTTCTTTTCTTCACAGACAGCCGCGCGATGGCCGTCTTGTAAGGCTCGCGTAAGGACGTGCTGTGCCGTGAGTATGGACAGCTGGTTCACCGTTCGGTACGGCGTGGGCCCAGTGCTCCTTTCGAGTATTTGTCTATCATTCTTCCGACATTGCCGTATCGGTAGCGCTTCTTCCACGCCACGTTAGGCCTCAAACATTTTGCCGAATGATTGGAAAACATTTTTCCGGGAAATCTCTACAACGCTGCTTCCATTTGGTGGTAAAGAAATTATTTTACCGTACAACCATCCCTAAGAAGGTGCGTCCCTCTCGGTACGAAAGGTGCCCCAACGGCCGAGGCCGAGTGGCCGAGATGGTAATTTAATATATTTCTGAACGTCAAAAGAAGACAGACCAGTGGCCGCTTGGCAGTTAAGAAGGAAAGGAAGCTCAAAAAAAGCATTAAAGCAAAATGAGTCACCGGCGAGTCGGAAACAAAGTGCGCCCGGATGTGTAAAGCGCACGCGGTTATATTGAAGAGAGAGAATATCAAAATTCAGAGCGTAGCCTGCAACAACAACAACAAAGAAGAAAAAAAATGGAGTCTAAGCGTTGCCCAAAAACGGTGCCCTTGCAGGAGCGCGCGAGATGATTGACGCGAACGTGAAGGCGCGCAATGGTAATGGGAGACTTTTCTCCGACAGCATTTTAATACCCGGACCGGATCCCGGAGGGAGTGTAATGGTATTTATTTATGTGCCACCTGGGAGAGGCGTAAAGTTAATGGTGTGCGTTAGGATAATTTAATGGAAGGCACTTTTGAAGCCACGCAACACCACATTAAAGGATCGGGGCCCGTGGTGCCGCACTGCCGCCGCTTCAAATAGCAATCGATCACAACCGATTGCTTTGGGTCCATAATGGCCATTGAGTTGGCTGGCATTGGTTAAATGAATTTCACCAAAAACAGGAGTAATTTATCGCTGTTACATCGCCGTTTCCTTAAAACGTGGCCGCTAATTGCCAGAATTGATCGTTTTAATGCCAAGATTGGGACTCTCTTCCATCGATGGTCCGTTGGACACTTGGCCGAAAAGGTGGTCATGCTGCTAATGATGCTGCAAAAGCGAGGAACGGGAGCTCAGGAAAATGCTGAAGTGATGCTGGTTGTGTGATAATTAGAACAATTTACAACACGTGCAGTAATCGGACGACAAATTAAATGTCTTGTAATGTTTGGCTTTATTCTCTCTCACGGGTCGGATCAAAACGATGAACATAAAAAGCATAAAATGGTGGACCACAATCGGGCGACGATTGACAAAGTATCGGTAGTAAATGTTGCACGTTCGTCACGTGCCGCCCATTGTTCGGTCGACACTGCGGGGAACATGTGTCTTGACATAATTATGCTTCACTAAGCACGGTTGACAGTGTCGTCACCGGATTCGGCTCACCCTGCGGACCGGCACGATCGCACTCGGCTCGGTACGCCGCCGGTGTGAAAGCCCAGGCGGCTGGCCGGCGTTTGGGGAAATTAGTTGGCCAATTGTCAGCACGGTACGGGCCACGGTGACATGAGGTGTCAAATGGTGAGCAAAATGTTCCGCAGCTGTTGAAGCCACCACTCGATCCGGGCTGTCCGGTGCAGAGCTGACCAGTAAGGCGAAGGCGACAATGGCCCGCAGCGGCCACTTGCGTCGAGGAAGCAACCGGAAATCACCATCAAAACGAGGGCAAGTAGGAGGCATTTCCTGGTGCTGCTGCTGCTGCTGCTGCTGACAGCGCGGTCAGGCGTCTGAAGGCACGGCAGATTGCAGCTCGGCCGCAAGCAGTGGGAAGCAAATGGACCAAGGACCAACTGGCGGTGGGAGAGTTTGATTATTGGATTTTTTTTGTCACCAGAATAATTATCTCGAGTGCTGAAACACGAGCGACAGGCTCTCGGTGGGCCATCGAACTTGTCGTCGCCGGGTGCGTTGGCACGTGTGTGTGATGGTTGAGGATTTCGTTCCACAGTGGGTAGCAGTGGGTTGGGGGTTTGGGGGCACCACGGTCGACAGGGCGTCGACACGTTGGCAGGGAGGTTATTAAAAGCCGTCGTCCTGTGGTTTTCATTAGAAACGGCCTGCGTTTTTTGGACAAGCTTGTTCATCTCTTCAGTGCGAAGGCTTGGCTATGGGCTCCGAGCGATGCTACGCCATTTTTGTCGAAACAAAACTCGATTTATTTAACTCATTTTCCAGACGAGATGTCCCCAAAGGCTGTGGATAGCGCCCCGTTCATCGGAATGTGAAGTGACTGGTGGAAAATTAGATTTCCGGTGTGCTATCGTTTGCCTAACGGTGTGGTGCAAATTGACCTGTACTCGATTAGGAGTAGATATTTTTATGGCTCTTCAGGAGGTGTTATGAAGGTGCTTTTGAATTTATATTTGAACTCTGTAGGATGGAAATCTTTTTGGATGGAAACATGAACCTTTTTCCATCAATACGGGTCTTTTTCCATTTGCATACTGTGGCTCATAGTTCATGGAAGATTATCATCAATTCATCATCAAGCAACATTTTATTCAAATTCGAGCCATATTTTTCCATTTTAGTTTGCTGTTTATTATTATTATATATTATTATTAGAACAGTCAGCGCTATAGTTGATTCACTGTCGGGATTCTAACTGACGTCTTTCGCGTAGAAACCGATTAATCGACGCAACGCAGATGGATGGTCTACTGACGATTACATTTTGTTTGCAGTGTTAATATCTCGGGAATGTAAATAACGGGACACTTCTAGACAGGGATTTTAGTGAAGTAAGACGCCCTTTAAAATATAGAATGCCATCAGCCAAGCCAACATCGGTTACATTAGTTGCATAAGCGAAAAACAGTGCTGAAAACAAGAGTCATTAGTAAACGAACGCAGCTCGCACCAACTTCCGGACCGAAGCTTAAAAAGCAACCGGCAACAAAATAAACCGGCAAACCAGGGCCAGGCGCACCGAAAACCACAAACTCCACAGCTGGATTGATTGTGGTTGTGTCATTTGGTGTCCTTAGTCAAACCAAACTCCCCCCGGGGCCCCGCCACGGTAGTATAGGTTCTAGGAAACTGAGGACGGCAAACCGGGTCCATCCTTAGCGCCTCTCTCTCTCTATGTGTGTGTGTGTTTGTGTGGGGAAAAAAATACAACTTCCACTAAAACATCAAGTCCCCGCTCGAGGGACTGACCGAGTTCTACATGAAACAAAATTAATTAGCCCATCCTTTTTCTCGGCCCACAGAGAGCCCGAGCGCCCGAGAGAGAGAGAGAGAGATAGTGCACCCCGGGAATCCGACGGCTAGTGGGGCCCTCTTAAGGGGCAAATAGGGTAAAATTTTCAAAAAGTAAGACAATGCCCAGTGGGAAGACCGGTTGCCGGGGGCGGGCGGACGAGAGTTTTGTTGGTATAAAATTTACGGAAATGGCTGACATCCGGGAATGATGGAGTGCCGGGTGGTGCCGGGTCGGATGAAAGGATGCGACCGCCATCGGTCCACGTTGCTGGGCAGCGGACTTTGTTGTTGCCATCGTTGCGTCCGGTTTGCTGGTGTTTTTGTTAATTTTGTGACCATATGCGAAGCAGTTGGGTTCGGGGCGGAAAGTAAAAACCCACGGCGGGGCAGGGACCCACACGGACATGTGGCCCAATGTTTTTTGCCGTGTTTGCCGCACCGTAACCATCAAGCAGCATTTTGTGGCTTTACGACAGATTAATTTGTTTCGCTGTCTCTCGCTCTCTCCCGTGCGGCCGTTCTCTGTACCCTTAACTAAGTTCTGCTGCAGAAAGGATAATTAGAGCCATAATTACGCGCTGCGTTGCTCCGGTTGAAGCGATGGGTTTCAAGTTAAAATATTCGTTGGTGTCGAGTTGCGGTGAAATTTGTGCCAGAATAATTGTGCTTCTTCTATTGCCTATAATAACGGATACATAGTTGTAATGCACACGAAGGAGCTGTGGCTAGCGAAGCAACATGGCTATGTAGGGCAACGGCTAAAGGACAAAAGGGGAAAGCTAATATATTTACTGAACCTAGCGAAGTCGATCCCACTTTTAATGTAAGTGATGATGCATTGATTGCATGCCATAGGAGACATCACACGGTTTTGTTAGGTCTAGTTAGGTTTTGTGGTCGGATTCTCAAGAGAAGCAATACAGGAAATGGGAGGCCTTCCCAATTCAATGATCATCTTGTGAAACTGTGCATTTTTCGGTGCCATTTATGTGAGAGCGAAATGTGAGAGCGAAATGTGAGAGCGGAATGTGCGAGAAAGTAAAATAAAGAGAGACTGAGAGTGACGGGGACCGAGAGAGTCCGGCGGAGTCACTCGACGGTCAGATGCCAAACCGATCAGAAGTGCTTATTAAGTCGTGTTTTTACTCCTGCCGTAATTCCGTATTTACATTTATATGGAGATTGTACACAATGGAACAAAAGAACTGACAAACTTACGCTAAATTGAAACATTAATCGAGCGTAAATCTTTGTATTCGTCGTCTTATTCGGTCTCAAGTCAAGCATAGCGGCCTTCGAGTGTATTAATACTGGCCACTTTATTGCAATTCTCTGTAGATAACTACAGCTACCTTGTGGAAGAACACTAAATTGACATTTTAATGCCCATTTGCTTCCCCAAAACTAGGTGAAACTAGGATTCATTAGCTCAGCATGAATTCGTTGCATTTTCCGCGTCGGACACCCCGCCGGGTCCGGCCACCAGGTGCCGGAAAATGCGAAAACTCTGCCACCGCTTCCTTTTTCAATCAAGGCGCCGCCACGGGGCGAGAAACATTGCATTCCCTGCTCACCTGAGGTGTCGACTCGAAGACATCCGGATTGGTCCACTGTGTTTGTGTGTGTCGAGGAGACGCGGATAAGAATCGAGAAGATAAAACCGCAATGATATTCCCTCCCGAAGGACACCCGGTGCCGTGCCGTGATGAAATGCTGCCTCCCGGTGGTCCGGACGCTGCTGGCGCCACCAGGATAACTCATTTATAGCGGGAAGAGGGAAAATCATTTTCCCTCGTTCGCACCCAGCGTCGGCGGTGGCCCAGAATGGCAAGACAAGGCACAGATACTTGATAGAGTTCTGTTCCGGATGATCAGCGGCGGCGGTATCCGTCGGCGTTCCTCGGTTGCCACGGTTCACCGGCCGCGCCCGTGGATCGTTCGGCTTGCCACGGGCGGAACCGTTCCGTTTTTTTTTCATCAACACCACGCCACACTGCCCTCAACACTGCGGTTTCCGGTTCTGCACTCCTGGCCCCCTCCGTGCCCTTAATTCATTCCCTGCAAGCGCTGCAAGCGGACCTCAGCGTGTGACAGCGCTCAGCTTGGCCGCGTTTTAACCGTTCAGGCGGAAATTCCACCGATAGACGGTAAATCCCCTCGGCCGGGCACTGGAACGCCACTGCCACTGGGTGACGGTGCCAGAGCGCCACGGGGCGGTGCATCGACACATCGAACCCACGCAGCGCTGCCGGCCGGCCGGGCGTTGGTGGGTTTAAAATTGATATAAATTGAAAATTGCTATTTTATACCTTTCCAATCCCCGGACCCCGGACGACGAAGATGCACTCAGCCCAGCCGGGGCCCGTTACGTACGATTTGTTGTACACTGAAACAGGATAACGCACAGCGCGGGCACCACCATCTGGTGCCCGCGCTGTGCGGGATAGGGTTTCTTGCCTGTGCCCGGGTCTGTGCCACGTGATTGATGAGGTTTTCCCCGTGGGACGCCGGCCCGCGCTGAGGGCTAATAGCTCCACACGTTGACGGACCGGTCGGATCCTTTCGGGGGCGCGCGGCCAGTACATTGTCAGTAGCTGCACTTCATGCGCCGGGTCACAAAGCTTGCCGTCATGTGCAGCCTGGCGCCGGCGCCATTGATGGGCGTGAAAATGGAAACTCATTATGCGATCCACTTTACTTTGCACCGTACTGCGCTGCGTCACGGAAGCCGACCGATCGACGTCCAGTGAACGGACGAAATAATCAAACCAACATTGTAGCGTTGCTTACTTTCAATCATCAGTGTAATGCTCGGGTGCTCAACGACTAAACGGATCCTTTTGAGGCACTCCTTCACCTCCTCCTGATTTCGGTTATTAGCGAATCAGAATTGTTTATCGCCCAAAAATTGTGCACGCACGCAAATGCTGCTTATTTGTTCGTTGGTTAATTTGCATGCAGCGTGCAGCGTGACAAAGGAACCGCACAGATTGGGTGTGCAGACTCGCTGCATCGGCTCAATACGAGGCCAAGCGAGAAATTAAATTTCCAGTTAAATTGCCAGTTTGACGGAAATGGCGGCGGAAATGGTCGTGGTCGTGGTGGGCCGTGATTGTAATCGTTAGTTACGATCGCTCGGCCAACGGCAAAAACGGGGTACGGCGAATTAAAAACCCGAGGAACCGCCCGAAACCACGGACCACGGATTGCAAATTTAATGGCGAAACCATCCCGAAACGTGTTGGGTGCGCCATTGCACTCTGCTGCAATGGCCTTTTGGTGGTCTTTCGGTCCACGGCACGGGACCGGACAGCGGATCATGAAAACATGATGACTTCGTCAAAAAGCAATCCAATCACGGACAATGCACGGCCGGCCAGTGTTGCCATCCTGCCGAACCGGTGCACATGAGGATTGGGGTTGCATCCTGCCAAACCTGCGGCGACCTGAAAGGCCCAAGGTCCGTTCGAATGCATTTCGCATTCCCTCTAGCAGCGTACGAAGTCAATGAATGCGGGCTCTTTATTTTAATGCCTCAACAAACCCCGTCAATGCCAACGAAACATGTAAAACTCTCTCGTTCCCTCTCTCCGTTTTTGGGGAAAATAAAAATTACACACGCAGACACGAAGGAACGTCGAAAAAAAACGGACCACGATGGCACTCGTGTGTCGCCACGGCGCGACGTTAATGAATTTTCGTGTCAACGACGTCGACAATGCCCGACGATGGGTCGATCCCGTTTGGTTCGCTCCGGTGCCCGGGGCTGACACTTTTGGCACCGTGAATTTCGTGCGAATTTCACGCTTAATGACGTGATAGTTGCCGCTCAAATTAGATTGTTGTTGATCTACGGGCTGCATCGCCGGCGTTTTTGTTGCTCGAGAAATGGGCTACAAACCGGAACCGGAAAAATGGACCCGTGACGCGTTTCGTCCGTTTTTTTTTGCTGATGTGCGCCCCGACCCGAACGCAATCCCTATTTGTTTGTTCGGTTGTAAATTAAATGGAAATTAAAAATGAAAAATCCAATTCATCCGTACGTGAGCCCAATTAATAATATCCCTTTTTTCGTTACGAAAACATAAGTTTTTAATTTGTACCCGAATTAAAGTCCGGCCGGGTGGGGTTAACGTGTGTGGCCGTTTGGCCGTCGTTACGGTTACCGGGTTACGAGTACGATGCGGGGTGCTCCATTATATTATTAAACGGGATTTCGGGAGGCTTCGCTTTCCACGGAGTTGTTCGGAGGCCCGTAAAGAGGCGACCGTACCGTACTCAGGTGTTGGACAATACAGCTACAAGCCCTTGAGCGTCCCTTGTCGATGAGCCGAAAAATGTCCACTGCGCTCTCGTTTGCCAAACATTAAGTTATTGAATGTCAAATACAACGTCCTCGCTGAGCTCGACCGATTTAAACTAAAAACTAAATTCCATGGGGCATTCGAACGGACCTGTGGTCGGTTGGTCGGAAGTTTAATGTAGAGAACCGCAAAAACGGATCGAAGTAAAAAAACGAATGCTTTTAACACCGGACCGGATGTGTAATAAAATGGTCAAACAACAGGACCGGAACGTCATGATAGAAACGTTCGTTTTGTGGGCAAAAAACAAAGTAAAAAGACCGAAAAAAAACTATAAACCAACAGTGAACGAGCAAATCCCAAAGACATCCGTCGCCGGGCGGCCAAAGTTCCCGAAACAAATGAACGAAAAAACTGACTTCCAACACCAGCTACCAGCTTTTATCCGAGTCGGTCGCCTTGTCCCGTGGGTCACCAGTGGGTGGTCTCAGCGGAGGAGCTCGTCTCGTCAGGAGGCGTCACGTCGTGCGACGTCGATATCGAGTTCCCGGAAATAATTTGTCAACTGCCCTGCGCTCGACTTCATCTCCGTGACGTTCCGAGGCGGTCCTCGAAGGTCGCCATGGAAATGGAGCAGCCGAGCGGGTATGTTTTGAAAGCATAAACAGAAATTCCACCATCCCGGTGGGGCTGACCATCACAACCGCGATATTATGTTTGCCTCGCTTTGCCGGGGATAAGCCTGGGATATTACAACAACGCCAGCTCGGCTCGGCGCACGACGGATTAACGCTGGATTCCGCTGGCTCTGGACTTCAGTTTTCGGTTGGGAAATTATTAATAAGGTAGAAAAATATTTCGCCAAAACAGCAATAATCTGTTTTCTGGAGGTTTGTACCGAAAACTAAGTAACTTCCTATCGACCCACCAATCGACAGTGATGTTGCTCGGGATGTTTCCAATTTTTATATTAAAGTGAGTGCGGTGACGATGACGACGACACCATTGCGCGTATTACTTGGACCGGTGTAACATTCCCGCGGGAAATTGGCCCCATTTCGTTTGGTTGCATACCGATCGGTTGCGCATAGTTTTGCCGGAAACTTTCGCCGTCAGACATCGCCGGGCGGCCGCTGTTCCGGTTCCGACTCGTCGTCGCTGCAGCACCGTAGATAACAAAGTTGCCAAAGTTTGTGCTTCCTCATTGATAAATTGAATCATCCGCACCATGCTGCCAATGCAAAATACCAGCTCGGAGAGGGGTTCGGAAATAGTTTCGTCCCGGCAGCAACTCCGTCGGGCGATGCTGCTGTGCTGCTCCATGGCAACACATTCGCTGCATCGGAGAAGCAGAACGCGTGGTGCCGGTGGCCGGTGGCCGGTGCTGCTGGGTCGCGGTCATGGCGCGATAACTTTTTCGCACCTCCCCCCCCCCCCGAACCAAGTTCTGCTCCTTCGGGAGGACATGATGGCCGCGACCACCTGCAAACGAGAGCCACTGGCGGTTGCGAGTGTTACGGCCTCACGATGATGCTGACACTGCACACCGTCGGCGGTAAAGTGCGCAAACATTCGAGAAAGTGAAAAGTTTGCACTTTATTTGAATGATTTAATATTCCAACAGCCTTCCCGCCGTACAATTGATAAACAATAAAGATGGACAATGAAAATTTGTGCCCGGCTTGAAGAAACAAAACCGTAATCTCGTTCGCATTCGCATATTAATTGACGTTTTTCTCGTTCTCGTTTCATTGCAGACCAACGTAACCGTTCCGACACCGCACAGCGTTGTTTCACTAACTCTTAAGCAAACCGTGTCCTGCACCGTCGGCGTGAAAGATTCACGCCGAAGTTAAGGGCTGAACCCGGTGCAAAAGTGAACTTTCCTTTCGCCTTATTTTATTGGTTTGCTAAAGTTTGATTCGCTTAAAATTTCGCAGCTGGCGTGGCCCAAATGGAGATCGGGTGTTTTGTGGTGGTGATTTGTGTCGTATTTTGCACGTGAAAGCGCAAGTGAAGTGCATGTCCTGGGGCCACCGCAGCACCCAGTGTGAAAATAGTCAGCCCGCGCGTTATGGATAGTATGATAAAAACCAGCATGGGACTACACGACGATCGATCGTCACGGAACAGCAACAGCAGCAGCTCGGGTAAGTGTCGGGCTTCACACACAATTACAACAAGGACCACGCCACGTGCCAAACAGCGCTGTTTACCATCTAAATGTGCTCGTGTGTTTCAGCTGCCATTCGAACGGTGCTCAGGAAAATTGACACTTCTGAGTTGAGATAATGAGCAAAGCGGTCCTTTAATTTGACTTCTTAGCATTTCCACTTCCGCTCAAGCAAACACACACACACACACCCGAAGCAAAGCTCGAGCCCAAGTTGGCTGATGCAGCCGGTGCCGGTGCTGGTGTGTGCACAAAAAGGGTTGCAAAGGTTAATGCACACAGCCCCACACACGGCGCTGCATCCCGGTGACACACTCCAATTTGGGGCTCATTCAAAATGTAGCAAACTCGGGCCCCGTGTGCAGCGCTGGCACCTACGTCTTGGGCCCGAGGTCTGAGACTAATAGTGCCAGCGGAAGACGATGGCGACGGCGACGGTAGCCTCCATAACAATTCGCTTCCAAACATTCAAACCAGGCGCCTGGGGACAAAGTGGTGCTCGCGCACTGCATCCATTCATGCAGACAGAGAGAGAGAGGGGGGGGGCGAGAGAACTCGGCTCCATGTCCGGGCCAGGACACCATCGACCGTCCGTTTGGAAGCAGGCTGCAGGCAGGAACCACTTGCACCAACGGCGCATACTTTAGCGAAGGCAGACTTGCAAATTACGCGATGCCAGAGCGAAAGTGAGTGCCGAGGACTATCGTCGTTGTCCCGCACGGTAATGGTGACTGCAAGGCGCATTCGAGCATTCAGGGCTTCAGGTTTGCACTTGGTTTGCCGTGGCCGTGGCCCGCGACATTATCTGTGCAGCTCGGCGACAGCGTTTCAACGCCCCTAAAGTACTCGCGCGGAATGACAGCCGGACGTCGCTGGCGTCGGGTTTTTGTGCCATCCTCCTACACCACACTTCTGGCTGCTGACAACGGGCAGCATACCATTAATTGATGATGAGGCGCGAATGAGCTGAAACTTGCAGCTAAGCGTCTTTCATAATTAGCTGAAATTGACTGCAGCGAACGCGGCGCTGCATAAGCTATTTTGGGAGCACAATGCGCCGGGGTTCTGGCACAAATGGCAGGCCGCTTTCGAATGAAACGGCCCCTGAACGTAAACTCGGAATGAAAGTAAAATCCATCCAGTGTCATAAATCGAAACACCAACTCGAGCTGGCTTTGAACCAGGAGCGGACTTCGTTGAACCAGCTCGCCGGTCCGGATTCGGTTTCGCCCGCTCCCGGAACGGGAGATTAAATTTGCAACAAAATTCCGCAACCGGTGCGCGATTCCGCTATCGTCAACAATCACGCCCCAACCGTCGATATTGGCTTTTCAAGATGACTCGGCGCATTCGAACTCAACTCGCTACTATCATCGCTTGATTTGGTTGGTCTGCGCCGTGTCCCGAGCCCGAGCCGAACGAAGCGAACGGCAATCGATAGCAATTTAAATTTTATGCATATTTGATGTTAATCAAGCTTTGTTATGATTAGAATGTACCCCGAATCGGTTGCTGTTCGGTCGGGTGCCTGCGTTGAGTGGCTGATGTTTATGGCCGATCAAGCCGTTTACGCGCTGCTGGCAAATAAGTGTTTTGTAAATTTTTTATAAAGTTTCTGCAATGCAATAAAATACTTTGTTCGCGAACTGTGCGTACGAGCGCCGTGACGCTCGGCTGGCAGATTAATTATTATTCCACTCATTTCCCTCATCACGGACGTTATTGTTCAAGACGCCGCTGATCTCTCGTGTGTCTTTCTTCGTGTATGTGTCTCTTTCTCTCTCTCTCTTTGGGGGAAAACACCTACCACTTGTGCGCGTCATTGATCCGGCGGCACGAAAACTTTACCCCATGGACGTTGCCGTTTTCGCTCGGAACGGTCTTTCGGATCAATTTGAAGCCAATAAAAGAAGTATTTTTACGACCCGGGCCAGACCGGAAGTTAGGCCGGCCGGCGAAAGCGGATCAGCGTGTTGGAAGTTGGAAAATAAAAGCGTGACCACGGCACGGCTTACGGTCCCAAAACCAACACACACACACACGCGCATCCCAAACGACAGCATGCGGGAGGAATTAATGGAGAGAATATACATACCGGCAGCGACTTCTGCCGGCGGCGGTGGCGGTGGCGGTGGGCGAAGACATTCGGAAAGTTGTTTAGAAAAGTAAACGCAAGAACGGACGGACCAGTAGATAACCATCCTTGATTAATCCAATAACAGGATTCCTTGGGTTCGCCCACGAACCCGAACGAACTCTTCGATGTTTCATCCTTCGCCCAAGGATTGCCCCACTCGCCGGCCGAAAACCCTTCGCTGCCGGGTGCCTTATCCCGGTATCCGGGTATCCGGCGTCCCTCCTCATCGGCGATGATTGCTGGTACTAAAAGGGCACGGAAAGGGATACTTCAGCACATCCGGTTTGCCGCTGGCATATCTAAACATATGACTTTCGGCTACCAGGAAGAAGGGCATCAACCCGGTCCGGCCCGAGGAATCGAAGAGGCCCGTTCCCGGGGCCCCATGAAAAATGATGTCTGATGCTGATGGTCGGCCGAAGATTTAGAAGCAAATTGATATGTGTAAACATTTTTTGATTGGAGTCGGTCCCGTTGGGCTGCTCCGCCACTTGGGTAAGAAAACCATGTTCCCTCTGATGTCGTAATATATTTTCCCCGTAGCGGCCCTTTAAAGTGTATGTGTGTGTGCATTTTGGAGTGCTAAAAAAATATTCGTCCAGTTTGTGCCGTTTAAAAACTAAATATTATCACACCGCCCATCGCACTGCAAACATGTCCGATACCGTAGAGGAACACATCGAGACACACCGTTGTATGCAGATTTTACGGCAAATGTGTTCATTCGATCGGAAAGATTCGACCCGAGCGACGGTAGCAAAAATAAAATGCAATAAACGTAAAAGCGAACGCGGAATCGTTTACACAGTGACCGGGAATAAAAACAAACCCCATTTTCACCGTCCGTTCCGTGGCCGGACTGGCGGCTTCGTTATGCATACACTCTACCGCCATGGTTCTAAAGGATGTTGTTTTATTGTCGCCCATTTCATCCGAATGTCAAACCCGTCGAACAACCCGCTGAGTTGCCACTGAATCTTCTGGCCGGTTCGTCTCTCGCCCCCTGCGCTCAATTGACTTTCTGTGTTTTCTATCCGCCGGAGTCGGAACAGGGATTCTGCCCAACGGTCATCGGTAGGCGAACGGCTTGGGAAGTCTGAGCTCGCTGGAATCGATTTCCATTCGCTTTCGATTTCCTAACTCCGGTCCGGAGGTTGTGGTTTTTTCTATTCGGACTGTCGGTTCTTTCGGAACTGGATTTCATTTTCATTCCGAGATAGAGCTTAGTGTCCACGGGAACTTCGTGCGATATGGGCTCCGTGTGTGTTTTGCTTTGTGAAGTGGAAAAAATGGCCGAGAATTTTATGCATCGCTACCATCTTTGTTTTAACCAAATGTGTCAAACAATCTAAAGCAAGATGGACTGTTTCAAGAGACAATGAACTGGTGGTGTGTTCTGGCTATCTTTTGGGTTAAGTTATTTCCATCTACTCGAGCATTTTCACCTGAGTTCTTATGGGTGAATGATTTTCCCAAGGTAATTGTCATCTCCCATCTTCTGTATAGTGAAAATCATTTCGAGGATTAAGTATTCAACTTTTAACGTATCGAATCGTTTTCGATTCGAATATCATATTGTTGAAAAAGACTCTCAGTGTCCACGTTTGATACAGCACTCAAAAATAAGTCAGTTTTAATCATGTCTTTTTCATCACTTTTTATTTTATTTCAATTATCTTTTATGCTTTCTTTTCAATGCTTATTGTCCGTTTTCTTTTCAACAATTACTATAATAGTTTACTTGCTTACATACTTACCTGTTCACTTAATAACTTAATCTTAAACTTAACTTAATAACTTACTTACTTACTTACCAAATAAGAATTTATTCCGATCTCCAATTACTTTCTCCTCTAAGAGCTTCGGTTTGCAAATATTATTTTAAGGATAACGCCAGCAACGTAACGCGACGGTCATTTAAAGCCCTAAGCAAAATAACCAAAGAGCATACAGTATTTTCAAAACAATAATTTTCTTGTTCACCATTTGATCTGCTTGCGTTTGCAATCCCGAACCACGGATTACCAACCGGTGGTTTGCCGTCCGACACGCGCCCTATTGCCACTCGGTGGCGGTGGCAATGTTACCGCTTATCAAAACACTTCCAAACAGCGCTGTTGCGGAATGCGCGCACTATTGACTCGGAATTCCTTATCGCGACCGAAACTCCTAGCTCCAAGGAGCACGCACGCACCGACTGACTGATTCAGACGTCGACGGTGAGCTGCTTAACGGCTTGTTCTCGCACTTCCGCTCTCCCCACAGCCGCTTCACACACGTTCCGTCACGTACCTGAACGCGCCGAGCAGCACGTTCCGGTTCGTTCCGGCGTGAATGTGTCATGCCGATGGCGGAATGTACCGTGCTGTGCGGCGGTGGGCTTCAGCGCGGCACGGCACGGCACGGCACGGCTGATTTTATCGGTGCATAAATCTACGAAAGCTGCTCGCCCGTTGTCAACGCCCGGCACAAACGTGAACAAATTTATCCGATTTCGGTGGCCAAACTGGCGGCGGTTGACGATGAAGACAAACGCCAGAACGGCGTGTTTCTGCCAAACACACACACACACGTGTACGCCACCGTCAGGCGAATTTAGGTCCTCCACGGACCAGGAGTAATATCGCGACCGCTTCCGGCAGTTCGTCGTGGCATTACGGGGCCACGTCGAAATCAATATTCTATCGCTCGCCACATACTTTGTTCGCTAAACGAAATCCTGCGATCCTGCGACGCAGCGCGGTGGAAGTGCCCGATAGTGTGGTCCCAGGTTCCGCTGCCATCGTTGGCAACGCGCACCAACGTAATATTTACCTCCGTCAAATGTTTTCTTTCGTCGAAAAATCCAGTTCCCCGCCGATGCACAGCAGGCTTCGGTAGTCTCGCTGGTTTACTTACCTTCTTCAAATAGCGCAAAACAGGGGCCAGATAAACTGCCATTTTTTGGCGGTGCTTACCCGGGCACGACGGGTTGGTCTTTTTTTCCAGCGAGGGCCACCTGATGTTGGTGTCACGGCCCGTCACTGGCAGATGATGGTTAAGGAAGTATCTTTCCCGCGAACTCGTTCCCCACGGCACAAGAGAGAGAGAGGCGGATTTGGCCCATATATTCTGCCGAGCTGATGTGACGTGTGGCCACACGCTGGCGCGCGGGGATTCGAAATGAAGTTTAAATCTCGTCCGCCGTTGCTCCACGTGAATCGCACGGGGCCTGCGAAAACCGTAAATCGATAAACAGGGATATTGTGTGACTCGTGTTCCTTTTTTTGTTGGGCGCGGGTCCCCAGCCACAAACCCAGCCCACGTTGCGGCCACCTGTCAAACTGTCAGGCGCGAGCGGAAAGTAAATCTGACGAAAGGTTAAACGGATCTTTTTGCGCGGCGCACGGTTCGCGTTTACAGGTTGCTTCCGACGTTGGAGACGCCTGGTGGCCGACGCGGTCGATGGAGACGCATGGTGCCTTTGGCGTACCACGAGGGCGTTATTTGAATTTATTGATACCGGTTTTGCTGTGCTGCGCTTTTGTTTTTTGCCGTCGTCACATGTTTATTTCCCGCACAAACCGAGGCGATGGACGGACCCGTTCCGGTTGTCGGATCTTCATATATTTGGAATTGAATCATTAGTGTGTGTGTGCTCGGTGTATGCCCATTTACATTTACTTCCCATTTGCGTTACGTAAATTAACGATGACTATTTTTCATGGCCCCTCGTTAGCGGAACGTAGCCCGGCGCAGCGCGAGTACAAAACGGAAGCAACCCTACGAAGGATGCTCAGTGCCTGAGTGCCCGAGTGGAGGATAAAATATTCTCCTCCATCATCGGTTATCCGATGTTGAAAGCGAAGTGATGAATATCAATCAGCGCAAAGCCGGCGGCGATGGCCTGTTTTCGGCTTCCTTCTTTTCGCGCCGTCTGCTGCTTTGTCTGCTGGTTCGCTTCCGGTCAACCGAAAGGGGGCCGTATTCTAATAAGAAAGGATGTGAAAATTATCGAGCCTCCATTAGGGGCCAAAAAATAGCAACCCGAGCACGTGCAGGATAATGATGGACCGAATCGCACCAGCCAGTGAGTGAGAGAGCGCGCGCCTCGCGGCGTAATGGAGCCGAACGCTGGGCCCGACTGAAGAAGGGCACCGCATAACGGGGCGGGGTGGTATTAGCGATCGGAAAGCAGCAAATGATGGGACGGGCTGAAAAATGAGCCTCACGCGGGCAAGAATTTATTTAATAGACACTCCGGTCCGGTCACCGGGATTCGCAGAAGAAGTTCCGCTTACGGTTTCGCGTTTTTTTTTTCATTTTCTTTCGCAGGATCGCCCACGGTGGCGCACGAGAAGAAGAAGATGCTGGATATCACGCGGGACAGGCCTATCAAAATCGCGGTACGGGTACAAGTTCCTGTGCGGGACCATCCAAAGGTGAGGCTTACGGTAAAGTTAGCGCGCGGCCCACAAATCCGCAGCGGTCCGCATCGAACTTTCCTTTACGCCTTTCCTTTTCCCGCAGTTCAACTTTGTCGGCAAACTTCTCGGCCCGAAAGGCAACTCGCTGAAGCGACTGCAGGAGGAAACGATGTGCAAAATGGCGGTCCTGGGCAAGGGCTCAATGCGCGACCGAAAGAAGGTACGAACGGTGGCGGCGACGGCGGCGGCGGCCACAGATTGTATCGATTATTAACTTTCGCCCGTCCTTTCGCCCGCCCAGGAGGAGGAGTTGCGGCTCAGCGGTGACCCACGGTACGCCCATCTGTCCGAGGACCTGCACGTGGAAATCTCGACGTACACCGCGCCGGCCGAAGCGCACGCCCGGATCGCGTACGCGCTGGCGGAAGTGCGCCGATTTCTGGTGCCGGTAAGTGAGGGTTTTGCTGCGGAGGGGGTCTCAACCGACACCCTGTTGCCCTGCCACACCAAAAACCGGGACGGGAGGGTGTGTTGTGGCCGAAGCAACGTGAAAAGTTTAGCTTCCGTAATCTTCCGAGCGCTCGGGTCCGGGGATTGCATCTGGCACCGCCGCTACTCGGCCACAAACGAGTTTGCCAACTACCATCGGACGACGTCGACTCTCTTTCGGGGGTCTGCAGGAAGGACCCAAACGGTGAATGCTTTCAGCCGGCAGAACTAGGGGCCAATCTAGGGCTTTAAAAGCACACTTAACCCTTAAAGCTGGTGCACCCGCGGGGCACTCGAAGGGGTCTGCTTCACGACGTGGCGACCATATTGGCCCAGCCATTCGAGTTCACCGGTTGGCTTGTTACGGCTAAGTGCACTTGCGACGTCGCTGGGCGGGAGTCTTGTTTAGTTAGTGTCCAGCGTGATGTTCCGGCGGTTCCTTGGTCGGAAGTCGGAGAACCGGAAAAAAACACACCACGATAACAGTATTATTACATCGCTCTGCTGCGATGGTCTGCGGAGGATCACTGCGTGAAGAGCGTGCAAAGCGTTACAATAATGTACGCCAACGGCTCACAGTTCTTGCAGCAGAAAACCGGGAAACGGACGAGGATTATGATGATGCTGTTTTAAGCAACTGCTACAACATTGTACCGCGAAACTTTCCACTTCCGATGGGGGCACGTGACACGCTTTACTCTGTCCGATCCGTCCGGTTATGATTGAGCCACTGGGCAGCTTGGAGAAACGATGCATCAGCCCATTACGGGGAGTTTTTTTTTTCTAAATAAACTTTAAAAGAGATTAAACTTCACGAGAACAACGTTACTCGGTTTTGTTGCGCCACTGGAACGGCCACAATGTATCGCTGCCAACCTGCAAAAGTTAACCGGTTACCGTCTGTTTGTCGGTGGTGCTGACCCGGTGCTAGTTGGCGGAGAACCTTTTGCCTCGCTGGTTCGAAAGTTTTTTAATTTTCGCGACGTAAATCATAACCCGTTCAAAAGCCGGTCCCCTACACACGGGCCGGAAGGGCCAAAGTGTTGCACTTTCGTTTCATAACATCTCTTGATCACATTCCGAGAAGATCGAAATTTAATTTCGCCAAACTTCGGCCCAGTACCTTTCGAGCCACAGCTAGGCATCGGGGGCCTCCCAAAAAACTATGGCAAACGGACCCAAAAAGAACAAAATCTCTCCACTTTTGAAGCTGTTTTAAAGTTGCCCGATGGTTGAAGTGGATGAAAATGTGGAATTGATTTTCGCCGCTCTCGTTCGGTCGGTCGGTCGGTGGGCTATTTTCCCCATTAATTCTCCCCCAGTTTTTCCCGACCCGACATTGAGCCGAACTTCATCCGAATCCCTCGTGGGTTCGCTTAAACATTGAACTGGAAGTCGCCTCATTGGAATTCATCCTAAGTACGACTGTAAACATAAAATGAGTTAAAAAATGGCCCCATCTAAGCGTCCAGGAACCAACCAAGACCATAAAAAATTCCCAGCAGCCAACGCCGCTGGGAAGAAGCGAGTGTGTTCCACACGTTCCCCCGTGGAATCGAACCATCCCGAACTCTGCGGTGCTCCTGATGCTTGTTTCGGGCCAGCCAACACCTCGGCGTTAAGTGAAAAGTTATCAAATCGAACTGTGAGTTCAATTACATGATGCTGGCGTTTGATTCGTAAGTCAATCATTCGTGACCCGTAGCTTCGACTGCAATAGTCGAATGATGGCGAAGAAAAATGGCGCAATAATTACCGCCATTAGCAGCGAAACGCGAACTGGTTTCAGCAGCAAAACGTTGAAACTGAGAGGGCCTTAAAACGGGGTGCTGAAAGGTACACCGTTCGGCCCAGAAAGGGGGCCATCGCAAACTCGGAATCCTTAGCGGGCCGTAAAAGAATTGTAGGTACTTAAACAAAAATTAACGGTCCCCCGCTTTTTTTGTTTACCGTCCACTTTCTCGGGTCGTAATTCGTGTCGGTTGTCAGCGAGCCAATCCGAAGGGCCGAAAGCCCACAAACAGGAAGCAGGTGAACTGATTGGACCCTGCGTTGCTTTGTTTGGCAGCTACGCGGCCAAGTGGCAGTGGCCTGGTCTTCTGAAACCCCTCATTAAAGCTCTTTAAAGAATTCTGGCAAACTGCTTCACGCCGTGCCCGTCAGCTACGACGAATGACAGCACCATTTCCGGTGGCACTTTCTCGGACAACAAAGCCCTCAATTGATCGCACATTTTGCGCACGCTGGCTGATCGGTGATCGGCGGAAGGCGAATGTCGCAGGGAAAAGTAATAATGTGCCACGTTGACCAAAACTTGCTTTGGTCGCCTGCTACGGTCACCCTTCACGCACACTGTTGGCGTGCCGAATTCAATAGAATTCGACAGCGAGAGACCCGAGAGGCGGCGGTCCTTCTCGGAAAACTGTCTCTCTCTCACACACACATCCTTTCGAACTGCCATCCTGTGAAGCATAGCCCCGTTTGTTCGACGAATTCGCACAAAATCGATTAAAATTGCACAACCGAAAGCGGTTAGGCTGACGGCTCCCGGCGGCGGGGAGAGTGAGAGCGACAAGGGGGGTCACGTTGCGGAATGCGGTCCACAAATTGGTTGCGAGTGGCCCAATCGGTGCCCCATCCGGTGGCGGGTGGGTTGTGAAACAAAAGTTGCTGAGGACGCACTTTACATTCATGTGGCGGTGCCACCTGCCCTTTACCCCGGACTGCCACCGGATAGGGGCCCTGCCCGTCCTTCCTCACGTGAAGCCGTCGGGCAGCTTATTTTGTTTCGCACGGACAGTTGCGCCGTTGTTGCTGATTGAAAGTAAATTCCAAGACTCTCTTTGTGTGGGTGCGTGGGGGGGTTGTGTGGGATTTCCCCAAAAACTAGCTCCGGATGAGCTAGCCGGAGTCGGTAAGGACACGCACACACACACACACAGACACACGTCCCTAATGACAAGCTGCTCTAAATGGTCCCAGCTCCGTTTTGCACAGTGCTTTCGGGTCAACGGGCGGCGGGCTGCTGGGACCGGCGTCTTCCGGAACGCTGATTGCGGAATTCCTTTCATGCGAAGGATCGCCGGACCGACCCCCGGGTTTGAAATTGAATCTCCCGTCGCTAACGTCGTTGTTCGTCATTTTCAATTAATTCTGCCAACCGTCCTCAGAAGCCGCCGGAGAAGATTGGCTAACCGGCGCGGCGCCGTTTGGATCTAAACTAAATAATCAGCCAATCCTTTCAATCCAATTTGGAGGGCCTCTTAAAATCAATTAGTCCAAACGGAATGCCCACCCCCGGGGGGAGAGGGCTCGGGGGGTTCACCAGCTCACGCACGCGCACACCAACGGTCCAGCCAACGGTCCGTTCTTGTGGAAGCGTGGTCGAAAACAAACTCCCAACTGGCTCGATCGTTTTCCAAAGTGGCCATCGGACACCGGTTTTGCGTGCCTCTTTAATTACTCCCGACCCCGAAGGCCTCCGAAAAACTTGCCCGAAAAAAAAACCCACCTTCGACGAAAACTATGCTCCGGCGGTAGACAGTAATGCGAGAAGAATGTAACACAACCCGGGACCGGTGTCCGTTGACCGGTTGTGTGTTTTTCGAATTTTCCCGACCCCTAGAATGGTGGAAAGTATCCAAAAACTAATCAAAAAGTGTGGTACCACGAACACCGGCACCCGCTTGACTTGGGCTCCGGAAGCCCAAAGGTGCGAAAGAATCAAGAACCTCTTCGCCCGGTGCACTTCGGGTGCCCGGTGCACTTGACGTTCGTTTCGTTCCGTTCGCTTTTTTTGCGCTGTCCTTGCGCCTCACTCAAGCGTCACTGGCCATGCATTTTAATTCCACGTTCGTGAGATGCATCACGTGCTGCGGAGCACTTTTGCCAGCGCTACAGACTGCCTCGGGACGGGAATGCCGCGGGAATCCGGACGCAGGCAGGCAGGCAACAGCGGCTCGCCGTCCGCTTGCAACCGGAGAGACCGGAGAGTGACGTTGGGAAAATCACATTTCCACCTCATAAATTACGCCTCACACAATGTCAGGATGGCAAATCGTTTCAACGACACCGAGGCAAGGCAGCCATGGCCAGTGTGTGTGTGTGTCGCCGGGCCCGCGGTGTCGGAAGAGTCGGAGAGTCGTTGAAAGGAGTATGACGTGGCGGATTCGTGCTATCTTTGTGGAGGTGCAAAAAAATGGACACCCTAACCCGGTCATCCTTTTTGCGCCCCGCGAACCGAGAAGCATCCTGGAAGCGACGCTGAGCGGGCGCCCACTTCACACGGTCGCGTCCGCATCCCATCTGTCACGCGTGGAGCGTGGTTTGTGAGGCGAACTTTTTGCGTCCACCCTCCCCCCGGTGGACGACGGGCGTTGCGCAAACCTCCCTCGGGGGTGGGTGGCCGCCGAAAACTTTGTCGCAAGTGATTTGTTTTGCGCTGCGTGTTGCGTTGGGTGTGATTTTATTTTCCGTACCAAGTCCGTTTCCGCTGCTGCTGTTGGTCGCATTCCGGGCGATCCGTTGCATCGGAGTGCATGGCCGGGAAATTGGATAGGTGTGGGAGCTCGATTGTGCTACTCTGTCGTTTTGGCATCGACTTAACCTTCTTCTTCATTTAATATTTTTGAATATTTTATTCAATTCAAAGGAAGTTTGTTTGCGAAACTATTTCGCGGTTTCTGCGCACCTTTTCCAATCGTTTTAAGACTATTTAAAGAGTAAGAAGTCGCACTGGTCCTGGTCAGGCATCAGGATGAGTACAGCAAGTGAAGGAGCATTCGTTTAGGCGGTGCTCTTCTTTCGAAATACCAATGCCGAGGCTTTCTTCTAGATATCCTGGCCCCAGCCTGGCTATTGTTGAGCCCCAAACCAAAAGTCATCCTTTTAGTCACTAAATGCACGTTATAAAGGTAGGCAATGGTACTGGCCAGAGCGTCCTGAGTGATTTATAGGCCTTGCTTTGTGAAGATTCAAGATATTGTGTATCTAAGGTTATTTATCTTTCGACTAGAATTGCCATTAGGCCCGCAATGGCGAGCAGTAGGCAGGAAAGAATGTTTCCACAATAACAACACCTACGTCCCGAGTACGCATCCGATTGGTCGGATCACATTAAGGTAGATCAAAGTGTTGCGCAGAGCAATCGCATGGTCTCCGGTCGGCGATCCTGCTCCAATTTGAAACCATTAAACTCTGAGGGCCGAGGGGCTGAGATGTCACATAAATCGCAATTAGCAGGATTAGCTGTCGATCCAATGGGCCGTGCCAGTCACAGTAATCTCGGCTCGGTCCCTGGCTCGGCCTTCTAACGGCCCCACCCGGCACCGAACCTATTAGTCAACAGTTAATTAATTCTGCTATAAATTCATCATCAGCCGCTGCCGAACCGGTAGTCCGGAGATTGCGGTGCCCCTCGATATGCCGTTTACGTCCGAGAAACATCGATGAACCGCATCCGATGGCCGGCCAGATTTGAAAAGGTTATGTCGTTACGCCTCCATACCGCCTCAGCCTTACTGGCCGAGGGAGGCCGCACATGACGCGCCCGCTTGAGTGGAGCCGGTTTTGTTCGAAAGCCAAGGTGTCGGTACGGTAATTATGTTGAGGAAGCAAATAAAACCAAAAAGGAACCAGGCGGAATAAAGTCAGACAATAGGTCAGCGGCGCACTCAGCGGCATGAAGGCACCCTGCCGCGTGGCACAAGACGCTAACGGCGACGTGTCAAAGTTGAGTTGCCCGGGCGCGGTCACGGCCCAAAGAGCAAGTCATAAAACCCGGCAATCCGGCGGACCCCGGCCGGAAGTGCTGTCGGTCCGGTGGAGCCCCCGCGGGGCCCTACCCCGGGGCCGGTTGATGGATGCATGTTGCTACCGCTAATAAAACGGTTCAGGTGGTTTGATAAATGGCCTCCGCACTGGGTCCACCCGGGGCGGGTGGACAATACGCGGCGCTCCCGTTGCGAAGCTGAAGGTTAAACGGCTAATCGGAAGTGGCGCAGCTACGCCATCGTTTATCCCGGCCAATCGGGGCCCCCGACGGCCAACGGACGGCATCGGAGGTTCGCCGGTTTTTTTTTTGCATCCTTCCGCGCGAGATTCGTCCTTATCGTTCGCGCTGAGGTCAGCTTTAAGAGAAGCTTCCGCGTAATTGTGCTCGGCAGGACCCTGGCATAAAGACATCATTTTTCATTTAGTCCGTGCCGTGATTGTGACCGTTATCGAAGTCCGGGAGACACATTTTGACGTTTAAATTCCATCGCCATCGGAACGATGATGGATGAGCGTTTGACAATCGCAGATATGGCGTTCGAGACGAGCGGCGCCGTAGAAAGACAAATTGTAACCATTAGCTTCCGGAGCAGCTTCCAAGAAACAAATAATGTTTGGTGCGTGTTTCGGCGTTACGGCTGAGCGTAGTGCTTTCGAAACGGAAACGCGTCGATTTGACTTACGAAACGCTGTTTTGTTTAAAGCCCCAAGACTTCGTTGGGCGGCACCCGAATTCTTAAAGCCAACGCGTGTTGATGAATTAACAAACATGGCGAAGGTCGGCAAAGATGTTTTGTGTGCGCCAAATTGTTCAACTGTTGGCAATCCACGTCGCGCCCTCGCGTTAGTATTCATGAGGCAAACGTGCGTTGCAGCTCCGTAATTATTGGATAGATTGTTGGAACTGCTTGCAGTGTGTCTGGTGTGGCATGGGCCTTGCTTTTGAATGGTTCAAAGATTTGTGGAGCATTGTTAATGTAAGCGTAAGCGAGAAGAGCATGAAGCCTTAAAGTTAGTTTGACCTTCTTTTGAAGACACGGAAGATCCTTTTCGTTCGTGTATTTTCTTAAAGCCCGAGCGAACAGTAACAAGTTAAAGAGGCGCACATTGTGACTGACACCACGGGAACCAAATACGGGAGCCCCGGGCTAGCTTGGGCAAACATTCGGCGAAAGTCAGGATTTGCCTTCAAGCCGAAGGAAAGCAATCCTCCGGCTCTGGCTCCTCGGTCCCGGAGTAACAGCTGGAGTGCCATTGAGCGAACCGATGAACTCACTCCGGAAGCCAGATAATTCCGGGAGCTGCTGAATAACTGCCGTCTCAGGAAACCCGGCTACCGGATGCGGCACCTTGAACAACGAATGCGCATTACCTCGGCACGTGTTGTTCGAATGCGCGAACGTGCCAAAATGCCCAAAAACGGTTGCCGGTTGCTCGAAGGATACTTTCTTTTTCGGCCCTCGAGCCGGTCGGTGTGATTGAAGCGCTTCCTGCAGGTGCTGAATTCTTCGTTTGTCGGAAAATGTCTTCGTTTGCCTGTGCGTGCCCTTGCAGTGCGCAAGATGAGTTCATTTCGGTCGCTGACGGTCCTGATTCACACACTCGAGGAGGAGCTTCCATCTGAAGAAGATGCTCCGAACGCCCCGGTAATAGATAACGCTCGCTTCGTTATAGCAGTCGAGACGGTGACAACATTTGTTCAACTCCGCGAGTCGACTTCGTCGACGCTACTTGTGTTCCATAATCGTCTGTTTTCCGTCCGTTTGAAGCCACTCGAATGGAACCGTCGACGAAACACTGTTGTTTGATGCACTTGAAATCGATTTGCTGAAGGATTTCAAACTGCCGACGCCTTGCCGACGACTGTCGAGGGCCTCGGATCACGAGTCGCTTTTCGGTCGTCATTCGTCGCTCTTGATTCGGTCGTGAAACAGATCCGTCAGTCAGTTTGAAAATAGGAAAAACCGCCTGGTTCCGGTTGCTATCAGCGTTCAATCCTTGTGCTACTGTCGCCAGCGTCACAGCGAGGCGGTAAGAAAGTGACTTCAAGTCGACATAATTTTTCTTTCTCCCTTGTCTGTGGCTGATAACGTGGCGTTATTCTCCCCGCTCCGTTCACGCTCATCACGGAACGATCACACGGAATGATTAATGGAACCGTGATAGACTCCGTGGAGTCGTTTCGTGGCCGTGGCGGCCGAAGCTTTCAGCACAAAACGACAATTGATCGCAAAGTGCGATATGCAAAGGAACCCGGACCACGGCGCCCCGAAAAAAAAAACGCCTTCCATTCGACGGAAGTGCCTCGAGAGTGACGCCTCTTCCTTCCGGTTGCTCCATTTTGCTGCACGATTTATGTCCACACTCACGAAATGGCCCCAGTTTGTAATGTGG